>NC_056747.1:218680782-218713282 GCF_019279795.1 Protopterus annectens | reverse complement strand
ATATATATATATATATACACACACATATAATATAAATACATATATATATATATATATATATATATATATATATATATATATATATATATATATATACACACACACACACACACATATATAATACAAATATATATATATATATATGATGAATGAAACATGCAAGAGTACTAGGAGAAGTGAACCCACATCAGCCATGTATACAGGTGTGCTTTAATAGGGTCATTATACCAAAGGCTGTGTATCAAGGATATAAATTACCAACAGTCTACAAGATTTAAGATCTTCACTTGGAAGTGTTTACATAGGCATTTTTATATCCCAAGTAGACTCCAAAGAATTTTTCTTCAGGTAGATAACAAATGTTGGAGAAATGATGGGGAAGAAAGCAGTAATTGGGAACATTATCTGGACTGTAATGAGTTGGCAGACTAAAAATTCCATGCAGATTACTATATCAAAAATACTGGATAAGCAAATTGTTATTACGGAAATTTTTTCAGCCATGATAGAGAATTGGAATTGCCTAGACATGGTAATGCCTTGCTGAGTAATTATAGTGACTACCAAAAAAATCAATTACTAGAAAATGGAAATCAAAGTCTAAACCAACTGTAGTAGAAGTAGTGAATATAGTAACAGATAAAACTAGAAATGGGATCTTTAGAAAAGGGTAGGAGCAAATTACATTGAAAAAGATGGGAATTGTGGGACCAATAGATGCAGAACATTTTAGGATTAACAAGGTTTAAAATAAGGCAGGATTTGAATGAGCTATGTAATGTTTGACTGACTAGATAAATAAGTGGTGCACGTTGTTGTTGTGTCTTTTGGCTTTTCCCCGGTTAGGGGTCGCCACAGCAGAACTCTGGTCCGCTAATGACTGGCAGTAGATTTTTAAGTGCCGAGTTGCCGGCCCTGACACAACCTTCAACGAAGGTACGCCCAGGTCAATATGGTTGATTTGTTTTCTTTTATATAAAAGTATAGTCTATGTCATAAGTGATAATTTAATAAAGATGTTTGTTTAAAAAAGCATGGTATCAGGGGGTGGACAGATGATTTTAGGTACCTTGTATAGCAGCAAGAAAGTGGCAATTTTGCAGAAATTTGAGGAATCAGGAAGGTTCTGAGGGAAAGACAGATTCATTTGGGTGATTGCTTTCTGAATACAATTGCAAATAGTATAACTAAACTGTAAATTCAGGTATAAGCATATGGCAAGCCAAAATAATCTACCAAAATATTATTCAGGCACATAGGATCTCAGCAAAGAGTGGATGTCCTTTTGATGGAAAGAGGCAAAAGTACAGACCTTACCAATTCCAATTAAAAAAAGGAAAGAATGAACTCTTATATTTGAAAGGTATACGGATATGGCAGTAGCAGAAACTTTAGACCATATTTGGGAGGGAGGGATGCCTGATGATTTTTATATCCTTTTCATCAGAACTGCAAAGTAATAAGGTCATAATTTAAAAGACAGGCAGAAACCAGAGTTAAATGTGTCAGATTGGAAACAAATGTGCAAGTACACAAGATAACAGGCATATTCAGGATTTTATTTGAATAGATACATACAGGTGTGATGCACAGTGGCACATACACTGTGCTAAAAATGTACAATATAGGTGGTTTGAGCCAAAGACTTGGTACAATGCTTGGGTGGTTTTTCCTATTTGTGGGTTAAGAGGGATGGAGGAAATAATGCAGAAATAACTTAATATGGTTGAATTTATATTTCAACCCCTTACCATCTAACCCTGTCCCATCACTCTAATGGCCCCTTGACAGACCCTGTATCCCACTCATTCCCCGGGCGTGAGAGAGTCAAAGGACAAGGAATGACAGACAATCTACATATAACAAATCATGGAGCACTTGTATCTCATTCATCCCACTGCTTCCCTTTCATCCCACTGGTGGCTGTGACATTCTGCAATCACTGCTAGCACAGGGTGCAAACATACTACTGCAGATGTTAACCCCACTCTCAACAAGGTGTTGCACTACTGTGTAGCATTAATGTCACCAGGCTCATTGTTGCTGAACCACATCTACACTACTATAGATGTAGAAGCAGCAAGCTGAACAGTGACCCTTTACCCAAGATGGTAAGGTGGTGGAAGCCACTCGCTCCCATCCTTTTCAGAAAGGTCATCTAGCACCTGTGTCACTAATCATTCACAACTCATCTGGGACATGGGCATTTATCTGTGCTGAAATAGGTGTTTACCATAGCCCAGGATAAGAGTGACGATCCACCTACTAAGAAGAAATTTCTAAGCATTGATCACTTATTTTATTTTCCTTTGCTGAGTAGGGTAGAATGCCAATTCATCTGGCCTTTTTCAGGTCCAGACAAGGATTACTATATAATTAGTAACCATACGATAGGTAAGGCCAGTCTAACACCAAAATGGGATAGGTTAATTCACGAACCAATAGGGAAGATGGTTAGGATTAAAATGGCCAGCAAGTGCAGCTAGCTTAGTACTTACCTATCAACCCATTACAATAGATCAAACAGGCATAGTAGTTTTCCTACACAGACACAGCAACCCAAACACAAAAAATGTTATGGAACCAGCCATCACAACAGACTAAATACATATGGAATGAAAGAAATACAATAACTGTTGCTGATTATAACATATACATCTATGGTAATTAAAGATAGGAAGGTATACATGAGGAATGTTGAAGAAAAGTCTGGGGCCACTGTGCCACCCCCTCATAGGGGCGGCACAGTGGAGGAGCAACACAGTGGATAGCATTGTTGCCTCACAGCAAAAGGTTCCTCGGTTAGATTCTTGGCTGGGGTGCATTCTGTGTGGATTCTGCATGTCCTCCTTATATTTGCATGGGTTTCCTCTAGGTGCTCTGGTTTCCTTGCAAAGACCGGCAGTTGGTGGATTAGACACACTAAATTGGCCACAGGTGAGTGTGGTGTGGAATAACTACTGTGGCAGGGCTAGACACTTGGTAACGTGAACCTTGGCTCTAGATGATTGTCAGTTAAGTGACACCCCAACCCCATGTGCAAAAGTGAGAAAAAGGGGCTGTGGATGGATGGAGTAAAGAAGGGTCCAATGTGAAAAGGGGATGAGCCAAGAAGGAGCAAGTTGAAAAATTATGGAAGTGAATTTAAAGAATAGTGGGAAGATAGTGTTGTAGTTGGAGTTGTGTTTTGGAGTATTTTATAAAGGACAAAGGTCTGCAAAAGAATGGATGGATAAAGTCATGGGTAGGGTTTAATGAAGCATAACAGAGTTAGAATTCTACTGCACAGTGGTAGCAGTTCAATTATGGGGAGAACAGTTTTAACAACTGGCTTGGCATGTCCCAGAATAGAAAATTTACAGCTGGGGCACACAATCTACAATGAATCAGAAGATGGGTGACTGGAAGGCTAATAAAGCAGTTCAATTTATGATCAGCGCTGAAGGTAGCAAGGATGGTGCGCATTGTAGAAAGACTGGACACGTCTGTAGATGATCATGGTCATTCACAGGAGGAGTACTTCAGGAAGATGGAAATGGAAGGCAATGTATTACCCTGCCAAATACCATAATTCTGTGGGTACTGCTAAACAGGTGGGGTACAGGCAATAGTACTGTAAAAATCAGGTGTAACATTTTGTTAATGGATGACAGAAGCATAGGTGGAAGGTATGTGGCTTATTCTATGGAACAACTGATGACATGCATTACCACACCATATGGGAACTAGCAAAGATATAGCCAGTGCAAATCACCATAAAATCAATCAGCTGGTTCCACAGAGCCATGCAAATGGTAGGTCAATCAAAGGCAGGCCAAATAAATGCCATAGGGATGTGGTACACAGGAAGTAATGCATATGGAAAGATAATAGCCAGTTACTTCAGTGATGCAGATAAAACTGTGCCAAAGCTATGCAAGGATAATTACTAGGAACCTGCTCTGTAAAGGCTGATGAGCCAAGACACTAGAGAAATTTTAGAACTTTACTATAAAAAGTGTTTAGTGGAATCCTGTCCATCTCATCTGTGGTTGCCACTAATCTTGAATCCTGTGGTGGTTGCTGACAATTGCAAGGAACTGTTTTGAGGATTTGCTTTTAACAAACTTTATTTAGGTCTTTGGGGTGCCCAAGATTTCACGAGAGAAGAAAAAAGGAAAGACCACAGTTTTGCCAGCAGCAAAAGCAAGTGTAACAAAGGATGAGATTGTGTTTTTTTAGTATAGCCAAAAACTGATCAAAAGTCCAGAGGGCAAAGAGTGCAGCTTTAAGCATCATACAACACAAAAAAGGATATAACAGCAAGGATGAAGAAATACCAGGAAGCCTTGGGGAGGAGGAGGAAAGGATCATTTCTGACAGATTCAGTCCCATAATTATCAGATTACAGTAATTCTGAAACCTAAGTTAGTGAAAGCCCATTGGCCTTTATGCAGGAATATCCATTGCTTTCTTTCCACATAGAAATGCCTTCACATGAGCAGTGGGAATGGGGGACCCTTTGAAGAAATAAAGGGAACAGGGCAGTGAATATCAAAACATATTGGACATGCATATCAGCTCAGGAGGAAGCAGAAGTGGCAAGAAGAATTGGGGATTACACAATGTAATAAATTTGCATTTAAATGAATATATTTTAGTACACCTACAGAAATAATCAAATGCATGATCACTTATGACCTTGAATTAAAGGAAGTCTCTACACTGTAATGTAGTTAATACTTGCAGAGTTATTTCTTTCTCCTTGTATCACCTAGTGCCTAGAAACCCTTTAGTACTTTTCATTTTGCCATCGCTTATTTCCTTGGCACAGATCTTAAAGGTCCCACCATTTCCCCTTCTTAACTATACAAATCACACATTTCAGAAAGTAATTTGTCTCTTTCCACATGACATGGATAACTAGATAGCAAAGATTCTGTAGTTTTCAATGATCATTACCCACAAGTTTACAGCCTAAGATGGTCTTACTGAAGTCTGTAAAGTGTTATGAATAAGTTGAAAAACGGTTAAGTGTTGGTATAAATCTTTAAAAGAACAGATATGAGTTAGCTCTACTGCAAAAATGCATAAACAAATCGGTTACTAATTGCAAGTTTGGTCAGTGAAATACTGCTTTTATCAATAAAACTACAACATTAAACACAGTATCAATATTATATGCAAAAAGTAAATTCCTTACTAGTTTCTTGAACTGACAGTTAGCAGGAAGAGCAGAAATGAGCAGCTTTACATATAGCAAGAGTGTGAGTGAGGAAGGATCAGGATTTCCTTTAAGATTACAACTTTCAATACATAAGTAAATCCAAGTGTTCATCTCTTGTATTGAAGAAAATGCAAATAGATCATTTAAGGCTTTCTTAAACTTCCAATTAACACAGATCAGAATAAATCAATTAAGAAGTACTGACTCTACTTTTATAAACCACCTAAGAGCACTGTAACAAAACGGAGAGAAAAGAAGCCTCCTTTATAATGTGTAGGCCATGACATATTATGAAGACCCAAACTGATTCATTATGAATAATCGTGGGTCATTCAATCAGCATACAATTACTTGAAAATAAAAAAGGTCAAACTCTTGGGAGGTTGCAAACTCCAAGCAACAACTCACACAAGATTAAACAAAACAAATTCTGGAGGGTGCAAGTCTCCCTACATCCACAGTCTGGGTGCAAATTTCTATACCCCCAAATGCTATATACACCAACTCAAAGGTCATACAAGCTTGGAGAAAAGGGAGAAATTGGAAAATATTTAAAATTCACCTTCTCCATATTTTCTGTGTCTGGTAAACTTGAAAGATGCAAGCTGTTACCAAATCAGTGGCAATGTGCTGAAATGTCAAAAACAGGAAACTATTTTCCTGTTTCAGTGTTCAATATACAAAGCAGGATGTGATAAATCATAAGTTTCTTGAAGAGCTTCCATGTTGGCTATATACTGATCAATAGCTTAACTTTAGCTCTCCCAGTATGAAAAGAGAAAGAGACAAGAGTTAGCAATTCTGACAGTTTTAGTAACGTTCAATTACTGGCCAGTAAGTATGCTACCTGGATGCCAGGAAAGAAAAGACAGTGCCTGAAATAAAATCAACTAGAAAAGTTAACACTGACTGGGAAGAATCCTGCAGCTGTTCAGCAAAAAGCAGTTCAAGCTCCAGCTTTGGTATAAGAAATGACTTACAATAATTTAGAGGAAAAGGTAAATCAGATATGCTCAGAGCAGATTAAAATAAATGAAACACTGAAGGACTATTGACTCCAACAAAAAAAAAGCTGGAAAAATAGAAGAAACTTTAAACAGCTATTCAGATGAACTGATAAAACAGCAAAAATAACCAGAGGTCAAAATGAAGAAATGGCAGCTATTTCAAAAATATTTAGAGGTCACAGCACATGGAGAAAATGTAAATGTTTCTGCTGTATCAGAGAAAATGGAAGGAACAGACTGCATTAATTTTATAAAAGCACAAAAAAGCAACTGGACTGGTATTCTATCACAGGATTTACTAATTTAAAGGGCACATTGTGTGTGCATTCCAAACCTGGCCATGAGAAAGCAGCAAAGACCTGCATTAGTAAAGATGCAACAATATCAGCAGAAAGTGTTGACCCCCATAAAATTGTGACAAAATGGCAAAGTATTAAAAACTGGAGACAGAGTGTTTGTGGAAAATGATTATTCACTGTACACCAGGTAGAAGAGAAACAAAATTATTCTGGCAATCAGGGAATGTTGAAAAGTCTGATGTGAGACTCAAGTTGCTGTATCCAGCTGTCTTTAGAAAATTTTTCTTAAAAAATCAAAATAGGTTTGATGCAGAGCACACTTAGGAAGAAATGCAAATGTTTGTCCAATAAAAAGTGAGCCATCAGACAGAAGGGGACTGTGCTTCTCATTCTTCTAAGTCCATAGAGAGACTTTGCCAGTGAAACAGTTTCCAGTGTTCCAAAGGAAAATGTTTGACACAGAAATATCACAGGAGTCTACTAAAAGAATTGGGAGCACATTGGATATGAAACAGAGTCTGGGGGTTGGGATATGGAGATTAAGATGAACAGGAAGAAGGCCAGTGCACTGAAATTAGTGAATGAGACTATAAAGCAATATTTTGTGAAGCATGGCTTTACAAGAAAAACTGGCTGAGAAATATAGGACTTTTATTGACATCTTTAAACCTGTGGGGGTACTGACAGGCATATACTCCACTTTGTGTCATTAATGTTTGGAAGGACACTAAAAGGGAAAAAAGTAGGAAAAACAAGAGTGATAAGTAAAACATTTTTTGTTCTTAACAGTATAAAACATTTCATGATATAAATTGCATGTTATATAGTAAAACATTTTGCCGTAATTGTATGTGATAAAGATGCAAAAGTAAAAACATTTTTTCTTCAGTTTTAAGAAATGTAAGCATTACAATGTAAAGAGAGAAGAAATGCTGAACAAAAGTTTAAACTTAATTTGCTGTAAACTTAGGCTGTCGGAATGGGGGTTATGGTGTAAAAGTGCACCACTTATATGTAGAGTTAAGATGTTCTCTTTTGCATAAGTGAATGTCTAGATTAATGCTCTTGACTTAATCTAACATGTTTCTTGTGTAAGCATGTGTGCTATAAAAATCAGAACACAGTGAATATAAACATTTTCCTTAAACAATTGTTCAGAATGAGTTCAGAAGTCTGCAACTGGGGACAGCTGTACATTCGATTCTTATGTTTCCATGGAGACAAGCTGTCTACAGGTGCACATAGTTAATCTTGAGAGCTGTGGACATTGTTTACTAAGGGCAAGCAGCTTAAAGTTTGAAATTATTGGAAGCTAAGATGGCAGTTTTCTTCGTACCTAAATACACAAATGTATTTACTAGAACTGTCCTCCCCGTAGTTGGGTGGACGTTCGAAAGACATGCGTAAATGGGCGTGCTTTGGTTGAACGTTGAAATGGCACCTCGGCGTTCGTGAAAATCTACTGCCAATCATTAGTGGACCGGAGTTCCACTGTGGCGACCCCTAACCGGAAAAAGCCGAAAGACATTTACTAGAACACTGTTTAGTTTCATTTAAAGATAGCCAGTGTGCTTTTTAAGGCTAAAAGTTAATGATTTCTTAAAGCATGTAAGCTGTTTTTTTTCACGTAAGGAATGGAAATAAATATAATAACAGACAGCAATTGGTGTAAGCAGGAGCACAGGTTGTAACATGCTCTTTAGAATGGATAACCATACGTTTAGGTTAGGTAGTGTCTGAGTGCAGCAGTCAATTTGGGACAATTACTCCTATCAGGAGAGTTAAACTCATTACTTGAAGATGTACATAGGTTATGGGGAGTGGGTTTTATTTTTGAGGGTTTTCATTAAAACAACAACCCTTGTAAAATTTGACATAGGCTCATATGGAGAAGATGGGAAACTGTATAAAGGTTCAACTTGCCAAACATTAGTAGATGTCTGTAACACAAAAGCTGGAAACAGACATGTAAAAAAGCTTATATACTAGGCGAGTACAATAACGTAAAATAGCTACACTATCCATATTATTTTAAAATGAGAATGGCCTCATAGGTATAGAAAAAAAGGTAAGAGTACTGAATTATATCATGAAATGCAGAGTGCAAAGAGCAATGTTATGGAGATGCAACTGGAAAGAAATGAGCATGTGAATTTGCTAAAGGATTTCAAGATGGATATTAGGCAGAATATCAAGGACAAAGGAAAAGGGGAGTTACTTATACTAATTGCTAGTGCAGCTCCAATAGTGACAGAGAAAAAAAAGATGGTGTTAGATTTATACACACACACACACACACATACATACAAGTCCACCTAAAACTGCTAGTATGGAGGTTACACTATTTGGGGAGAAACAAGCAGCTTTCATCAGGGAATATTACTTTTAGGCGGGGACTGGAAGTTGATTTGTACAGCGAGGATGCATACTGGGAACCTGGAAGGGAAAATATAACAAGAGGGTAGATTTAAGAAATTTATGAAAATATTTGGTACAGTAAATGGGAATACAGTAGTACAAATTCACTAGGATCTAAAGAAGGTTTTTTAACTGAAAGCGCTTATCCTGTTTGACCTGCAACTTGAACAGCACAATTTGTGCTTTTTATTTCTTTGTTTTATTAAAGCCTGCATTTTAACAGAATTTCTCAGTGAACTTTTCGTTGTAGTGGAAGCCTTTTTTTCATTTTACTATTTTTGCCTATTAAGGCTTCCTCTGGAGGTGGTTTTTGGTTTGGTTGTTTGTTCAGAATTTACATATTTTCCAGGACACAACAACTGGGATATACTAGACAAAAATTATATTTCACAGAAACTTGTACATTTAATTGAAAGCTTTAACATACACCCAATATCCATTTCAGATCATGATTAAAAAAGTGATACTGTTAAGTAGTAGCAATTATTTACAGGGGCTGACAAATTTTACAGTACTGCAGAATAAGGGGAATCTCACAGAAAAGGTGCAACTGCAGAGCACTGAAGAGAAAATAAGGAAGTATCTGGATAACATGCATGCATTTAGAAAGATTGTTTTTTTTTTTTATAACTCCAGAGCAAAAATCTTTTAGCATCATGACTTGGGCAACAGAAAGTAGAAAGGTTTATTAGCAAACTTAGAGCCTAGAACAAGAAACAACCACAGATCATGTAGAGGTATTAAGAGATATTTTAAAAATCAGAATTTGTATAAGACAGAAATGAGGAAGTCAAAAGGAGCACAAATGGAAATATTTATGAAAGACTTAAGTATGTCAAGGTTAGAGGCAAGTGAGGCTCAACAATTAAGTTAAGACAGGAGGATATGAGGTAAAAATGGTGACATATAATCAACCTGCAGTGAAGTCTCCAGGAATAGATGGTATTCCTGTGGAAGTTAGGAAGCTAAAAGGGGAAAAATTGGTAAAATATGGAAGGCTTTAACAGTATTTTAAAAGGAGGGGAAGCACCAACATCCTGGAAGAAAACTGGTGGCTGTAATTCCTAAACAGTAAAGACCCATCAGGCCTAGCTTCATATAGGCCCATTTAAATTTTACTCCATTATAAAGTGTTTATATCTATAATAGCTAAAAATGGTAAAGGTGTTACCAAAAATGATAGGTATGGATCAGTGTGCTTTGTGTAATGCAGACAAACATTTGACAATAGAATTATGATGAGGGAAGCAGAATGTAAGAAAATATTGCCGTTGTCAATGGGTCTTGATACAGAGCAAGCATTTGACAGAGTAAGCTGGGATTTTATGAGTAGGACAATGGACACAGTTGCATTCCGTGGCATGATGAGGTTAATTAGGAGGATATGAGAGGGATCTGAGACAAATATTCAAGTGGTAGGGTTCTCCTCTGATAAGTTGTATCTGAACAGAGGAACAAATGTTCTCTTTCCCCTTTATTTGTGTTTCATTTAGAGCCACTGGCAAAGAAAATAAGGGACTCAAATTCAATATTAGTATGGTAATAAAGAAAAGGTGGCTTTATTTGCAAATGTTATTTTGTACCCGATAAAACCAGAAAGCATCCGTGTTGAGGAACACAGACTCTCTCGAGTCTTTTTGGGATATACAGCTAATGAAGATAAAACCAGGGCTATAGCTGTAAACTATATACCCACACATGAATTTTGAATTGGTTCAGCAATACCCATATTTATGGCGACATGATAAAATGAAAGTATTTAGCAGTATATATTAAATAGGATCCTGTTATGGCAGCTAAGGATATGTGGGAAGAGACCAAACAGAATACAAACATAGAAACTGGAAGCTCTTGTTTTTGAATACAGATAGCAAGATATAAGCAGTGAAAATGTTTTTAGTCCCTTTAGTTTTATATACAGATCATGCATGCTTTTATCAACCGGAGAAAATGTGGTCAGTAAGTAAAAGAGTTGAAGGATTTTAGCTGGGAGGGAAAAGGGCAATAAAAAAGTGGAATAAGCTGATCATTCCAATAGAGCAAGGTAGTTTGGGATTATCTGATTTTAAAGGATGTTTTAGAGCTACACAGTGTGGGCTCATACTAACACAAGCAGAAAGCAATAGTTCAAAGTGGAAATGTTGATAAAGCAGGGGGATTCAAGAAATAAGGAAAGTATGATTTTGGATGCAGATCCTTAAATAGAACAGCCATACAGAATATTATATTCATAAAGTAGAACTAAGCCTAGATGAGAATGGAGAAAGGACACTTTACCAATAGGGATGACTGCAATTAGGGGTACAGAGAATACAAAGAGGGGGGCTGGAATTTACTGTAGAAAACTGGCAAAAGAACCAAGGTATTGGGAACAAATAACTAAAGAGTAAAAGGTAGCAGAATTGGAAGAGGCCAAGAAGACACCTGACCAGGCTAGAGATTGCGTTCCCTATCAGGGATTGGTGTCAGAATATAGGCAAAAAGAAAGGGATAGGGAGAATCCTAAGTGAAAGCCCTGCTCTGGCAGAGTTTCTAGTTGAATCTAGAACAGATGATGCTGTTAAAAAAGGATAACTAGTAGAGCATATAGATATTACACAATAACTATAGGAATCAAGAGAGGTTAGAAAAGGCTGGGAAGGGAGATTGGTAAGCAAGTCACAATGAAACAATGGAGGGAGGTGTGTATAGCTCCCTAATAATCAAAGTCTAGAAGACTTAGGACTTTTGCTTGGAAATGTTTTCACAGATATTTTTACATGCCAAGCAGACTCCAGGGAATTTTTTCCTCAGCTATGTGGTGAATGTTGGAGGTATGATGAGGAAGAAATAACTGGGAACATTTGTTTTGGGAGTGTTCAATGAGTTGGCTGACTGTAAAAAATACCCTACAGAGTACGGTCAGAAATACTAAGTGAGCAAATGGGTATAACTAAGGAAATGATTTTTTGAGCTGGGGTAAAGGATCTGAATTACCTAGTCATAGAAAAATCCTGTTCAGTTTATTTCTGGTGGCTGCCAAAAAATGAGTTAATAGAAAATGGAAATCAAAGTCTAAATCAACATTTGAAGTATTAAATATCATAACCGAGATAAAACGATCTGGACGGGAGTTTTTTTTTTTTAAAAGGATACGAGCAAATTACATAGAAAAAAATGGAAATTGTAGGAACAATACATGCAGAATAATGTTTTAGAGGAGTGAGGTTTAAGGGAAGGAAAGAACTGATCAATTTATATAATGTTCTATTGGTGATAATTATACAAAAGAATATGAGATGTATGTTGCAACTAGTAATGTTGATATGGATGGTTTTCTTTTATATAAATTTGTGTTTGTCTATGTCTTAAGGGACAATTCAATAAAAGTGTTAAACATAGGTTTCTTGGCCCAAACTTTATTCTGGGAGCAGTCCCTTTAACAGAGATTTGGGGGTATAAGAAATTAAAATATAATTTTATATATATATATATATATATATATATATATATATATATATATATATATATATATATATATATATATATATATACACACACACACACACACACACATTGTACAGTTATAGATACAGAAATACATTCTTCAGTTTTTGGGTAGAGTTTTCCTTTAATGCTACAGTAGGACATTTATTAATTTGGTCTTAAGCAGTACACGGGATTACCTGGAAAACTAATGCAACAAAAAACTCAGTAGGATAGACAGGTTTTAAAGAAAATAAAATGATGCTAGTAGGAGGGATCTGATACCCCAATATAAAGGTAAGAGATGTGAAATGTACCACAGAGATGAAGGCTTTATCAGAGTATGAACTTGGAGTAATTTTAGTCAATTTCAGGGCAAGACTGAGTGGTTTTATTAGATATACAAGTAGGGAGGGTCCTTCACATGTGGCAGGAGACAGTAGAAAGGAAAGAGGGAAATGTGTCAGGAGGTAGGATGAACACCATGGAATCTTGCCCTATATAAACTGTCTGTCATAGTGAAGGAAATCAACCATGTTAATTGATCTTTCCCTTGAAAACCAAGGTCTCCTAGGAAAGTCTTGATGCATGGTAAATGCCAAATAATGGCTGTCGACTGAAAAACAAGAGACACTGGAAAAGAATGAAAGGATACACTTCAGCATGGCAGTCAGATAATGACATAAGTATACTTTTCCAATATTGCCTAGTTCACAATTATTTTTCTTAAAGAACCTTACTGAATTATCCCTTGTGACACAGATGAATTTACATTTTATTAAAGTATCAAATCACACGAACAAGTGCACATTTAATATTATACAGCACATATTCTCATAATACATATATTCAAGGCAATCTTACATAAATTGTTCAAGTCCCGTCTTCTCAAACCTCATTCCTCCTCCAAAACATTGTTCTGTATGCATCATCCCCACAATTTCCATTTGTTTCTATGTAATTTACTCCTACCCTTTTCAAAAGATCCCACTTCCTGTTCTTTTATCTCTTAAAATATTCACTGCATTGAGTACAGTTGGTTTAATTTTGATTTCCATTTTCTAAAAATCGCTTTTTGGCAGCCACTAGCATTAAACTTTACAAAGCCATAGTATAGTCTAGGCAATTCAGAATCTGTATCCCAGCTCAGAAAATCATTTTTAGTTGCACTCACTTACTCATCCAGTATTCCTGACAGTACTCTGTATGGAAATTTTGAAGTCTGCCAACTCATTACACTCAGAATATATGCTCCCCAGTACCTATTTCTTCCACATTATACCTCTAACATTTGCCATCTCCCTTAAAAAAAATTCAATGGAGTCTGCTTGCGGTATAAAAATATCTATGCAAACACTTCCAAGCAAAAATCCAAAATTTTCTAGATTTTGTTGCATGTTTGGGAGCCATGCATGTGCCCTCCCATTTTTTGTGAATTGCATATCTACTCTTCCCAATCTTTGACCTCTTCTGGTTGATTCCTATAGTTATTGTGCATTTTATATGCCCCACTAACTGTCCCTTTAACAGCATCTTCTGATCTAGATTTATTTACACTAAACTGGTGCAGGTCTTTCATTTAGGAGACAGTAGATCCCTTTGTTAATCCCTGATAGTTAAGACAATCACCAGCCTGCAATCCAAATGTCTTTTTGGCCTCTTCCCATTCTATTACCTTTCCCTCTATTTGTTCCCAGTACCTTAGCTCCTTTGCCAGCTTCCTCTAGTAAATTCCAGCCCCTTCTTGCCTATTCTCTGCAGACCTAATTGTATTCATCCCTATCAGCAGATCTCCCTTCCCCATTCCCTTGATGGCTTAGTTCTTGGTATACTTTCTACTTTATGAAATTTACTCTGGCTTGAGAGAATGAAGTAGCTTATGAAACACAGCTGCAGCCATTCCCATCCACTTTGTTGCCAGACTGCTCACTGCAGTGATTAAATTAAATCAATCATGGTAATGGTTAGGTAAGCAAACTAAAAAAAAGTGAAATACATTAATAGCTAAAGATGTGAGAAATGTCCTTTCCCAAACAAGTGGCCTGACTAGCAGCACAAAGTCAAACTAACTTAACTAGGGTAGGTTAACCAGAGAATAAGTTGAGAAAAGGGAGCATGGAGCATTACTGGAAAATACAAGATACGCAGGTAACGAGAGGTCTATCAGAAGACTGTGGTAGTAGGTAGAAACAACTGCTACAACTAAGTACTAGCCAAGTAAGGGAAAATGTCCTATTCTCATACAGGAAAACTGAACCCCCCCTCCATCTCATCCCCTATGACAGCAACGGTATAACAGTCTTACAAACTGGACCTTGTTGATCCAAAAAAAAGGGTGATCACATTAGGCAATCAGGAAAGAATATCTATTTTTCCCCTAATAGATTTAAATTTTCCATTAAAAATTAGATATTTAGGGGGTAGACTGCTGGGCAGCCACGGTGGTGCAGCGGTTAGCATTGCCGCCTCACAGCAAGAGGTTCTCCGGTTCGATCCTCGGCTGGGGTGCCTTCTGTGTGGAGTCTGCATGTCCGACCTGTAGTCGCGTGAGTTTCCTCCAGGTGTTCCGGTTTCCTCCCACATCCCAAAGACATGCTGTAAGTGGATTGGACACTATAAATTGGCCCTAGGCATGAGTGTGTGCATGTGTGTGCCTTCTGTGGAAGGTTGGGCGCCGGGCTGGCAACTTGACACTGTAAAAAAAAAAAAGCCCTCCACTGCCAATCATGAGCGGACAGGTGATCCACTGTGGCAACCCCTAACCAGGAAAAAGACGAAAGAAGGGGTAGACTGCTGCTGCCATATTAGCATTAAGCAGCAGTGGAAAGGTAAAACTAAGTTTGGGAATAGGACCTGTATCAATGAAAGCAGTCATTTCCCCCAAATAATCACCACATGAAGGGAGACAAGTCACATTAGCCAGCTTGCCTTTGTTGCATTGAAAAATGACTTATGAAGGAAAGCTTGGTGATACAAGGCAAATGTATGGGCCTGATAGAGGAAACTGGTGAAGAATAGCAAAAGGGTACACAAAGACAAGGCAAGCAACATCATAAAGATAACCTTCCATGTCCTCCTAAAGCAGATCTCTATAAAATAATCATGCCTAAGCAAATGGTTGAGTGCTCTTCCAGCCAACTTGTCTGTCTATTATAATGGCTACTGCAAACTCAATTATGTAAACTACTTACTTGAGGTATGCCTGCACATACGCTTTTTAAGCTTTATATTTGGGGTTCCAGACTGAGCTATTTGATTTAGTAATTCAATCAGAGCACCCTCAATCAGCTCTATTTTTTTTTTTTTTTTTGGCTGGTGAACTTTAGCAGTAGCATAGAGAAATACTCTCCAGAGAAAAAAAATGGCGACCGTATACACAACATATGTGGTTCAATGAGGTGTGTACGCTTGTACTTACTTCAATGGCATCTGATGGTGCTGTCATTAAGTGTTCAGTACAGTTATTTGATGTGCGAATTCTGTACTTTATGACAGGACTGCTGGACTGCAGCCCCCTCAAAATAAAAAATAGAAAGAAAAATGATGAAAAATAAAAAAAAATTATTTTTTTGAAATTCGCGGACTTCGCGCATGCGCAGTAGTCCCGACTACTGTCGGGTCTATGCGCATGCTCAAGGCAGTCCGGCAGTCCCCATAGGGGGACACAAGGAGACGTCTGTGCACTTTTAAAGTGCACAGACTCGCCAGGATTATGGGTCGCGTCCGGACTGCAAGAGCAGCAGCAGGACTCGGGACGGAGCATTAGGGATCTCGTCGGGAAGGAGCATTAGGATCTCGTCGGGCAGGAGCATTAGGATCTCGCGGGTCTTTCAGTATTGCGCGGGAAGGATGTACGTTAGCTGGATATATTCAGGTAAGGTGCTTTTACAATGTTTATTTGTGTGTATGGTGCTTATGTTTTACTGGAGTTTGTGTATGGTGCTTATGTTTTACTGGAGTTTGTGTATGGTGCTTATGTTTTACTGGAGTTTGTGTATGGTGCTTATGTTTTACTGGAGTTTGTGTATGGTGCTTATGTTTTACTGGAGTTTGTGTATGGTGCTTATGTTTTACTGGAGTTTGTGTATGGTGCTTATGTTTTACTGGAGTTTGTGTATGGTGCTTATGTTTTACTGGTGTGTGTGTGTGTGTGTGTGTGTGTGTGTGTGTGTGTGTGTGTGTGTAAATGCCCCAGGTGCTTATGGTGGTGTGGTAGGGAATACCTCAGGCTTGAACCCTGTACCCTGTATGCAGGTGTTAAAGACTTGAGTTCCCTACCCACCACCATTTGTAAAAAAATTTCAGATTTTTGCCTCATATTCGATCTGATCTGTTCCTCATAATATCTGTGGTTTGTAAATGTTGCAATGCTTGATATTTGATGGTGTAGTATTAGCATTGTTGCCTCACAGCTGCAGGTTTTTGGGTTTGATTCTTGGCTGGGGTTCCTTCTTTGTGGGGTCTGTATCTTCTCCCTGTGTTTGTGTGGGGTTGCTTTTGTGTCCTCCCATGTTACAAAGATATGTCTGCATTATTTCTTCCTGGGCCTCTGCTGAAAATTGTTTATTTGTTCCAAGTCAGACTGTCCTGATTAAAAATGTTAAAATTGACAGGCATTTGAATTTCAGACTTAAGGGTTTCTGAATGTTTAATTCCTTGCATATTTGATGGTGCAGTGGTAGTATTGTTGCCTCACAGCTATAGGTTTTCTGGTTTGATTCTTGGTTGGGGTGGCTTCTGTGTGGAGTCTGCATCTCCTCCATGTGTTTGTGTGGATTTGCTCTGGTGCCCTGCCATTTTACAAAGACGTGTCTGCAGTTTTAATCCCTGCTGAAAATTGGTTTTGTTCTGTCCGCAGTAAAATTGACAGGCATTTGAATTTCAGACTTCAGGTTTCTGAATGTTTAATTCCTTGCATAATTGATGGTGCGGTGGTAGTATTGTTGCCTCACAGCTATAGGTTTTCTGGTTTGATTCTTGGTTGGGGTGGCTTCTGTGTGGAGTCTGCATCTCCTGCCTGTGTTTGTGTGGATTTGCTCTGGTGCCCTGCCATTTTACAAAGATGTGTCTGCAGTTTTAATCCCTGCGTCTCTGCTGAAAATTGTTTTGTTCTGTCCGCAGTAAAATTGACAGGCATTTGAATTTCAGACTTCAGGTTTCTGAATGTTTAATTCCTTGCATAATTGATGGTGCAGTGATAGTATTGTTGCCTCACAGCTATAGGTTTTCTGGTTTGATTCTTGGTTGGGGTGGCTTCTGTCTGCATCTCCTCCCTGTGTTTGTGTGGATTTGCTCTGGTGCCCTGCCATTTTACAAAGATGTGTCTGCAGTTTTAATCCCTGCGTCTCTGCTGAAAATTGTTTTTGTTCTGTCCGCAGTAAAATTGACAGGCATTTGAATTTCAGACTTCAGGTTTCTGAATGTTTAATTCCTTGCATAATTGATGGTGCAGTGGTAGTATTGTTGCCTCACAGCTATAGGTTTTCTGGTTTGATTCTTGGTTGGGGTGGCTTCTGTGTGGAGTCTGCATCTCCTGCCTGTGTTTGTGTGGATTTGCTCTGGTTCCCTGCCATTTTACAAAGATGTGTCTGCAGTTTTAATCCCTCGTCTCTGCTGAAAATTGTTTTTGTTCTGTCCGCAGTAAAATTGACCGGCATTTGAATTTCCAACTTCATGTTCTTCAGAATACATAGTAGCACAACCTTTTTTTTTTAGCAATTTTCGAAGTTTATAAGATGAATATTTTAAATTTGTCCCTATTTTTGGGACTGTATTCCCCCATTATTGTCTTTGTCCAGGTTTTGTGCTAAGGTTAACAGCTATGGCAAGAACTGAATTCACTGAATAAGTTTGAGGGCTGTATTCCCTCATTACTGGGTTTGTCCAGGTGTTTTGTACTAAGAGGTTGACAGCTATGGTGAGAACTGAATTCACTAAATGATAGCCATTTAAGTTTCAGTCTTCCTCTCTTTTACAAAGCAGCTGATGTGGCGTAGTGGTATGTTACTCTGACTGTTTTTTGCTCAGGGACCTTGGCAGTAAAATATATGGTGGCAACACAACATTTTATTCTAGCAACTTTCCAAGATTATACAAGCAATGTTTAATGTGTCCCTGTTTTGGGCTTTTGACCCCCAATACATTTTGCTTTTTCCAGTTTTCTTGAGCTGCGAAGTTGAGATGCAGTTGAGTATTGAGTAGATTTTACAAGGAACTGAGAGCTGCAGGGGAATAGAAGTTTAGTGCTTTGCCAAGTTAATACTATAGCACAACAGGCTGTGTACTTGCTTTTGATGCAGAAGGTTGTGGGTTCTACTCCCACAAGGGGTAGATGCTGCCGTACTGAGAATGTTCTCCTTGGTGAAGATACTAACTATGAGTTCATTATCAGTTTGCCATCCATTTCCTCTTGCAATATTATTACTAGCTTATCATTTTTTTAATGTAATATAGGCAATTTATTCCTGAGGGGCAACAGACACTTTATTTTTCGATGAAACCATGAAATATAAAGGTGATTGCTAGCAGCAACCACTTCATTAGTTACAGATTTCTTTAATGTGGAATTATTTAGATGACTGACTTCAGAGATTGTGCATATTTACTGATAATGGACTGTGGAATTGTGCATATTTACTGATAAAGGTGGACTGTAGAATTGTGCATATTTACTGATAATGGACTGTAGAATTGTGCATATTTACTGATAATGGTGGACTGTGGAATTGTGCATATTTACTAATAATGGTGGACTGTAGAATTGTGTATATTTACTAATAATGGTGGACTGTGGAAGTCTGAGTAGTGATAAATGTTCTCAACTGGGCAGTTTTGCCATTATGGGTGCATATGGTTTGTTTCATTGCTTACTGGAAAAAATGTTCAAAACAAATTTAAAACACCCTGTAACAAGTGTACTGTATTGTACAAGGAATATAATTTTAGTACAATGAGGAAGGTGTATCAAAGAGCACATGTATGTTTCATATGCAAGGAGCCTATGATTCGAAAACAGCCCAAAATTAATCTTTATCTGCCACTGGCAAAATGTATTTTCTTTGAATGTGGGTTTCAATGCTGTTTCAATGAATGTGAGTTTCAAGGGCAGAGAAGTTTTAATGCTAAGTTTTCATTGTGAGACTGCATTGCTTTGTTTAACAGATGACTTAGTGTTTGTGCTGTAAAATACAAAATAAAACTTTCAAATGAAGTCCAACTCATCATAGAAGTAAAGCAGTATGCACATTAGTGTTTATGGTAAATGGAGTGAAATAGCCAAGTATAATGGTTCATTGGAATGGCTGCAGAGGCTCCATTCAACCATTATTTTGTCAGGGGGGGAAGGGCAGCAAACTCAGACAGGCCCAGCTGAACTATACCTCCCAACTGTCCAGATTTTCAAAGAATTAATAGATTTTTGCTTCTTATTTTTGGTTTGTTGTTCATAAAATTTGTAGTTTTAATTCCTAAATGATTTGCCAGAAGTCACTAAGTTTCAGACTTCATAACCTTCAGAAAAATGCATGTTAAAGTAAGAGCTGTTCTATCAACTGTCTCAATTTATACAAGAGCAATTTTTAGTACTGTTTATATGTGCCCCCAATATATTTGGCCTTGTTCAGATTTACTGCATTAACAGGTTGAGAGGTACATGCAAATAAATTGCTTTATAGAATTAGGCATAGCCAACCTCTCAACTGTCCCCAACTTTTGGCTCAAAATGTTGCTCTTCCCCTTATAATCCCTCCATAAAATACCAATTTTGGAAGAAAACATGGAGGGTTTACAATTAAGAAATAACTGTAATAATCAAAGTTATAGATTACTTGAAATGCATGTAGATTCTTTTATATTTTGTCAGCTGCTCAAGGTAGCAGTACTAATATTAAAGTGTCCCTTCTTTGACAGGTAGCAGCTGTATTGTGTGTCTATTTTATATTTTTGCATCACGTTTTTGTCCATTTTTCATAAAATTGTGTTTTTTGGCAAATTAGTGACATCAATAAAGACTGAAGTTAGAAAATGACAGACATTTGAGTTTCAGATTTTATACCCTTCAGAAAATTCATACTAATGCAAGACCTATTCTATTATCTTTCTAAGTTTATTAGAGCAATATTTAAAAAATGTCCTTATTGTTGGGCCTTTGTCCCACTTCTGTGTATGGCTTTGTCCAAATTTCTTGCTCTTGAGGTTGAGAGGTATGACAAATGTCAGGGCCATCACAGTCAGCCAGAGAGATTTCAAATTGTGACATGCTTGTTGCACCCCACTCCCCCATGTAGTGACTCTGGATGTGTCCAAGCAAGGCAAGGAGTAGTTGCATCTACATTGGATGGGGAGGACACACTGCACAAGTACTACAGTGGCTTTTCATCTGTCCTTGATTTTGCAGAATGGTCTGGTTTCTGTCATATTTTTGTACTGTTGATTTATGCTTATTACAAAGTGCCTGTTGCTCTGTGTTTTTAAGTAGCAATGCTTTAATGACCATAAGGTAAGCTTGTCTGAGATCGTAAGATGCAAGTAAGCTTTAATAAGCATACTGTTAAAGAATTGCCAACATTGAAAGCCTTTCTGTTGTTGCCATGCAGAGAATACTTGACTAGATAATGTATAAGCCTTGGGTATTAAAGGACAGGATTCCATTATTTTAAAAAGCTCATTACACTTGTTGGAGACTTCCAGTCATCTCTACAGACTTTACCCGTAAACTAAACAGAATGCCAATCATGTGTGGTCCATAACCTGTACAGTAATCCTTTAAGCAATGTATCTTGAGCTTGTTTCTTGTTTGCTTTTCATTTTTACTTTTATCATGTTTTCCCCATGAAACAAGTTGTCAGGCAGCAGGTCTTTTTGGATAAGAAACATTTTTACAAGTGGGGGCATCACATAGATTTCTACTTTCAGCATGTTACTTGGTACATTAATAAAGCTGAATATATTATAATTAGGACTGCAGTGCAAGGAGAAGTGGTTTGAGTTGAGTGCTTCTGGTTTTTCTTATACTTGATTTTGACTGGCATTCCAGTAATGTATTTAAAAAGTAATTTATTTTTTCATGCCTCACAACCTTTTGTTTCCATCTAGATATTAAGTAAGCTGTCATGCAGCCAATGCATTGAAATATTTTTATTCTTCTACACTTATTTTTGTCTTGATTGGACTTTCATAATGATGGTTTGTCACCCAGGGCAGCGTATTTAATTAAAGTTAGTTTTTTGTGGTTTTGTGCATAGCTCCTCCCCTTTCTGGTTGACCCCACCCCTCCCCTTGACCCCACCCATTCAGCTGTCTCCTGCAGCCCCCCTGTGATTTGAAGTCACCAGCCGCCACTGCTTTATGAACATTTAAAACGGTAGTGGAATAAAAATTATTCTAATAGGCATTAAAAATCGCAAAATTTAATGCAAAATGCACTATGGAGCACAGTTACATCTGCAGTACTAGTGCCACTATTATAGTGGAGACTACATTCCAGGACGTGGTATATACTTCTATGTACAATCCGGTGCACATTTCCAAAACTTCTAGCTACAAACCACCAGCATACTATGACGTGATAGTTTTATGAACTGAAAGGAAAAAAAAACAATTCAGTCGCTTCCTGCAAGACATCACAAAAACGGAGGTCCTTTTTACGAGCAGAAACGTCCGTCACGTCATTATTTCAGCGTTTACATTATTGTGTCGTGTTTTTTAGCGTTCAGATGACACGAACACGTAGTCATGCTACAAGCAGTGCAATTAAATACAAATTGACGTATTACAGGGCCAGTAAAGGGCCAAGAGAAAAAAGTTAGGCAGAAATGCCCAAAAGTAGTGACAGTTAATAAATGGTACCCTCATTCACGCCAAAGTAGATTACACATAGCATTTAGGTTAATAAAGGTTTTGTAAATTTCTACGAATTCATTTGCAATGCCTTTGCCACGTCCCTCACCACTTCTCATTCTATGACAAAAATCAAACAGCAAAATTCATAGGATTAAGTGATTTTTTCCAGTGCCCATAGGTGTGAGCGTCCGTGCGAGCTTGTGGTGTGGAAGAACTACCATGGTAGGACTAGCCACCCGGCGGTGTAAAACCTTGGCTCCAGGATGATAGCCATTTTTAAGTGACACCCCGACCTCATGTGCAAAAATGTGAAAAGGGGGCTGTGGACGGATCAATGAACCGCGTACAGAAATTACGTTATCTGACCATGACGAATTCAGGTCCCACGGAGTAGTCATACCCTTTTCAGATCTGACAGGCCAACAATGGAGTACAACTGTGTAGAGCTATTGTCCGGCTCCACCCTTGTTTCCATCTTGGCAATCGAAACTTGGCTCCAAGACCGTTTACTGTTGACATTGCAGTTGCTTGGCAACCGTATCAGAGAGCTTCCTTGGATGCTGGAGTCCAGACGGTGAATCCTGCAGGTAAGCATTAGAGCTGGAGGTGTAGAATTATAAGGAGAGCCAGAAACAGGAAATAAGTAGTTAACTGGGATGTGGAAGTACGGGAAGTAGAGGCAGGATACAGACGGAAAATTTACAAGTGCAATGGCTCGTGGGCGGGGAAGAAGATGTGCATTTGAGGAGTCAGCATAGCATTTCAACCTCTTAGCAAGAGATTCGGACAACGCCAAAAATAATGGGGTACACATGCCCAAAAAGACGGACAGATTTTTAATATGCCTCTTATAAACTCAAAGTGGCTAGAATACCGTGTTTTGTATGAACATGCATTTTCTGAAGTCTGAAACTCATATGTAGGTCAGTCAGTGATATTTCATCCCTCAGTGATTTACCAGAAAATCACAAATTTCACGAGGAACAGACCAAAATATGGGCAAAATCTGGATGGACACTGCGAAAATCTGGATAGGTCTAGGAGTCGATTGCTTCTCAGACAAATCTCAAAGCGGCTGTTTACTTTAGAAGTTAGAATGACAAGTGCACATTTCTCACACAAGTTTTGCTGCTATGGTCAATGCTGATGAAAGAAATGTGTTACTATGTTCCATCCTATTTTCTGAAGAATAAAACGCAACTGGTGAGAGTGTTTGCTCTGGTTTGCCTAACATTACGCGATATGGCCCATAATTTAGTTTTGAAAAGCCATTATACCAGTTTGCGCATTTCCCCCAAAACTTTTCAAGGCATAAATTCATAAATATTGGTGAGTGTGTAGTACGTAATCAATGCAAGTTTTACTGCCCCTCTAACCACTCAACTGGTCAGGGAAAAATCTTATCAGAATCGGGGCGAATAAAGAAATAATCGGGGACACTTAAAACATTACAACTATTGACCTGAAACATTGACAGAGAACGTAAATCAATATTACTTTCAGAAGTAAAAGCACTATATAGCTCTTATTGTCATTGCTTAAAGCTCAAAGGATTGCTTCATGTTTTCATTGTTTGATTTTGAGAATGTGTAAATTCTACTCTGCCTAGCTGTATGGCTTCCTGCAAAATACCTACAGGAATACAACAGTGGATTACTCCATACAAAGAGGGTTTCCTGTTTCTGCTAAATCACTAAGGATTACAGTAAATCTATGTGAGACAGTTCCATCCTTGCTGAAGGGTGGAAAAACATCCTTCTCTAATATATAATGTTATCTCTAGTTACAGAAAAGGGGACATGGCTGCTTTATTTACTGTAATAGCTGCAGCTGACAAGTTGATTTTGATTTTCCTTCTATTTGTGGGGACGGGAAATGGACAGCTGTAGGTATTTTAATAGATACAGATAGATGCCCAAAGTGTAGTTTGCTTTCTTCACTTTTTGGAGACAAGAATTCAGCAACCTGGTGAAAAGAGCTGCTACTGACCGGACTTGTACCTGTTGGGAATGGTCTACTCATGGAGTTTACTGTAAAAACAAGTTTTACACTTTAAATTCTCCAATGGCAGTTTGGAGAAAGTGAACATAACTTTTCAGTAGATATTACTCAGTTTACATTGAGCATGCCAATTAGTCTGTCCAATCAATAAGCACTTTTTGGAATAGTAATTAACTCTTGTATAATTAAGCAATAACTGAAAACGTGGTGTGGTATATTGAAGATTTACTCACGGTTGGTGTGGTTTGATCATGAGCAAAGCCCCAGTGATTAAACAAAGCCAACCCTGTGTTGAGATTATACAATGGCATTACTTATTTTTTTCTTAATTAAATGTTTGTGTAATGGCGCAGTGGTGTTTTTCCTCATTGTTTCTGCATTCTTCCACTTAGTTGATGCACTGCGCATGTGTATTTGACTTGCATTCCCTCTTACACAGTAAATTAGAAAGCTGCTAGGAAAAACAAGTGTTTAATATGCAATTTCTGAAAGATAAACTGACTCAGACTCTTGCAACCATCATTTATTCACTTCAGTTCTTAATGATTTGCCAGAAAACCACAGATTCTATCCAAAAGTGGAGCAAAAATGTGAAGCAAAATCTGGACAGTCTACAAAATTCTGTATAGTTGAAAAGTGTGGTTTATGATGCACATTTTCTTAAAGAATGGTTAAGACTTGCTTGGGTTTTGTGCATAACCCTCTAATATTAAGTCCCTACTTTTTTTCTCAGAGTTTTGCTCAGTCTCCCTCCTAATTTTTTTTTTTTTAAAGGTGGGGGATTATGTGACTAAAGGAGATATTGCCAGCCCAGCTAGTTGGAATTTTGTAAATTATATGTCATTTGTGAATAACATGATTCAGATAAGACATTTGTGTTACAGCTGTATTAGAGCTATATGCCATATGATGGTTTGTATAGACGTGTACTGAAGAGGTATTTTACAAAGTGCTGTTTGAAATGTATCCACAGTGTACCCCTACTGAAGTAGAACAGAAGTGTACATACACTATTGTAACCATTTAAAATGTATACATTTTAACAAGGGAAACTGGAATATAGGAGGTTAACTTGCAAAACTTCAGAAAAATAGCTGAAATTAAATTACTTTACGACTAGACGATAAAAAAAAAATGTCTTTCAATTTCAGTGCAGCAAGTAGACAATGTCTAAAACTAAGGAGCTTGGAAGTGTTTTTACTGTTTTAGGACTGCCACCATTTGCCAAAGATCTGAGGGAAAGCCCTTGTCTGTTGTATTTTCACAGGTGGATGCTAAATGCTCCTAGCTTTCAGCAATGGGGGTTTTACCTGGGTCAGTCAGATGACAAGAAATGCCATTTTGCAAGCTATCCCAGCAGTAATATTTGAGATTAATTTAATTCTGTCCGAGACAGTCTAGGGAACAGTACAATTCTCTTAGATTTGGTCAGGAATATAGCAAAGCTTAATTTAGATGTTTCTTTGTTTGAGACCGTCATGCAGAGTTTTAAATATTTCATATGATTTTGAACTCTGCTGTCACTGTAAATATATGGAGTATTTTCTTATTATTTTAATATTTATTAAATATATGTAAACCTTTCATTGTGGCTGATCTGTCTAGAGACAGATAAGTTCGGTGAGTACTTGCATATTTATTTGGTGACACTGCGGGCCACTCCTAATAGCCTTGCTCTTGGTCAAACTGCCATTTGTATTAATAGTAACATTACACAGTAAGATTGGACACCCATTAAGGGCCTTAAAGTAGCTGATGAGTGACTGGTGGCAGTGATAACTACCTTATAGCCTGGGCAAAAAAGGACATGGCTAGTAAACCTGTGCCAGCCTTTCCCAGGTGTGTGTGTGTGTGTGTGTGTGTGTGTGTGTGTGTGTGTGTGTGTGTGTGTGTGTGTGTGTGTGTGTGTGTGTGTGTGTGTGTGTGTGTGTGTGTGTAAATCAAACCTCAGTGTGTGTGTGTGTGTGTGTGTGTTAGCTACTTGGGCAGGGACACAAAGCACAGGTTTGGAGAGAGTGCTGGAGGTCTTGGTTTCATCTCTCAGCTGAGATCTCAGCTCTATAGCTGTGCCAGTGCGGTCTTATTGGGAAACTGGAGAAGAGGGAGAAACCAGCCCCAGACTGACTGTGGTCTCTGTCTACTCTTAAGGGAAATTGCACTTGATGCAGAAAGCTGCATCTGGAAATAATGTGTGGGTACGAGTCATCCTCCCAATGTACGTCCCTCACTGGTGCCAGTGGTGAGGATTGAGGCTCCTTGATTACTGGTCCAATGGTGGAGCACAGATTATACCTAGTAAATACTGATTATAAATGCAGACTTCAGAAAATACATGACGTTTATCATTAGATCACTGTTGCAGTAGCCTAAGCCATACAAGTTAGATACTGTTAAGGATATGACTTGTCAGCATCCAAATCTTTAGGGCACCTTCCACGTGCCATAACCACTGAAGAGCTGAAGGAGAACTATATAAAAATCAGTGGTTAGGGCACCAGACTTTCAAAACGTTATCATTGTGCACTGTCCCTTTGGGAATTCATGGGATCAATACATGGCCAACAGTTCTCTAACTCTGGACAGACAAGTATCCTTCTGAGGAAAACCTTCCACTTTACCATTTTTATTCAGGAAAGAAAAAATAGCCTTTTCAATGGAACATTGTAATTTAAAATAGCAAATTGGTTTCTAGTGGTTGTCACAATAGTGTTAAGTCAAAAAGTTGATTTTATTAACTGTTTTAAAATCTCTTTTTAGATAGAAACTTTACTTTGAGGAAGTGTGCAGATATGGCCTTGGACTAGTGTTTTTGGGAGTTGTCATTGATTTTCACCGCAAAATTCTTTTTCCTGTCGAGAGGTTCACTGCTCATGTTACACTTGCATGCTTATCAGGCACACTATCACTCAGCCAACCATGGAGCAGGCTTCAGGTTATTTGATTTTTCCTTCACCCATCCACAAGAAACTTTCACTAGAATCTTGTAGTCAGGCTGGCTTCCTCACTGCTTCAGCCAATGAATGACTGTGCTCTGGCCATACCAGCTACCGTGCACTCGTCGTCTCTCAATCCTGCTAGCATTGCTCCCCGAGAATCTGCCAAGGACTGGAAGTTAGCCACATCCATTGCACCTGTTGGGCTGTCCTTGTTGGGGTAAGGGAAATACACTAGTCAATCTCGGGAAGGGGGATACCTGGCAATGTTTTACCATAAAACTGACCTTGGGTGCTTAATTTTCAGGGAAGAGCCCCATCTGAGTGGGTTTTCTAGGAAGGGAAAACGGGCATTTTTCTTGTCCTTTTCCCAGAGAGGTTGGGCAGGGAAAACCAGCTGGATTTTGCAAAGAGCTTCCCCCAAGATTTTCATTCCTTTAATTCTGAACCCTCACTGAATGCTGAAGGAAAAATATTCTCCTTCAGATTATGGATTCCCAGTCTGATGGACATGAATTAAATTGAGATTTTCTGCAGTACTCCTTTCACAAAGAAATCAGATTCTGTGGAAAGTGTTTCTTCAGATTTCCCCCTGAAGAATTCTTTCCCTGAAACTATAGCCAAAATTAAAGAACTGTTTCAGTAGGAATTGAATGAAATTTCAAAAGTATTATGACTTATAGTCAGATTTTCTTCAACCTGCAGCCTTTCCTACAGTTTCACTAGTTTTTCATGAATTTTAGACAACTTGTAGTATACTTGATAATGTGGCCTGTACTCAGAGTCTAATGGATTACATAAGATTGGAGACTCGCAAATACTTTTCTAATCCCAAGTCAGATCTTCCAGTAATTTCCTTGGTAAAAACGAGTGCCCAGACATTGTAAATTAAAGTCTATTCCTTCTGACAAGGATGGGAAACAGTGATAGATCTGGAAGTACACTCATCTTCTGCTTTAGCATTCATAATTCTAAATTAAGCTCGTATGTTTAAATTCATGCTCACTTCCTCGGAAATGAGAAAGGCAACTGCTAGCCTTCCCTCTTCACATGTTAAAGCTTCTCTGAATTCTTTACTTCTGTTTCTCAGGTAATCAAAACACTCTTTATAGTGTACTTTGACTGTGGAAAACCAAACAAATAGTACATTCCAAACCAACTCCTGGAGGTAAATCCCCTTCCTGTGGTTGGGGAGCAAACTTAAAACCCTCTGTGAAAAACCTCACCAGTCTAAACTCATGGATTGCAGGAAAAAAAAAAACTAGCAATGTTGCTGTTGAAGTACCACATTATCCAAAAGACTAGACTATAGTAGTGGAAAAGATCCTTTGCAATATCGCAGAAGAGAAAGGTGGTTAAAAAGTGAAATATTCAGACAAGAAGCAGCTTTCAGAGGTCTACTTTTATTTTTAACCACCTTTCTGTTGTGTGATGCTGCAAAGGATCTTTCCACCACTATATTCTTTTGTAGAACATGGTCTTTCAACAGGGACATTGCTAGTTTTTTTTTCCTGCAAGCCACGAGTTTTTACACTGCTGAGGTTTTTCACAGTGCTTTTGACTCTGCTGAAGCTGTGTCCATAACAGTTGCTACTAGATCAGTAATGAGAAGGTTTGCTAGGTTGTGTGCTTATAAATTCCAGAGATGTTAAAGCCGAGATATTAAATGCTGCCCTGGATAGACATCTTGGTTGGATCCTCCTCTGCTGAGGTCCCTAAAATGTTTGATGAAAAAGTGAGACTGATTTAGGAATCACGGAGATGTTTTTCAGCTTCCCTTGCCAAATTAACAATAATTCTCCTTCCTATTCAATATCCTTTTATAGGAAACAGAACAGTCTCAGCAAAGTTCAGTCAAGCAGAATTTCAGAAAGAGATGACAGGGAGGTACAAAAGCTTAAGGGGGAGCTCTCAATCAAGGAGGGTTCAAAAAGACAGTGACTAGATGCCCCTTCATTTTTTCCCCTTTCTACCCTGGAAACCATGTAGATCATTCCCTAAGACTAGGTCTTCATTTACCTCAGTGATAGATAACCTTGGACAAGTGATTCCTGAAAATCATTCAGAAAGGATACAATTGGCAGTGGGAGTCCCTTCTTCCTTTTAAGTGAATTCCCCTTCACCGTACAAACCAGATTTTTAATTTTTCCTCTAGCTCTACAACGTATATTATCTCGAAGGATCATAGAAAGTTAATAGGCTAATGGCCCTAGGGCCCTTACAAGCCTACCCAAGTTCTACCCTTATTTCTACGATCAGTATCTAATGCCAGTGTCCAAGAGGGACACAGGTGGAATCCCCAGGGTGAATTTATGGTTACCCATCCAATCGTCCAGACTGCATTTGAACAGGGCTTATGAAGTGCTTTGTTTGACATGAAGTGCGAGTCTGTTCCAAAGGTGTGGTAACCACTGGGAGACAAATCTGTCCCCTCCAGCAGGTTTCGTTAATGTCACATACCAGGTTAAGGTTTTTAGAGTGAGTAACCAGTGTACTATTTGACTTGCTGATATGCAACATTTCCAGTAAAGCAGGGTCAGAGATAAATTATATACAAGGCAAAGATCGCCTCTGGGTAGTCTGTATGAAACAGAATAAAGTGACAGTGATTTCAGGTGATCCATACTGAAGACTTTGAATTTTCCTTACAAGGAACCTCTGTGGTTCCTCCAATTGCTGCAGGTGCTTGGAAAGGTACATACCAAGAGGGGCATTGTACTCTACTGGCCTGATGAGGGAAAAGTACAGAGAATATACATTTTTTTCTGGAGGCAATGCCCTTGCTTACCAGATAAGCAATATAGAATGCTCTTCTTACTACTAGGGAGATATGATGATCAAAGGCAAGACTGCTGTCAACCTGTGTGCCCAGCTCTCTCACCACTGAGTGCATACTTAGGGTGTTGCTTTTGATGTGATAGTTAGCAGGAGCATCACTTACAGAAAGGGACGATAAACTCAATGCAAAAAAAATGTATTAAGGCCATGACTTTGGCACCAATCATTTGTGTAAGACCCTCTTTGTAGGATGTTGACATCATTTGGAGATTCCATGACCTCTCCCAGTTTACAGTCATCAGCAAATTGTCAGCCACAGACCTTTAGTTTTTTGCTTGTATTTCAGGGAAGGATTCCCAAATGTATAGGTCCCAGTACTGATCCCTGTGAAACACCACTGGTTACAGGTCTGCTGTTGTAGGTGCATTCCCCTATTTTGACTGTGTTCCATCAGTGAGCCAGTTAATGACCCATCTAACAATACAAAGGGTGATACCTAGCTGGGTTAGTTTGTCAATGATCAAACAAAAAGCACTTAAATTGCTTCAACTCATTGCAAGGACTTTTCCATTTTTTTTAGTTTGTTTTTGAGAGATTTTTACCTAGTTTGTCAGTGACGCCTGAATGGAGGACAGTGTCAAAAGGCTTGGCCAAGTCTAGGTAGGCTGCATGCACAAGATTTTCCCTTGTCCAAGGCCTTGGTGACCATCTCAAAGAAGTCCACCAGGTTTTACTGGCATTATCTTCCCTTGATAAATTCAAACTGAGTAGGGTCAAGTGTTTGGAGATTGCCTACATCTTTAAGGTCCATGATGATTTGCTCCATGGCCTTGAAGATAAGGCTAGTCAGGCTAATAGGTTATTTCCTGGGGTTAGTGGAAGCACCACCTTTGTGCAAAGGAATAAGTGTGGGAGTTTTCCATTCAGCTGGGATGAAGCTGGTGCTTGGGCTATTATTGAAAAGAGTAATGGCAGTTGTCTACCAGGCAGGTTTGCTCTTCCTTGAGGAGTTTGTTTTGGACTTATCCGGTATGGCAGAGTCAAAGTTACACAGGTGTTTGTATAAAGCATTGGTGTAGAACTCTGCATACCTGCCAATTCCATCGGGGGGGGGGGGGCAGTGAAGCTATTTTTACCATCCCATAAGAGATTATAATCTGCTTTGGAGAAGTTTAGTTAAATTGCTGTTGGGGGGGGGTGGAAGTTCAGGTGTGATAGTTACTTCGAATGAGACTTATTTGTGGTCAGATCTCACCAGGGAATAGAACCAATCCCCTCAGAACAGACAAGGACAGGATTTTAAAGAATTTTTCTAGTGCCAAAGAATGAAATGAAAAGAATGAAGCAGGCACTTTTAGACAAATTCTAGATCAGTTTTCTGAATATTCACAAAGTTCAAGATGCTATCCCCTTCAGTCTCGGTTACCCTTCGTTACACATTTCAGTTTCTTGGTAACTTTAGCACCAAGATGCCTATCAGCATATGCAATTCTCAAAGATTTCAGACCAAGATTTTCTGTCTGGATTACATTTTCAGTTCTCTGTTTTGCCCTCTGGGTTATCTACAGCTCAAAGTGTTTACAAAGAGTCTAGCTTCAGGTTATAACCCACAGCTGGTTGCAAAATTCATATTTTTTCCATAGTTAGATGACTGTCTTATTTTTGCAGACTCTTTCAAAATGACAGAAATCTGGCCTGGGCAAAGGATCTCCTTCTTAGTCTAAGATTCCAGATGAATGTACAGTAATACTCTCATTCCTTCTCAAAGGATAGTACTTCTGCAATGCCGTCTGGATACAATCTTCATGAGGGCTTTTCTTCTGTACAGCAAAATAGATCTTTAGATGGAACAGTTTCTGGCATTCTCCAACCAATCTCTGACTTCATCCAGGTAATCTCAGGAGTGTAGGCTTCTATAATTCTCATATGTCCACTGGCCAGACTTCACGAGAAAAAAATCAATGGTTTCTTAGATATGTATAGACCCAACACCAACACCATCTATCTTTTTATATTCCATTGTCAGGCTTTGTCAAAAGCGAGTCCCTTTGGTTGGTGAAACTGTTTTCTCTCAACCCAGACCTTCACTTCTTTTCCAACTCCTACTCAGTCTAACCACAGATGTCTCTAACTTGCTTGGGAGGCTATTTTCAAGGTGGTGGTGAAGTTTCAGGATCTGTGGAACAAGCAGGACAAACACACAAATGTGAAAAATGATGGCAGTTATACATTGTCAAATCCATAAGCCATCTTTGGACTCCAGGCCCTCTACTAGTAATTGCAGACACCACCACAGTGATGTGGTACAAAAATAGGGCAGTACCAGATTATACCCCATTTGCAGACTATGTTAGCCTTGGATCTAGCAACTCATCTCAAGTCTTTCCCCTCAGGCTTCCTACATTCAGAGCAAAACACTGTTGCAGACAAGTTGAGCCAGACCAGGACAGACCCTCACAAATGGAAACGGATCCCCAGGGGTATTTCAGGAATTGATCCAACTGTGGGGAAATCCTCAAATAGATCAGTTTGCCTCCAGTCACAAACAGTGAA
>NC_056747.1:218625782-218675782 GCF_019279795.1 Protopterus annectens | reverse complement strand
GAGTGTTAAAGATATGGGTGTTAAAATAGATAACCAAGTTTTGATATTGATTTGGCAGATATTAGAAGGTGCTATTGTGAACTGAAAAATATAGGTTTAGAAGTATAGTTAGAGATAGTGTGCTATTACTTCCCATTTATAAAACTATCATTAGACCACCAATAGAGTATTGCAGATGTAGTTGTGTGGCAGCACTCAGGCTTGAAAGAATTCAATGGTATTTTACCAAACGGATATATGGAATGTATGGATTGAATCAAAATAAACTAATAAGGTTGTCATTTACTATTAAATGCAGGTTGTTTAGGAATAACCTTATTATGATTTATGAATGTGTTAATGTTAGTGGCTTTGGAGATGTTGTGGGAATCTACAGTAGACCTCATCAGTTGAATAACAGGAATAATTAATTTTGTTGATGGCAGATGGGCTTCTTTCCTGAGAGGCATAATGTTTTTCATTGGTGGCCTTCCCTGTTAGAATAATATTCAATAAAGGAAATCTGAATTAGTAACCCATTCAAAATAAATTTAGATAAATGGAGTGGTAAGAGGGCTTTTGATCCAGGACTTTGGTGGCAAGCGCATTGAAGGCATTAAGGAATCGAGATTGATCTTTTACCATTGAACAACCAAAATATCATGCAAAAAGAATGAAAACTTAGGTATTGATTAGAAAAAGCACATTACTTAAACACCTCCCTTGTGTCCCTGTGTGTACGGTTAAGTGAATTAAAAGGTACTTTTCAGGCTATACAGTGGTGCAGTAGGTAGCACTACTGTCTCGTACAAGTTCTCCACTTTGATTCCTGCTCTGGGTGTCTTCTGTATGGAGTCTGCATTGGTTTTCACCTGGTCTACCCACATGTACTCTTTGGTAAACTACTGATCCTCCAAATTGCTCAGTGTGTGCACACATCTTGTAATGGAGTGGCATTCCATCCAAGATGGATTTTTGTTCTCCGCTTTGTCTTGTGATGGTAACAGCATAAATTAGGCACTACAGAATGAATCACTGAGTGAGTTTGCCATTTGAATGGCTCTGTCATATTATAAGGAGCCGCTGCATCACTGAGAAGAAAGTACAGCAGTATTACAGCAAAACTAGCTTCTCCATAACTAAAAACCTAAAATGTCTGCACAAAACTGATTTTTTTTTCAGTGGGCAAGGCATCAATATCCTGAATACTCATTTACACTAACTTTGGAAATTTGCTTTGTTCAGAATCCGCATTCCTTCCCCTTGACTTGGACAGAGCAGCTGTAACACTTCAGCAAGCAAATCCACTTAGAAAAAATTGCTACTGGAGAAACGCACCCAGACAAAGACTCATTTAATGATGGCCAAATCTGTATGTAGGAGCTACCTTCCTAGAATCAAGCTGTCTAGGCTACTGAAGCAGAAAAATAGACTATAGTGGGTGTATTGAAGTGGTAAACCAAATCAAATGCCTTACTTATTTTCAGATAAATCATGGAGAACGGAAGTCACTGAATAGTAACATACGTTTGATTTTCAGAGTTTGCCTCCTTTACAGAAAATGCAAGTGAACACATCTGGTTATTCTAGCTACTTTCAAGGTTTGTAAGAGGAAGGGACACCTACTTTCAAGGTTTGTAAGAGGAAGAGACACCTTATCAGTACGGACAACAGGCTCTGCCGCTGTCATTTGCTGGTCAGTATATTGGCAGATTTTACTGCTTAGCCCAAAACCCGATTTTAAAAACTGAAGCAGAGGATGCTTAACATTTAAAATTGGGTCTCGTACCAGTGCAGTGCTCAACTGATTTGTCTTTTTCTGACCAATGGAGAGCCATCACCATACTACATATAAATTGTGAATACAAAGTATAGGACTGCTTAACATAAATGTGGTAGACGTGTTGGAAACGGAAAAAGGTCTGGCTTCTCAATTGTGCACATTTGCAGTGCTTTCAGGTGAAAAACATCATTACATTCTTTGGACCCAACCTCTCCCCCATTCCCCTCAGCAAAAGCATAGTCCATATTTAAAGAAAACAGGAAATACTGCCCAGGGCTCAGAGAATGACTGTTAAAATTCAGTTACTGCTTTACATCAGAAATATGAAAATGGATTGCACATTTCTAGCTAGATTACAAGTGGAATACATGTCCAGTGAGCAACTACTGGTTGGACTTCAAATTCAGAAAAAAAAGAGAGATAAAGTACAACTTGACTACTGGTAGACAAGTCCAGATGACCTGCAAGTGTTCTACTGTTTGCCATCACTCTTAACATTTATATTTTTTGCATTACAAAGTGCATTGCTTAATTTTATGCTTAATTTTATTTATTTGAAGTAAAACATTTCATTATCCAATTGTGAATGCTTGTGGCTGATGGTATATTATTAGATCTGAAGTAGGAGATTCATTTGTCAGCAACCTGTGGGTTATGGATCTGATATCGGATCTGAACCGGCATGGTTTATCCAGCTATGGATCCGAGCTCCTAGCTCCTCCCCTCACCCATAATGCCCTGCTCTCCCTACATGACATCAGATCTAGTTTGCCGCGTTCATGGTGACAGCCTAGATTTCGAGCTCCAAAGCTAAGTGGTTTATTTAGTATCTTAAAAGGGTTTTTATAACTTTAAAACATTATAACTGTGTGAAAGTGTTAGGTTCCCCTTCTATATATCACTTTTTTGAGTTAACTTAACTTAATTTTGTGTACCCTCCCCTCTCTGGCATTAGCTTGTGTGAGTGTGTGTTTCTTTGGGGCCTTTGGTGTGCGTGTTAGTGTATTTTATTTTTCTTGTTAAAAAAAAAAAAAAAAAAAAAAATGTCTGAGGCCCCAAAGGCAATTTTCTCAAAATGCTCCGAGTGTGGCTATAAGCTATCCCCTGCTGATGGCTACACTCGGTGCGTTCGATGCCTTGGTGTTGAACACCTCACTTCTGGATGTTCAATCTGTGCAGGGTTCAACCCCAGGGCATTGAAGGAGCGGAGGTCGAAGCTGGTCTTGGCGGGACTCTTGCCACCGGACTCGGCTTCGGCCTCTGCCGCGTTAGTGGTTTCCGCTCTGGCGGTTGCTGCTTTACCTGCTCCCCCTCCTCCTCCTGGGATTCAAACTCCCTCTACAGGTTCGGAGGAGAGGGAAGCGAGGAAGAAGGACCGGGGGAGAAGCACCATAAGCGGCGGGCCGAGACCTCCGTTTCGGCCCCGCCGGCTAAGCGGGCTTCTCCCCCGGCCTCTTTGTCTGCTGGCTCTCCTCCTTCTCGGCTCCAATCTCCATCCTTTTCACCAGGGCCTGAGGAGGAGGAGACCTGACCTCCTTCGAGGCCATCGAGGCGGTACTCTAAGCCTACCTCGGTAGCCTCTTCGAGGTCTACATATAGTCTCTCCGACGCTGATCTGGACCGGATGATGCAAAGGTTCATCCAGGCCCAGATGCAGATGGGAGTGCTCCTGCCTCCCCCCCCCCGGGGGGAGCTCGACCCCATTTTTCAAGCCCATAGCTCCTTCTCCGACCCGCTACCCAGGCTCGGAGCGTTTGGAGCCGGACAGCTTCGGAGCCGGGGGTGGGTTGGCGCCGATAGTACTAGGTACTTCGGATCCAACCCTGCCCTAGAGTGTTTCAGATCCGACCTCTCAGAGCCTGGCTCTGAGCTTCGGATCCGGGGGACTCAGTGTGCCTTCGGCGCCTTCCGTGTCGAAGCGCACTGGTTCCTCAGATCCGAGGGACTCTGTGCCGGCTCCGATCCACTCCTCGGATCCGAGGGGGAGCAGACTGTCGGATCCTTTGGTCGAGGCTGGCTCCCCTTCGGCTTTTGATGTAGTGGAGAGGGCTCTGTTGAGGGCTTCCGGACCCCCGGCACTTGCTTCGGCTCCGTCTCGCACTCCATCTGCACTGGGTCAGGCTTCCGTCATCCGGCCACTGGGACAGCCCGCTTCAATGCCCCAAGCTGTTCCATTGGAACAAGACACTGCTTGCAAGGGCTCCTCGGACAGCCCCCCCGAGGAAGCACCTCGCAAGCACACGTGTAAAAGGAGGCACATAGACTCCCCCGAGTCTAACTGAAGACATGGATTTGGAGGAAGGGGAAGGCTCCCCAAGATCACCCCCCGGAGGATGTCTCCTTTGGAGACATCATGGAAATGCTTCGTATAAGGGGTGGGTGGTCTGCCCCCAAGTCTTTCTCGGATGAGTCCGTGTTCTTGGAGGCATTCGAAGCGGGCCCGTCTACCTCTTGGGTGTCCCCTCCTGCCGACCCACTGGTGGACCTTATTACCACCAGGGCTTGGAAGGAACCGGACACCGTGGAGCCAATCCCCAAAAGGCCAGACAGAATTCTTAGCCCCCCTGCAGACCGTGCCCACTGGAGTAAGGGACCTCCGGTAGATGCCATGTTGACGGCAGCAGCCACCAAGAGGGAACTCACCCAGGAGAGTCCCTCAGTCCATCCTCAGAGCAAGGAGTCTCGGATGATGAACCGCTTGGGGAAGCGAATGTTTAGTTCAGCGACCTTCTCGGTGAGGGCGTTCAACTATCTGGCACATGTTATCAGGATGCAGCGTGATCTTATCAAAGAATACGCTGCATCCCCCCCAGAGTCCATGTCGGAGGAGGACAAACTCTTGCACTCCACCCGTATGGCCACTCTTTGGTCCGTGACGAATACCTCTATGCGGTTGCTGTCCCATGCTACTGAGGGAGCCGCTAGAGCTGCAGGAGTAGGCCTAGTCACTAGACGCCAGGCCTGGCTCCGCCATTGCGATTTCACGGAGCCCTTCAAGGCGTCTTTCGCGAACGCCCCCTTTGATGGTTCTGCCCTTTTTGGCAAAACGGTTCGCGACACCTTGACCCAGAGCGAGAAGGACGGGAAGACGCTGTCTGCCATCAGAATCCGCTTCTCTGTGCCCCAGAGGTCCTACTCTAGGAACCAAAAGGGCCAGAATAAGATGTGGTTCCAGAAGTCACAGCAATCCCAACCTGCTCCGGACAACCAGTCCTTCCATGGCAGAGGAGGACAGGGAGGACGCTGCCCCAGGGGCAGAGGGGCTCCCAGGAATTTCGGGTCCAGAGAACCTTTCTCTGAACGGCCCACGCAGCAGCCCTGAGGGGTTGCCCGACTGCTCCACTCTGGAGGCAGTCGGGGGACGTTTTTCGGAGCACCTAGCGGCATGGGAATCCATAACATCAGACCGCTGGGTCCTCCGCATTATATCCAGGGGATACAAGATTCCCTTTCATCACGTCCCAAAGCTAAAATCCCTCCCCAACGTTCCACCCGGTCAGTGGGAGGCCGCTTCAGCAGAAATTGGCCCTCTGCTGAGGAAGAGAGCCATCCAGCCCACCCCCCCCAGACCAGATCAGATCAGGGTTCTACACCAGGTTCTTTTTAGTGCCAAAAAAGATGGGGGACCAAAGACCAATTTTAGACCTGTCCCCGTTAAACCTGGCAGTTCTCAAGGAGAAGTTCCGGATAGTCACTTTGCAATCCATCCTCCCCCTTCTGGGAGAGAATCACTGGATGTGCTCCATAGACCTCAAGGATGCGTACTACCACATACTGATGGACAGTCATTCCAGGAGGTTTCTTCGCTTCCGTCTTGAAGCCAGTCACTACCAGTTCAGGGTCCTTCCCTTTGGTCTCACCACAGCCCCCAGGGTGTTCACCAAAGTATTAGCAGTGGTTGCAGCCCACCTGAGGCTTCAGGGGGTGCAGGTCTTTCCATACCTGGACGACTGGCTTCTCACCGCCCCAACAAGGCATCTACTATCCTTGGCGAGAGACTCCTTTCTTCATCTAGCTCCCTGCCTGGGCATCACGATAAACGTAGCAAAATCCAACCTGGCCCCTACTCGGTTGATAGAATTTATAGGTGCCAGGTTAGACACGAGGGAGTTAAGAGCCTCACAGCCAACAGAGTTCGGAATATGCGACTCCAGGTGCGGGCCATCCTCCACTCCAGCTCAGTTCTGGCGGAATTGGTCCTGAGGGCTCTAGGGTCCATGGCGGCAGCGATTTCTCTTCTTCCACTCGCCAGGTTCAACATGCGGGTCCTTCAGTGGACACTTTAAGTTCAGTGGTCTTACCTTGCTCTCCCCCTGCAGCATCCCATTGCGATCAGCAAGGCTTGCAAGCGGTCTCTCTTCTGGTGGCTCCATTCCCAGGATCTCCACGGAGGCCGCCCCTTTTGTGCTTCTCCCCCTCTCGCCACGGTGACCACGGACGCCTCCCGCCTCCGGTGGGGGGGGGGGCATTTTGCAGGCCGGATGGTCCAAGGCATGTGGAACAACTCAGAGACCTCCCTGCATATCGATGTTCTAGAGATGAGAGCAGTGCTCTTGGCGTTGCAAGCACTTCAGGCCTTTCTTCCCCTGGGAACAATTGCGATTCAGTCAGACAACATGTCGGTGGTCTGGTACATCAACAAACAGGGGGGAACCAGGTCTTATCCTTTATGTCGAGAAGCCATGAGAGTGTGGGAATGGGCGATCACCAACCACTTTCTCATCGCAATGCATATTCCGGGTCGGTCCAACATCCTTGCAGACAAGCTCAGTCGCACCATTCTCTCCCCGTACGAGTGGTCTCTCAATGCTCAAGTAGCAAAACGTATCTTCGCACAGTGGGGAACTCCTTGTTGTGATCTCTTTGCATCTCCCTTAAACACCAAGTGCGACAGTTTTTTTCGCTCTAATCCCTCCTCCAGGGGATTCCCCGAGAGACGCTCTGGTGCATGCTTGGCCTCCCGGTCTTCTTTACGCATACCCCCCTTTGCCTCTGATGCTCCAGGTTCTTCAGAAAGCCTCTCGGTTGGGGTGCAGAATGATCCTCATTGCCCCATTCTGGCCTCGACAGATCTGGTTCCCTTACCTAAGGTCTCACTGTGAATCCACCTTGGATTCTAGATCCCATTCTGGATCTGATATCACACCCATCGAACCTACCAACTCCGAATCTGGACAACCTGAAGCTAACTGCTTGGCTGCTCCAGTTCCACTCCTAATCAGGACTCCCGGTATCTCGTCCTCCATTAAGGCCATCCTGGTAGCGGCTCATAAACCCTCTACCAGAAAAATTTACCGCAGTAAATGGAAACGATTCTCCATTTGGGCGGAGCGGCAAGGTCTAGATCCCTTCACGGTTCCTCTTCCTTTGGTGCTAGACTTCCTTGCCACACTTTTTAATGATGGTGCCAGTAGTTCCACGGTCAAAGTGCAGCTTGCGGCCATTTCTCACCATCATGTTTGTCATGACTCTGGACCGCTTATGTCCGCCAAATTATGTAAAATCTTCCTAAAAGGCACCTTTCTGCTTAGACCCCCTGTCAAGCAGGCTGTTCCACCATGGGATCTTTCCTTGGTTCTTCAGGCCTTGACCGCTCCCCCCTTTGAGCCTGCGGCCACAGTAGATCTAAATTTCTTATCTCTCAAGACTGCATTTTTAGTAGTCATTACTTCGGCCAAAAGAGTTTTGGAACTTAAAGCCTTATCCATGAAGCCGCCTTACTTTGTCTTCCATCCGGACCGCGTATACCTCAGGACCAATCCCTCCTTTCTTCCTAAGGTAGCTTTGGAAGCAAACATTAATCAGTCCATCAACCTTCCCGTTTTCTTTCCTAAATACCAGAACAAGGGTGAATACAAGCTGCATTCCTTGGATGTTCACAGGCAGCTTCATTTTTATCTTAACAGGATAGCTGGTCATAGGCAATCCGACCAATTGTTCATTTCCTTTGCCAAATTCAATCTGGGTAAACCAATTTCCAAAGTCTCCTTGTCCCGCTGGATTTCGCAGTGTATTCTTTTAGCTTACCAAGCTTCTGGGAGGCCCGCACCGGAGGGAGTCCATGCCCATTCGACCCGGTCAGTTTCTACCTCAGCGGCCTTTAAAGCTAGGATTCCTCTGGATGACATTTGTTCAGCAGCCACTTGGGCTTCATCTCATACCTTTATTTCTCATTACAAGCTGGATATCACATCTAGAGGTAGAGCATCCTTTGGCTCCGCGGTGCTCCGGAATATCCTTCCATGACGGCCGCCCAAGATTCAGGTAGCTGGGGACTCTGTCCCACAGGTTGCTGACAAATGAATCTCCTACTTCAGATTTAGACGTTATGTACTTACCATAACGTTCCATTTGAGTAGGTGGATTCATTTGTCTGCAACCATCCCGCCCTCCTATCCCCTGGCCTTGTCAGTTTCCTGCATAGAATGTGTTACCCATTTCTAGGGTATTTTGATACAGGGCATCGATCTGAGGTCATGTAGGGAGAGCAGGGCATTATGGGTGAGGGGAGGAGCTAGGAGCTCAGATCCATAGCTGGATAAACCATGCCGGTTCGGATCCGATATCGGATCCATAACCCACAGGTTGCAGACAAATGAATCCACCTACTCAGATGGAACGTTATGGTAAGTACATAACTTCTAATTTAAGTGTATGTGCATTGGGCGGTATATTAAGGTATTTGCTTTAGCCTTTCAGAGAGTCACTACCCTAGCTATTACTACTTTACTGATATTTGACAGTTGGCATTTTATAGGTTAGCAGTAACTGTGTTCTTGGTATACTAGAGTATTCTAGCTGGCAGCAGCATTATGGTAAAGCCAGCAGAGTATTAGTTCTTTAGAGTTTTCATTAATGCCCCTCCTGGAAAACTGTTGCACATAAAAAATAAAACTACAACTAATACTCAAACATTTAATCTGTTAGCACTTGTATCTCGGAAGAAATATCTTCAGATTGACAAACAGAATAGCAGACGCTTAAAAACACAATACATAAAATCACATGACCTGTCACACAACTAGAGAATTTTAAAACATTTAAAAAGATGATCAAATATTTGTAATGCATTTATGTGCAGTATAATGTACTGTTCATTAGTTAGATGTTTTGATTTTAAAGTATTACTCCCGTTTGTATTCAAAATAATTTTGGTCACATTTCCGTCACTGTTGCCAAGGTTGCACTTGAAGGCACTGGTCTCAGTCTGAAGGTGAAATCCTGGGGAAGTAGTGGTTACAACTCTGATCTTTAGCTCTACAGAGTAAATCTCATTTGGGGTTGGGAGTTCACTATTACCTAAGGGAGCAGAGCACATTTTCTGAACGTTAATTGCTAACAGGTGGGATTATACAGCTGTTCATTACATATAATGTGGCAGCAGCAGTGTGAATCAGGAGACCAAAGCACCCGGATGTTGCATATAGATTGGTGGGAGTGGCCAGGATTTATGCAGGGTCATCATAGTGAGGATGAGAAAAAAATCTTAGTACATACAATACAGTATAGATAAGGCACTAGGTACAGCATGCAGAAGAAACGAGACTGACAGGATATGGTATGAAATACAAAATAAAGAGAAGAGTAGGAATGAATTACAAGAAACTGCATATTAAGGAGGGAAAAACATGATGTAGTGTGCTTAGTGACAGGGATACTAGTTATATGCTGTCTAGATATGCAACTTATGAGGTATTTCATACATTTATTCAGTGGAATGCAAAACACAAAATACTGGATAATAATTTGAAAAAAAAAAAAAGATGTTAGCAGCTACAGGAGGGTTGAGATATCAAACTAATAGAGGTCACTCAGGGTGAAATATTTGACACCAAGTGTAGAATATAGTGAGGGTGAGGTAATCATCCCCACTTTCTTTCTACATGAGATGAGTTGCCATATCCACTGATATGACCTTTTTCTATTCAGTACCACTATCCTACATTCTTTGACAGTTATACCTGAATATTGCATATTTTCCCTTACACAATCCAGTCATTTGACTGGTTGCCCTCATTTCCTCTTGCTGTCTGTTTGCCCAAAAATCTTCACCAAATCATCTTCTCTTTTGCTACATACATGTGACTGAAACACTAATCGGTTCTCCTTGACCTTCTATGCAACTGGGGCTACTTTAACTTCTGCTCCGATGTCATTCATTCTTCTGTCCTATTGGGTATATCCCAACACATCTCAGGCACAATCTCCATCATTCTCAAGTGTCAACTACTGCCCTCATTTCTTGCACGATTTTTCTGCTATAGAGGAACACTGATCACTACGTTTGTACACCTGTTTTTTTCAGCTTTTGCTATAAACCTTACTGTTCAGCTTTTGTTTTTTTTTTGTTTGTTTTTTTTTCAGAGTGATATCAGAAATTAAAAAGGGAGTACAGAGAAAGTGATTTTTCAGAAACTAAATATAAAATGAAGTGGCTTGAGGTATCTTAAATGAGAAAATGAGAAAAGGGAAGCATTGTTCATAGCATATTTGGTAGCTTGGTGGTTATGTGTCATACTTATGTGCTTCTAAAAGTTCTGTAAGGTGTTTGTTTTCCTTTTACAGAATCTGGGAAAGCTGAGACAGTAACCATGGAAAGTCGGCTGGAATATTTAGCAACACCAAAGAAAGATTACCAGAGGTTGCAAGACAAGTAAGCAGTGTTGCTTAATTGATTATTGTGTCGTAATCACAGCTGTATTTCTACTGGAGTCCGTGACCTTTTTAAATTTTTGCCCATGTTAATCTTCTGATTTTTGTGGGCATTCTGAATGTAGACTTGAGTCTTGGAGTCATTATGTGAGGAGCATGATGCCCACTAAATTTTTATACCTTCCAGTAAAGCAACATTAACAGTAGTGTTTGCATTTGATTTGCTTCTGCATAAGCAGTCTGAAACCGGAGCAAACAGAATGGCCATGTTGCATGTCGGATACAGAGCAGTCTAGGAGGTTAGGTATAAGTTATACATGTAGGTCTTTTTCTGGAGAAGCTTGGGAAGATATGGGCAAGAATAACCAAAATACCAGTAAGACTGGAAAAAAAAAAAGAAAAATATAATCAGGCAGCCAAACTGTGTGCGTGTGTTTACATCCATATGTATGTGTATAAGTGTATGTGGTAAGGCTTACAGACATTGTGTGTTTTAATAGAACACACTACTTACTAATATTCGCATTATAAAACTACAGCAATTCAATATTTTGAAAATTTGAATTATTCTGAGAATTTGTAAGTACTGTATGTACATGCAAGTCTTCACTAGGATCTCCAGTTTACTTACATATCCAAAACAGATATAAGTAGGTGAATTGCTGGCACTCTGTCTGTCTATATGTATCAGTGATATAAGTGTATGGGTGTGCCCTGTGATGGGCTACTATTCATTCCAGGACTGACCTCTGCCCTACAGGCTCCCTACAAACCTGAGCTAGATAAAAGGTATATGGAACATGAACAGAAAGATGCAGCTTCTAAATCTAAATGAGATGCTGGGAAGCTACAGTTTGTAGAACAGGTGCAGAAAATAGTGTCATGAGCAACCTAGAAACAGAGTTAAAGGTAAGGCAAAGAATCAGGGTCATAGTGGTGGGGCACACCTCAATCCATCTGCAGCACACTGACCGTTACCAGTCTCTAGGGGTAAGATGGGAAAAAGTGGCTGTGGTACAAGTCATATTCAAATAGAAGGTGAAGCTAGTAGCTAGAAAAGGCAATATACTTGATGTAGTGCTCATTAACATAGATGATACAGAGATAAGGGAGCTAGTAGACTGTAGGAAAGTTGTGAAAGTGGGTCATGACTATAGGATAGAGAAGAAAAAAATTAACTAGGAGGAAGCTGTGGGACTACATAATAGCGTGTAACATGCTGGGAAGATCAGTGTGAAGGAATACTGTAAGATATGATGTGAAACTATTGACAGTGGAGGTCCTGGTTCGAGTGTACTAAAGTAATCTAAGGAATGACTAGTTGTTTAAGGAGAGGCTAGACAGGAAGGTGGGGCAGTCAACAGGACTAAACAAGGAAAAGATGACTGTTAAAGAACAAAAAATGACAAATGGAGGAATGAAATGTGAAGCAAGGAAAATAAGATATACAAAATAACCAGAAAGCAGACACCACTAAGGGCAACCCCCGGGTCAGGGAAGACCTAGAGATGCAACTGGCTAGAGATGTTATTACTGGAGAAGGGAGTACAAAAAGGCATAAGACAGGGTGATTATGTCCATTAAAGTATTAAAATGCTTAAAGATCTATGGACTAAGAGTATAAATAGTGCCATTTGTAAGCAGTCCAAAAGTAAGATAAAACAAAGTCAGTGTAAACAGATTAAAATAGTTCCTTGTTCAGTATTTAAATAAACTCTTCTAAAGAGATGGAACCCCAAGAACCTCTAGAAAATATCTTTAGTCACGTCAGGAATGGTAGCAGATTCCAGAGGACCAGGGCATGTGCAGCTAAAAACAACTTGCTAAAATATTCCATTGGGTTCTCAAAATAGCCATCAGTCTCTCCTGATGACTAGAGGGACATAGCTAGGACATGGAACACAAGCTTTTTCACGTAAACTGGTCATAGGTTGTACTTGGCCCCAAAGATGAGAACAGGAATCAAACACTGACCTGGCAGCAGCTGGCAGCCAAGGCATGTTCCCCAGCAAAGGATTATTCTGCCATTATCAAGAACTATTACAGTACTCTAACCTGAGCAAGCACACAAATTTAAAATGTTTCATATTGAAATGTCACCACTTGTGACAGACTGCCAACATGAGCAAATATTGAACACTGCTCTTTAAACTTGTTTTTTGCAAAGGGCTAGCCCCATGCACCTCCCAATGTGAGGAGCAAGCCCCCTACACACCCCAGACTTGCATATACACAACTCCAAGATTACCATACCTTGGAGAAAAGGGAATATTCTAAGAAATACCATCTTGGTACATACAAGTCTTCTTTTTTTTTTTTTTTTTTTATCATTTTCAGTCTTCATATTCCCGGACTTGCTGAAGCAGGTCCCAACATTTCAAATGGTTACTAATTAAAAATACAAGTGAAGACAAAGCTGGTGTAGCAGCCTTAAAGGAGAGCTACACAAGAAAATGAATGCATACATGTTTTATCATGTCTTGATCTGTGCATTACCAAATTTTTATAATACAAAATAAGCTAATGGGTACTACTATACTGATGAAAAATTTGTTCAGTGTACCCATGCTGCTGTCATAGTGCACTGTGTGTCACATAATGGAACAGACTAAATGCAGATATCATCAGGTAGGTTGCTCCTGCATTCACTTGTGATAGTGCTTCGAGTCATTGACTTTGTAGACTACATTCTGGAAAACCAGTCTTTTTTGCCAAATTGCTCAGACTGCTACAGAATGTAAACTGCAAGATAGCCTTTCATGGTATATTTTACCAAAGGCAAACTAGCTAAACTGCATGATGCTGTTAAGTAGATCTGTACGTCTAGCAAAACTGCATGCTTCTCACCCTGCCATAATTTGGTGTTAGCTGTGCTTCTTCATCTGTGACTGACAAGCTGATACTGCATAGACTTAATACAGCAACTTCAAGCAACTTGATTTCTTAAGTGTTTTTACTTCTCTAACTTGGCATAGTTAACAACTGCAGAAGAAGCTGCAGTTCAGCTTACCAGTCCATTCATAGGTTCATAGGAAACACAAGACAATTCAGGCATGCAACCATTTATGCTTTGTCAGTACCTACCCTTAGACCATATCTCCTATCTCAAAGCCAGCTACGCATTTCAAGCCTGGGATGAATTTGTGAGTACCTATTCAATCATCTAGATGTCTTTTGAAGGAAGACAGTGTGTCAGTTTAAATTTGTGCGTGTGTGTGTGTGTGTGGGGGGGGTCTGTTGCATAGACACTGCATGATAAATCTCTCTCAGTGTCTTAACTGTTGGTGAAGATTTAGATCCTTGGTTCTGATATTAGTGGTGCAATTCAGTTTGTGGAAATTGAAGAGACTCAGGATCATGGAGTCTAAAATGTCACAGAAGGCATGCAGACATCTCCCTTTTGTGGGTGAATAGAGAGACATTGCTTCCTGTCTTTCCTGGTAGGTTGAAAGTTTTGGTCGAATCATCATTGTAGGAACCCTCTGAGGTCTTTTTAGTTTGATAATAAAGTACAATACTGTGGTCCAGCTGGTCCTGCTCTAACATTTCTCCAAAAATAAATTCTTTGCAAGTCTAACTTTAGCTGTATGTTTACTTTACAGCAATTTATTGCTCTCAGCAAGACATTCTCAAAGTTAAACTGTGGGGTGACTAACAATGAAAATGACAGACAGACGATTTCCAGAAACAAGAATAGAATACGTAAGACAGATCGAGAACCATCATGATGTATAGCAGAAATAATGGAAATTAAGACATTGGAAAGTAAGAGAGACCTTTTGCACACTGAACTACACACTAGAAATATATGGAATAAAACTGCTTTGGGATGAGGTTAATTACCGTGGAAGGTGAAGTGGACCCTTAACATTCTGCAAGTCAAATGATCATTAAAAGCAAATCAGTTCTATATGCCAGCAGAAAGTGACTTTAGGGACTTGTTGTACTTCACCGTGAGCTGTCCAGACTTGGGGAGATTGAAAGGGGAAGGTGGGTAGGATTGAGGATCAAATGGGAAATAAGACAGGACACAGAAAAGTAGCTCAGGATGCTTCCTTCTGATAAAGCACATTAGAATAACTTGTCAAGGAGTGGGGAGGAATGAGAGATATGCTGGGTGAACCTGGGGCAGAGCTACATTGCCTCTAATTGTGAAATGGTTTGGTGCCAGCCGACCAAACATTATCAATGATGATCCAGTTGAAGAAATGGGGTCCAAGAGAGACAAGTACTTTAAACCAGTTCCAGAAAAGAGCCAAGTACTTCAAACCAGACAACCATATTTACATCGGATGAGAAGCTGCAGAGAATTTGGACTATTCTGGAAATTTTTCTGAATAAAATCGGTCTAATAGACTGGCAGTAGAAAGGACTAATGCATCATATTTCTTGATATTGTAACAATCCATTTTTATGGCTGAGTCACCATTAAGACTGACAAATATAGAGCAGAAGTTGTGCATCTTCACTTCAGCAAGTCTTCTGACACCAAGCTTCACAGAAGAATGTCAGGACAACTAAAATGTACAAGGACAGAAATCAAGAGTAAAGAAAAAAATGAAAGGCGCCAATACATGGTAGTTGGTGTGTATGTGCGGGAGGTGATGTTGGCCGAGTATGAAGCTAGACACCAGAAGAGGCAGCATAAAGTTTGATACTAGATATGGTCCTATTAGGCATGTGTCAGATTTTACTTTGGGTCTAAAGAAAAAGGCCAGCTGGATGTAAAATGTCTCGGAGACCATCCTGATGAAGACTGGTATTTCCTTCAAATAAGTGGTTCAGATAAAAACCAAAATAAACTTTTTTTGCAAGAAAACCCTGTACCCCTGAAAACAGTGCTTTCAGATTCACACCACCTCATAAAACCAACTCCAGGTTTTTTGTATACTGGGAAAGTACATCCTCAAGTTGAGTTCAAACAGGCTTGAGATAAGGTCTGCACAGGACTGGTCTTGAAAATTTTGTACAACTGTCAAACCATCCTGCATGTTGATAACAGCAAAGATGGAAAGAGTCATGGGTGACTGAGGGACCATTTTCTGGTATAAAGCAGTACAATTTGCAGGATTTGTGGAGAGAAGCAAAGGTGGGGTTATCCTATATTTCCTTGGCGTGCAATCTATGGGAAACAGTGTGTTCACTTGTCTTAGAATGAAAAGTCGGATATCTTGAGACTGCTCCATTTTGGAAATTTTTATCCATTAAACAATGTTGTGTGACTGAAGTTGATATATATAATTAAAGGAGTGTTGGAAACTTGCCTCCCTTGTGAGGGGTACAGAGGGTTCGTCTCCCTGCAGAAAACGATTTAATCTATGTCTTTAGTTAGCATGTTAACCAGAAGGACATTGGGATTGCGGAAGTTAATCCTGAATGCTACCATTTGTCATTGCACTTCAAACTTCTTTGTACAAATTCTACTGTTCCTTTGCATTCATGCCCATTTGTTGCATTTCTGTTCTAATGCTTTTATTGATTTCTTTTTTTGTTACAATGTTATTGTAACCTAGTCAAAACCTGCAAATGGCCATTCTATGTTCTACCCTGGTAAGCAAAATGCAGTCTTACAAAACGGAAGCAGTAGCTGTGGTTCATTGTAAAAAGATTCAGAGTTAGGCACTTAAGTAAGGGAAACCAGGATATCAAATACATTTTATGAGAATGATTAGACAGATGAAGAAAATTATTTGGGTATTATAATCATCCCTAGACAGAGTTAAGCAGTAACACATTAGAGGAGACTGACAAAGGACAACAGATTAATAGTGTGATGCTTAGACAAATTGCCAGCATTGTCCTTGTATTTACAAAGCACTGATAACACATTACTAAAATATCCTATAACTTTAAGGACATTTTGAATGAAGGACATTTAGCTATTTGATTGTGTGTAAGGGAAGGTTATCAGGATGCTAAGAACATGAGTTACATGGAGTAAAAAGGAAAGGTCTGGAACACTAGGAATGTACATAATGGAGGTATGTGAAAGAAAGTGTGGTATGTATTATGGACGCATTACTTCATCAATAGCATGTACTTTGATGTAAAAGTGAAGAAAGTGAACAGAGGGAAGATGACAGAATGGGTGGTAGCAATAAGGGGAAGATTTAAAAGTGATGTCAGGAATGTTACTAAATAGAGCGGCTCAAGAAGACCTGGACTGCAGTGCACAGAAATAAGATTTTAGAATATAAATACACGAAGATCTAAACAGCTGCTCAGGGCAAGCTGCAGAGAGAGAAACCAGAGGCTGCAGTTCATTGACATCTGTTTTTATACGTGTATATTGTTTCAATTTCAGAAACCGTAACCGACTTGTCTATCAAATATTTCTACAGGACCATAAATACAGCCAATGATTAAGCTGGAAATTACATATTCAACATTAAGTATTAAAAAAAAATATGGACAGCTATGGTAGAATCATCTGATGAATGATCGGAATGTAAGCAGTAGCTCTGACAATACTCTAGTTGATATTTATTGAGCATGCTTTGTGAAAAATGATCGATGAGATTTTTACAGCTTGGTCTTACTAAGATTCTTTGACAGAAAATATGTCAATGTTTACTGATTAAAAGTGTGACGTGACCATTTTCTCTTCCTGGCATCCTGAATGTAATAAAACTAGTGGGAGGGGCTTCTACAAAAGTTAGATGCCCATCCTTAATCTGCCTTTCTGAAGGTGAATGCTAGGAGTACTATAATAATCACAATAAAATGTTACAGTAAATGTAGTGTCTGAGCCTGCCAGTCACCTACATAGAGCTTGATATACAAGCTATACAGTGTTGCAGGACAATATAGTCAACATTTATGACATTTCTGTCCATTTTTAGTTTGAGGTACTTGTTTCATTTGTTCATTATGGATCTAAAATTACAAGTTAAATGTTGCATCAAAACAGCACTAAGATGCAATGACCTGAACAGGTTACTGCAATCAGAACTGAACAAATTTGGAGAACTTAATATTCCAATGAAAATGAGTTAAGCAGAAAAGTAATAAAGACAGAGTAATAAAATGTATTTTATGGCTTCTCTGTCAAATGCAAGTTTTAACAACTCATTTATATACCCCTTGACAGGACATATTGAAGATGCTATATAAAATGAAGTGCAATATAGTCCTGCTATTGTCTGACCTAGAGGAAATGTTTGAGACCAACAGCTGTTTTACCACTGTACACACAACCATGCCTGAAATTATAAACTAGGGCTGTAGTTTAAGAAAGCAAGGTCAGCTCAACTGGGCAAATCTAATCCCTGCCGTTCAGGCATCTGGGTTATGGGGCAATAAAAAGGCTATAGATAGCTTCATATAACTGCAAGACTAGACTGCCAGTCTTTACAGTTGAATATATTTGTTTCTATGTCAGGTAATATTTGTACCTCGGACTGTGCACTGTAGTTAATGTATTATTATCACAACAGCAAAACTGTAGTGGTATTACACTCCCCTACTGCATAGGTTTAATTCTGATATCCCTACATCTGTTTTCTTTTAGATAGCCAATGACTAATGCTTACCCTTGGATTTTCCCAAAGCATACTGTGAATATACCCATGCTCACGGCTTTCTTTAGGTAGATATGAGTGACATGCACTTTTATGTTTACTGCTTAGAGTTTAATCATGACTATGCTGAGGTCACACCATATTTTTTTTCAGGTGTAACAGTACCTGTCTCATGGAATTATGCTCCGTTTTTAATGTGTACTTATTGTAAAATACAATTTTTTTGCATGGAGTCTGCTTCTGTTCCCTGCATCTCAAGAGCAAAACTGTGCCCAGCAAGACTACCAGGTTAGAAAAAAAATGTAAAACAGATACATGAAAGCACTCGACATCTTTAAACATACTGTTGCATCAGATTTTTTTTTAATGGACTTGAAAAAAGTATTCAGTGCTAGGTACACAAGAGAAAGGGCAAGATGTAAAAAGGTGCTTTGATAGTTTTCAAATAAAGCAATTAATGAAAAAAGTTAAAACGTTAAAGAAACGAGAACTATGAACCTGTTTATTTGTGTTTTAGGAGATCTGTATATTGGTTGGATAAAATCCCTCAACAATGGCCGACAGTGTGTGGTAAGAGAAGATAGCAACATAAATATTTTCATACAAAATTATCTAAAGCTATAATGTAACAATGAAATTGCAATATATAGACAGATTTACATGCATGTATAAATTCAGATATAAACATATGTACATGGGTGCAATTTGGACAAAAATAACAATTGTTCACTTTTTTCAGTATTGTCAAATGTTCAGATTGTCAAGAGAGGCAATAATCACAAAAAAATGGAAACCTCCCAAATTACATGACAAAAATGGCATTACCAGGGAGTTGCATTTCAAAGGAAAATAAGGGACGTGCTTTGTGCTCACAAGACACTATCAAATTTCTTACGTCATTGTAAACTTCCAACAGATAGAATGGTACTGTCTACCATAGATGAACCTCACCACCTTGATTGTGTTAAATAAGTGCCCCACTGCTCACCCTTATTTGTGTGCATTAACCCTATCCCAACTCCTAACACTATCCTTAACTCCAGCCCTGCACAGTAGGGTATTAAACAACTTTTCTCTAATAGTACCCCTATACAAATTATCTGCAAATTTTTTTTGAGCATTTACCCGATCAGAAAAGAAAGCTCTTCCTTTTCCGTTTTTATTCAGAGAAATTATGTTCTGACCAAAGGCAAGTTTACTCACTATTTTAGATGAAAAGGGATTCTTCATAAGTTCACTCAGTAGGTTAGATTAATAGTGCTTTGTTGTAAAAATTCTTCCTTTGTTACAATATACTCATATACATGCAAGCATCGGGTGGCGCAGTGGTGCAGCGGTTAATGTTGTTGCCTCACAAGAGGTTCTCCAGTTCAGTTCGTCTGGGGTGCCTTCTGTGTGGAGTCTGCATGTCCTTCCTGCATTCATGTGGGTCTCCTCCAGGTACTCAGGTTTCCTCCCACATTCCAAATACATGCGTCTGGAGTGTTTCTCCCTGGGCATCCACTAAAAATAGGCTCTGTCCTAGTCAGATTTCCCTGTCAAAAAATGTTAAATAAAAATATACTAACTATAAATGTGTATCATTGTCTGTAGATAACAGAATTTAAGGGGTATGGTGTTTTTTTTTTCAGGTGATGCATCATATAATCCTGCATCTAAGAACTTCAGCATTGCATACTGAAGGATTGATATAGGGCTTGAAAATTGACTTTCAGGATGGCTGCACACTGAGTAACAATTTAATTTCAACTTTCCTAGTGTGAAAACAGTAACTCAAAAAAGAGTCAGTGAATTTATCTTTTGGGTACATTTCAGTATCGGGCTGGTAAGTGCACTGCCTGGATGCTAACATAAAAGAAATTGAAACCTGAAAGAAAATCAATCACAAGATGAGGAGAAAACACTGGCTGGAAAGAATCCTGCAGCTGTTCAGCAAAAGTAGTTTAAGCTCCACCTTTAGTGCTAGACATGACATCCAGTAATCTAGAGGAAATGTCAAATGTGCTTAGAGTTGATTACAGAAAACATTGAAGGACTATAGCAACAAATAACAAAAGGCTGAAAAAAAATGGAAGATGCTTTAAACAGATATTCAGATAAGCTGACAACTGCAAAGATCATTGGTTGAAATTGAAAAGGCTGACTATGAAACTGCTAGATAAGGTTTCAAAAAGTGGTAGAATTAGAGGACAGAGCAAGTAGAGAAAACCTGAGATTTTCTGCTTTACCAGAGCAACTGGAAGAACAGGCTATTAATTTTATGAAAGCACAAATAAGCAACTGGACTGGTATTCCACAGCAGGAGTTAATTGAAAGGGGATATTGTGTGCGTATGCCCCAAAACTAGCCATGTGAAAACAACCCGGACCTTTAATAGTAAAGATGCAATCTTACCAGCAGAATGTGTGGATTCTAACAAAACTGTGGCAGAATGTCAAATTACTAACAGTAGGAGAAAAATGTTTGTCGAAAATTACTCACGTTATACCAGTAAGGAGGAGAAACTTTATTTCGAAAATTAGGGAATGTTGAGAAACAGGTGTTTGATTCAATTGCTCTATTCAGCTATTTTTCAAAATATTTTTTTCCTTTATTTTATTTATTTATTTTTTTTTTGATGCAGAACATGCTAAGGAGGAATGTAAAGGTTTGTCCAACAAAAATGGCTTAGGTTACAATGTCAAGAAATATGATGCATGAAGCCAAAAGGGGATTCTGCTTTTTATTCTGATAAAGCCTATTGGGAGACTATGCCATTGAACCAGTTTCCAATGTTCCAAAGGAAAATGCTTGAGAAACAGAAAAAAGCACAAAACTTTACTAGGAGTACATAGGAAATGACCCGGATACTGGATTTGGGATGGAGAACAGGAAGAAAATCAACAACTTAGAAACTGATGAATAAATGTGTAATTACAAAGCATTTATTACATTTATGAAATATGAAAGAAAAGGAACCCTATAAATATTTAACTTTCTTGACTTTGTTAAACTTGTAGGGGACTCCCAAGCATGTGCCTTACTGTGTCATTAATGTTTGGAAGAACATTTAGGAGATAGGAATGAGAGAGAGAGTTAACTGCAAATAAAACAAAATGTTGTTCTTTTTTTTTTTTTTATAATACACGACATACTGCATGCTATAAGTAAAGCTTTTAGTTATTTTTATGTGCAATAGGGATACTAAAGTAAACAGGTGCCACTATATTTTACTCTTGCTCAGTTTTAAGAAATATAGGTACTGCAATATAAAAAAAGAAAGCCTGGACAAAAGGTCATGATACAAGAAAAACTATTGTGCTTTTTCACGTTTATATCACGTTATCGAAAGATGAAAATAGCGAACACAATTTCATCGACCCCAAAACATCTAAACATGAAAATATCGAACATTCAGAACAGCAAATTTTTTCCCATGGAAAAAATTTGCTGCTCCGAAACACATACACACAACACAAGCACAAATAGCAACCACACACATACACTTAAATTCCTACATCTGACGCTACACTAAACTAAACCTACACTATCTACCCACTTACCTTAACCCTAAGGTCCGTCACTATCGCACACTCACCTAACCCGCACCCTAACTCACAACCTGCCCCAAACCCTAACGTACAAACAATCGCACACTTACCTGAACCCAACCCGTAACATTCCACCACAGCACTAAGAATAGCGAAGCCACAGAAACTGCCAACTGAATTCTTTCCCGAGGAAAGAAATCGCTGTTCTGCAGCTTCGTTATTCTTAGCGTTAGCTGAATAGTGTTCGATATCAGAACATTCAAAGTTTTAATACTTCGATGTTCTGATATAGACCCGCTTTTTCTTACTTTTGCATAAATGAATGACTGAATTAAGGCCTTTGGCTTGATCAAACAAGATTTAAGGGGAAGCAAATAAAACAATGAATATAATGAAAAGTTTTTCCCTAGCAAATGAATGTTCACAGTTCAGTATTGTAGTGGAAGGCAACTGTTTATCTGGGATCTCAAGTTTCTTTGGAGGCAGTCTGAAGGGGCAATAAAACAATACTTTAAATGACTAGATGACATTTTCTGAAAGCATTAAAGTTGTTTTCTACATCTGCAAGAGGAGTAAGGAAAACAGAAAACAGAAAGCACTTAGTTGAAGTAAAGCACAGGCTGTACTATGCATCTTAGCATGGATAATCTTCATTACAGGTTAATTCAAGCCTGTAATTTTGGCTGAATCTGGGATAATTTCTCCTATAAGGAGGGTTAAACATTATTTGATGATGTACATAATTTTGTGTGCGTTAGTATTAGTCTTGCAAGATAAGACACAGGTCAAATGGATACAAGAAACTGTACAGAAGATCAACCTAACAAACGTTAATATGTGCAAGACAAAAGCTGAAACTAGACACTTCAAAAAAAGCTGTTTTACACAACAGGAGGCAATTTCTTATGACAATGCTTTCCACATTATCTTTAAATGTGAATGGTCTCATATATACAAAAAAGGTGTACTGAATTATATTAAAAAATGCAGAATTCTAATAGCTATAGTACAGGAGACACAGCTGGAAATGAATATGATAAAGGATTTCAGGATAGGTATTAAAAGAATATATAGGAGCATGGAAAAGGGGAATACTTATTAATTGTGAGAGGATCTCCAATAGTGATAGAAGAGGAAAAAAGATACTGGCAGATGTGTAGCACTAAAGGGCTACTGGCAAGGAACAAGGACTATGCTGGCATGTATTCATATTCCACCTAAAACTGCTACAATGGAGTTAAGAAAATTCAGGGAGATAATCATCTTTCAGCAGATAATATTACTTATAGGCTGGGACTGAAATTAGACTTGCAACAGTGGGCTAGAAGGAGAGTTATAACAAAACAGGGTAGCTTTTTGAAGAAATGCGTGAAAACATTTGGTATGGAAGATGAGCATTTAGGAGGAGTTCGGAGAGAATTTACATATTATATTATCCCCCAAAGTAGAAAAACTGCTAGGCTAGGCCAACATTTTATTTCACAGAAACATGTGCATTTAATTGAAAAGTTTTGATATGCATCCAATAACTATTTCAAATCACACACCAATAACCAAAATAAAAATGGAAGACAATGAAACAAAAAAATGAGATACTGATGCTTTTCCACCTGTTAAAAAGAGAAGACATTAAGGAATGGGTATATAGTAATGTGTGTGCATATTACATATATTATATACATTTAGTTTTCCTATTTTTTTGAGTAATTTATTTGGAAAGATCATGATACATGCACGATACAGCATGACCCAATTCAGCAAACTCATTTAATCGAGTTTTACCTTGGTGAATAATACCCCCCCCCCCCCAACTCACATTACCTCTTGGAAAGTTGATTCACTGAGTTAGGTTTTCTGTACTGCAACCTGACAAAACACAGCTCAAAAAGTAATAGGATCACATATGTGAGTGAATATGAAAAATCTTGCACAGCAAGATTAGGGAGAGAAGTCTTGTGATAAGTGGAAAGTTTGATTTTCTTTTGTTTTAGCTTAGCTGCAGCTGAGATAGGGTTTAGATTAAGGATTTTAAACTGGTTTGAGAGTTTATGACATGAATAGGATAGGACTATGTAATTTGATGACATGCATAGGATGTGTATATTTAAAATATGTACATACTTAACGGAGATGTGGATTTATTACACATTTGTGAAGTGGATAAGCCATTAGAATATGCACACGCATGCAGCACATGCTCAAGTGTACATAAGTAATGCATGACACACATGCAGCACATGCTCAAGTGTACATACGTAATGCATGACACACATGCAGCACATGCTCAAGTGTACATATGCAATGCATGAAAAGTAAGTATCTGCAAAGCCTTGCAAATCATTTGGTGGTTTCGCTTGGCTCATGTAGCATTGCTGGTGAGACCCTGGTGTCAGTTCTGTCAGTCCAAGTGTTGCTGTATTTGTTTTCTGAATCAAGATGGTACTGCTGTTCAGAAAGATTACAACTAGGCAGTATGACATTTCAAACCGTACAAAGCACTGTACTGCTAGTTCTTTGATTTGTGGAATTATCCTGGACTTACAGTTCCCTATTTTATTCTCTATGTATTTAGTTATATATTTATTGGCTTTCTTACCTTCTAGATTACATTTGACAAGTTTAACAGATGTTTAAGCAGAGGCTTTGGGATAGTATACCAGCAAAGTAGACTGGAATATGATCACAGAAATCAAGTGCAATTGATGCATAATGGATGAAGAAGCAAGCTAGTTTCATTAAACTCTTCAGTCCTTATACTTTCAAAATAGGGTCAGTATGTACAAAGCACATATGCTACTAAAACGAGGGAGGGTGGTACCTTCTAATCTAGCTTTTAATCGTTAACAAAGATAGTAAAATCTGGAGCACAGGGTGGTGGAAATTAAAATTAGGAGACAGCTGTGGTTCTACAAGGTTTGGAAGGGAAATTAATTACTAACAGACAAGTGTATTGTCATCTCTCTTCTACCAATGAATGCACAGTGGATTTTTTTTTTTTTTAAAGATTTATATAGCTGAAGTATGTATGCTGCAGTGGTACGGCGGTAACGTTGTTATCTCACAGCAAGAGGTTCTCCCGTTCGATTCTCAGCTTGGCTTGGGAGTGCCTTCTGTGTGGAGTCTGCATGTCCTCCCCGTGGTTGGGTTGCGTTCAGAAGACATGCGTGCGTAAATGGGCGTGCCTTCGTTGAAGGTTGGGCGAACTGGCACCACAGCATTTCGTAAAAATCTACTGCCAATCATTAGCAGACCAGAGTTCCACTGTGGCGACCCGCTTACCAGGAAAAGCTGAAAGACAAACAATATAGCTGAAGTATATTTTTCTTGCATTCCTAGCATCTAGCTTTGTTTGCTTTTGATACAGTTCCAAAAACGGCATTAAACAGAAATCCTAAAGCGCAGATAGACTCAGATGGTGAACTGACAACTATGTCTTCCACTTACTCCATCTGTTTACCTGTTGAATAAGCTACAGCTTCTGGTAAAAGGTATAACCCAGTTCTCCCTCATACCCAAGAACAGCCTAATTTATGTCCTTGCATTCTAAATTTCCTCACCATTTTTAATTCTGCTATCCTTTTTGGGGAAAAAAAAACACTTCCTTACAATTCATCGAATGTATTCACACTGTGTTCAAACTATGCCATGTTGTGCCTTTACAGATTTCTGCAGAAAATAGTGCCCACTTGATCCACTGATCCCCTCAAAAGGAGTAATTTAAATAATTTACCTTGAACCAGTTCCCATCCTCACTGAAGTAAATGCACTATGGTTCTTTAATCTTTTATTGCATGATTTCTGAAGCAGCCCCATGCACTACTTTTGCTGCTCCTTAGAGCTTCTTTCATCTGTTTTGTTGTCATGGGTATTCAGAACTAATAAGTGTTCTAAATGGGGGTTTACCATGTACTTAAGGCATGGAAATTTTTGTTTTCACCAGTTATACCTCTTCTAGTGCGTCCCATTATCATGTAACCAATCTTATTACCTGCATCTCCCATTATCCATCATCTCCGTTTACTGTATAATTTAACCATCTTGCTTTACTCTATGCACCCAATTAGTTCTGGCCTATTATACCATCTATGCATCCAGTTGACCTCCAGCCTACTTTGTCTATTAGAAAATGGGCGGATGGCAATACCCTACTGGACATATATTAAGCAAACCAAAAGTAAGTGGTGAAGCTCTGGACTCCAACAATGAGCTTCTCAAGCCTAATTTTCTAAATGAATACTCTGTTATAGTATTACATTCTGCTGCAGTATCTAGCTTAAATGAAGTATTTTCCCCTTTTACAAACATAAGTCTACAGATTCTTTTTTCCATGACAGCACTTCTGAATTTCTATTCCTAGTGAAGACATGCTACATACAGTCCAAATGCATTTGATACATGCTCAGAGAAATCTGAATTAGTTCAATTTGAGATGGACAGGGTTAGTTAAGAAGTTAATGACTGAACAGTCATTTTTATTTGCATCAAATATTCAGAAAACATTTCTGTAATTTGTTAGACTGGTTACCTTGACAAAATAGCCAAGTTCATGTTTCTTACATTCTTTCTGGAGTGGTGGATTTGTTTTCTTATCACACCAGTAGCCACACCTTGAATAAAATGTTGGTTCCCGAGTTGAACACATCAGTTTTAGCTGTCTCATCAGCTCAAACACAGCAGATGTACCCGATACCATACTGTTTGTAGCTTTTTATTTTTTACATTAGCCTATGCCATGACAGAATATTTGACCAATATTTGCAGATGTTACCTTAATTTTCATTTATAATGCATCCAGATCCTCAGCAACTCATTGTATGCTTGTTCTGCTTTTTATATATTCACAGTTTTGTCTAAATTTAGCTTAATCTCCAATAGTGTTTACTTTTCTGTTATTTCTGTCTCGACAGTGAATCATGCACAGCGCCAAAGACTGAGCTTGCTGAGTTGCATCAGTTCAGTCATAGAAATCAGTAAACTAATAAAACAAAATGTCTGTGTGTGTGTGTGTGTGTATATATATATATATATATATATATATATATATATATATATATATATATTTGGCAAGTTATTTTTTGGGATTGCAGTTTTAACGGTTTTAAAGACCAGTCTAAGCATATCCGTCTGTTACTCGTCAATAACATTAAACATACTGAAAACTTCAGTGGCACTGTCTCCTTACAGGAAAAAAGAGTACTACTATTTTATTGGAGTATGGCTGATAAATAGAAACAGAGGCTAAAACTGAGAGTCAGCTTTATTCAGAAGTTCAAAAAACACTGACAGAGGAATTATCGATGACTGAAGAGAGGAGAGGTACCAGTGTTAAGATAAATAAGACTAAAGCAGTGAAACAGTTTAATCCCACCAAAAAATTCAGGCTCATTGTTAAAAGATATGGTGCAGCTAATATTCTCTGAAATGTAACCACCTAGTTCACAGATTATGAATTTACTAAAACACAGTTGATTGATAACTGGATTCACAATATCTTGTTACATAACGGTCTGACAGTGATATCTGCCCAGGACACAGTACATATATTATGTTCAGCAGAGAGAGACTGCATTTAAATCGTAAGGGAGGAAAGTACCTCATGGAACTGTAAAATATAAGCCAGGTCATACCACAGCAAAGGTCTAGCACCCTCCCATGAGAAGCTTGGGAAATAAGGACAAGTTACTTTATTCTCAAATTAAAAAATATCTAGAGTTTGAGATTCTACAGATTTATATTTTCCTGAATTTACAAAATTGACCTGCACACCTGTTCCGGGACTGTTGGTAGTGAAAAAAAATGTTTGTTAACACTGATCAAAGGGTGGTATGATTTTTAGTTGAGGAATATAAAATGGCTATGGAACCAATAAAAATAATGCTACAAAAACATTTGCAACAATAGGGCTTCCACCATGATTTCCAACCATTTGACATTCTTTGCATGTGTATATTTATATATATATATATATATATATATATATATATATATATATATATATATATACACACACACACACACACACACACACACACACACACACACACACACACACACACACACAATATATAAAAATGTATATGAGAAAACAACAGAACCAAAGACCAGAAACAGATGCAAAGATAAACTTTGTGCCAACAGCAACGGAATCCATCCTTATTAGTAGTTAATGCTTTTGTCAGACTATTAAATGAACATAAATGCAAAACATCACATTTTCAGAAGTACTTGAATTATGATTGTATATATTACTTCTTACTGATGCACTTCCTGGGTTAAATTTTGAATATTAAACGTGATTTGCACAGGTATTACTAGGAAGTGACATCATGCTTTTTTGAAGCTGTTTGTTTGCAAGAGATGAAATTGATTTTAGTATTTTAAAGCTTCGTGATATTTTGACATTTGTTCTGATGAAATGTAATAAAGTCTGATGAAAGTGCTAAGTACCAATAATGATGGTTTCCATTGCTGTTTATCAATATATATATATATATATATATATATATATATATATATATATATATATATTATAAAGATCCCAGTCAGATGATAGAGTTTTCAGAAACTCTAAATTCATATGGTCGAGACCATATGATTACATTTTGGAAAACTTGACCATCCAAAAAAACACAAAAATCTAACATTTTTTGTAGGGGGGGGGGGGCAAGCCCACTTGCACCCCAACACTTGCTGCAAATATATATATATATATATATATATATATATATATATATATATATATATATATATATATATGTTGCTCTCTCTCTCCCTATCAACTATCGAACCAAGTTTATGTAAAGCATTTTCAACATCTATGCATAAATTATGCATTTGACCACAATGGTAGGTGGTTATAGTAAGTTAGAATTTGAAAAATTAAGGAAAACATTATATTGACTGAAAGTCAAGAAAGAAAAGGGCAGAATGAAACATCTATATATTAGGTTGTGACATATATTGAGAAAACAAACTAGTCTACTAGGGCTAAGAGAAGAACAAAACTTAAAATTATTCTGAAGGAGAGAGATACATTTCAGACATTTAAGCTGAGAAAAGCACAATACAAATTCACCTTGCCTATTCAAGATAATGAATAGTTTTTACAACTATGTAAATACCCAAATGAAACATACCTTGGCACAAAAAAATCTACTTGTGCAGCATGTTTAGAAAATGGCTGTTAATTATTTTATAGTAAATTCAGCCAAAAGCACTGAGAAAAAGGGAGCATAATTTTTTTCAGAAAATAGCAAGTGCCATAGAACAAATGGTGTTTTTCATACAACATTTGATCTTACTGTTTTATGTGCCAAATCATATGCCAGGCTTTGTAATATACAAAATTAGTGACATTCTGTAAGTTTCTCAGTACAAAACAATAACCCATAAACCTCACATTTTCCCTTTACAAACTGCATGAGATATTGCATCGTAGAACTGCTATAAAAGGATAAAAAATATCTGTCTGCTGGACAATTTCTTAACATGGGATGTAATGGGATCCTATCTCGCCTACATTCACAACAGATGGGTTCGGAGCCGATCCATCGGCTCCAACTCGGCAACTAATACACTAGCACGAAGTCTCTCATTGGCTGGGCTACTCCCTATTCCAGGATGCACTACACCAGCTTCCCCAGATCTCGTTTGCCGCTTAACAAGCTGGACGTGGTCTCGACTTGGCTGGAGCTAAGTGGTTCTTTTTATCTTATTGGTCTTTGACCTAGGGAATTTTTGTCTATATTAACCAAACAGCTGTTTTAACAGCTATTTCTTACTAGTTCTTATTGTTTTTTTGTTGAGCGCTTGTTTTCAAAAAAATTTAATTTGTTCAGTCGGGTAAGGCCCGTTTAAGTTAGAGGGCCTTTGCCCTACCTTTGAGTGCTTTTAGTTTTTATTAACTTTTGGTTAGTTGTTTTTTGGGCAAAGCCCGTTTAAATTAGAGGGCTTTGGGCCGTTTAACTTGTTTCAAATTGTTGTGAGGTAAACTTTCACCAGTACTCGCGCCAGTGTGTCTCGCGCTTTTCAGTTGGCGCAATTTGTGTTTAGTGCTATACTTGTTGTGGTAGAGTAGTATTTCCTTAGAGTTTGTACTTGTTGTGGCCTGTATCATGTCTAAGGAACAAAAGTCAGGTTTTAAAAAATGCACTCGGTGCAAATATAAAATGTCCATTACAGACAGTCATTCAGTATGTGTTTATTGTTTGGGGCCGAAACATCTGCAAGAGACTTGTAGCGTCTGTCATGCGTTCTCATCTAGAGTTCAAGAATGCAAGAACAAATTAATATTGAAAGGGCTTATCAAGCCTTCTTTTGAGGAAGCCTTAGATCTACCTGTTGCTTCCAAAAAGAAAAGATCGTCGGCTCCAACAAGTCCGTCGGAGCCGACTTCTAAAAAGACAAAATTGACCTCTTCTTCCTCGGCTCCACTGACTTCGGGGCCGAGGGTCGAAGAGTCTGCCTCGATACCTCCTACCTCGGCTCCATTGCCTTCGGAGCCGCAAGTTGGAGTATCGAGAGGTGAATCACCTCCATCGGTTCCAATGGCTTCAGAGCCGGTGGAAGTGTGCAGCTCAGACTCTTCCCCCTCGGCTCGAAGAAGGCTCCCTCGGTGCCAATGGTGGTCCATGCTGTGGTGGAGTCGGCGCCGATAGCATTGGAGCCGTTTGAGCCGGTCCCCTTCTCTCGGGCCGAGAGGAAAGTCTTCTCGATTGTCTACCTCCTCTAAATCAGAGACTTTCAGATTCGGACCTGGATAGGGTTTTACAGAGGCTATTCCAATCTCCAGTGTTTACTAAATTGGTCTTGGCTCCAGCACAGTTAGCTTGGAGCCGATCCCCTCCAACACATTCGATTCCTCCTCCAACCTCCACGGAGCCGTTGGAGTCGGTGGTGGTGGAGCAAAGCAGAACCATACGGTCGGAGCAGAGACCCCTTCGAGGTCTCTCGGTTCCGACTGTGCTTCCTACCCTGTCCTCGGTTCAGGGTTTGGTACTGCGACCTCTTCAGCCGGGCCGAGGGAACACTTTGGGATTGGGTGCTTGGGTGCCTAGTCTTCCTCTCGAGCATCGGCTGCTGGAATTCTCGGTGCCATCGTGGCCTCTAGACCAGTGACCTCCTTGGATTCTGGAGGTCCGCCTTTGAGGCCATGAGGAGCGCTGGCCATGCCTTTGCCGGTTCAGCAAGATTCTACCTCACCGTCCCTAGATTTGGAGACTGGTGCCTCTGTTGTGTTGCAGCCCCGGCAGCGGGGCCCCAGGGCCTGAGGATACCCCATCGGGTTCCTTCTTCGGTGGTCCGTCCGAAACTGCCGGACGAACCCCCACGGAAGAAATTGTGTAAGAGGAAGCACGTAGACTCCCAAGATGAGTCTGTTACATCGGATACTGACCTCGATGGCGCAGAAGGGTCCCCCAAATCATCTTCGGATGATATCTCCTTCTCAGATATCTTGGAGATTCTGAGACAGAGAGGTGACTGGCAAGCCAAAACCCCTTCAGCTGAGGAGTCAGTCTTCCTCAAGGCCTTTGGGGCCCAGCCTTCCGCCTCCTGGGTGTCTCCGCCCTTCGATGAACTCCTTGATTTGGTTTCTCGAAGGGCGTGGGAACACCCTGATTCTGTGGAACCGGTGCCTGCGAGGCCCAATAAATTTTTGTCAGCCCCCCCCCAGAAGGAGTTTCTCACAAAGGGTGTGCCTGTAGATGCTTTGGTGGTGGCTTCTGCCACACAGCAGGACGTGGCAGAGGCTTCGATCTGTTCATCCTCCTAATAAGGATTCTAGGAGTATGGATAGGTGAAGGCGTACCCTGTCTTCAGCGGCCTTTGCCTTACGGTCGCTGAACTACTTATGTCATTTTATGAGGCTCCAAAGGGATCTTCTCAAAGAGCTAAATGACTCTCTTGTTGGTAACCTACCTGAGGCGCTGGCCCCGACTGTTGGTGCACAGATGACTACCCTTTTCTATTGTTAACTCGTCCATGAGGCTCATTTCATATGCGGCGAAGGCGGAAGTAGAGCAGCGGGAACAGGCGTTGCCCTCAGGAGACAAGCCTGGTTACGCTTGTGTTCGTCTGAGGCCTTCAAGTCTTCCTTCACGACGCCCCTTTGATGGGTCATCTTTGTTTGGACCCAAGGTGAAGGACACACTAACTCGGTGCGAGCAGGAGGGCAAGACTTTGACTGTCGTTGGGGCCCGATTTTCCGCCCTTCTAGGCCTTACCCCAAGGCTGGGAGAGGAGGAAAATGTGGTTTAGAAAATCTCAGAAGTCTTTCCCTACTCCACCCAGTGATTCCCTCCAGAGGCGGGGATTTTGGAAGACGCCACCCCAGAGGTGGCAGAGGCCCCGTAACTCTGGAGACCGCGATTCCTTTCGTGGTTCTTCATACAACCAGCGTTCCTGAGTTGTTGCCCGACTGTGCAACTCGAGCCAGTCGGGGTGTTTTGGCGCACCCACAAGCTTGGGAATCCATAACAAGCGATCAGTGGGTGCTTCGCATTACCGGAGGTTATATCATCCCCTTCAACAAACCCCCTTTCTTTAAGGGAAATCCCGGACGTACCACCCAGTCAGCGGGATCAGGCAGCATTAGAGGTTTCAAAGCTGCTAGAAAAAGAGCCATCCAGCCTGTCCCCATCGACCAGATCGGATCAGGAACTTACTCAAGATTATTTTGGTACCAAAAGACAGGGGACTTCAGGCCCATTTTGGACCTCAGTTCATTGAATCGTTTAAGAAGTCCAAATTCGAATGGTCACTCTTCAATCTATTCTTCCTTTGCTGGAAAAGATGCATGGATGTGCTCCATAGATCTCCAGGATGCTTACTATCACATTCCCATAGCTCAAGAGTCCAGGAGACATTTACGCTTCCGCCTGAGTCAGTCATTTCAATTCCGAGCACTGCCCTTTGGTCTCACCACAGCCCCAGGGTGTTCACCAAGTGTCTGGCAGTGGTAACTGCTCACCTGAGAAGTCTGGGATTCCAGGTGTTTCCTTATCTAGACGACTGGCTCCTTACTGCCACCTCCGAGCATCTACTACTCCAAGCGCTCAGAGCCACGTTCACCTTGGGCGTTTCTTGGGGATCACGTTCAATTTGCAAAATCTGTACTACAGCCATCTCAGCGTATTACTTTCATAGGCGCAGACTTAGACACAAAAGAATGCGCCTTTTACCGCAGCAAGAATTCAGGTCTTACAAGATCAAGTCAAATCCTGTCTTCCCTACAAAGAGCCCGGCCCATCGGATCCTACAACTGTTGGGCTCGATGGCGTCGACCATACTTTAGTTCCCTTGCCCAGACTTCACATGCGAATTTTACAATGGCTACTGTCGGTTCAATGGTCTTATCAGGAACTTCCCTTGAACCACTTAATCATAATCACGGAAAGTTGCCGTCGAGATCTGCATTGGTGGCTTCTCCAATCAAATCTCAACCAGGGGCGACCCTTTATACCTCAACGTCCCATTGCCACTGTGACTACGGACGCCTCCCAGGTAGGGTGGGGGGGGTCATTACCTGGACAGGTCAGTCCAAGGCACATGGCAGATCCAGGAAACGCATTTGCATATCAATGTCCTGGAGATGAGAGCGGTACTATTGGTACTCCAAGCTCTCCATCACGCTCTCCCACAGGGCCCGATTACTATCCTATCCGACAACATGTCGGTGGTGTGGTACATAAACAAGCAAGGTGGAACCAGGTCTTACCCACTATGCAGAGAAGCCATGAGACTTTGGCACTGGGCGGTAGCTACCAACTGCTTTCTAATGGCAACGCACATACCGGGGAAGTCCAATGTGATTGCGGACAGATTAAGCAGGACCATTCTTTTACCCCATGAGTGGTCCCTCAACCAGGGTATAGCTGCGAAAATCTTCGACAGATGGGGTCTTCCTTGCTGCGACCTGTTTGCCAGCCCTCACAATGCGAAATACAGAGAGTTCTTCACACTGTTCCCTTCTCAGGGACAGATTCCCAGGGACGCTCTGACTCACATTTGGCCCCGGTCTTCTCTCGCCTTCCCTCCGTTCCCCTCCTACCGAGGGTGATACAGAAGGCCATTTACATGGAGAGCGAGATGATTTTGATTGCCCCGCACTGGCCTCGTCAAGTTTGGTTTCCTTTCCTACAGAGGCATGCGATAGAAGGTCCATGGTTTCTGGATCCGGTGCCAGACCTGTTGACTCATCAGTCAGGACGGCTTCATCCGTCTCTCAGGTCCCTGAAGTTGGCAGCATGGTTACTCCACTTCCATCCTTAGTCCGAGACAATGCTCTTTCGCCGGACATGGTCCACATACTGTCTTATTCTCATAAACCTTCCACCATCAAACTTTATTCCAGTAAATGGAAAAGGTTTGCCTTCTGGGCTCAAGAACGGGGTATAGATCCTCTCACTGCACCAGTATCAGAGGTTCTGAATTTTCTGGCCTCCCTTTTTCAGTCAGGCTCTTCAGTTTCTACCATTAAGGTTCAGTTAGCGGCGATCTCTAATTTTCATGCTTCATTTGAACCTTCATTGATGTCTCACAAACTTTGTAAGGCTTTCCTTAAAGGGGCTTGGCTCCTTAGGCCTCCTTTATCTCATCCTGTCCCCCCTTGGGATTTGAATATGGTTCTTGCTGCCCTAACTGCCCGTCCTTCAACCAGCTGCTACTTGTGATTTAAAATTTCTGTCTTGGAAAACGGCCTTTTAGTAGCCATAACATCTGCTAGGCAGTTTCAGAACTTCAAGCTCTTTGTTCTGATCCTCCCTATTTGATTTTTCACAAGCATAGAGTTTCATTGAAATTAAACCCTGCATTTATACCAAAAGTGGCCTCCTCTTTCTGTATTCAACAAACTATAGAACTCCCTGTCTTTTTCCCAGAATTCTCTAATAATGCAGAATATACTTTGCATCAACTGGACGTACATAGACAACTGCGTTTTTATTTGAATAGAACCGCTCAAACGCGGAAATCAAATCAATTGTTTGTTTCATTTGCAGTGAACAAATTCGGTCAACCAGTAACAAAAACCTCCATATCTAAATGGATTAAAGATTGTATCATTTTTATTTATTCACAGGCTAACAAAGACCTTCCCTTTCCAGTCAAGGCTCATTCTACCAGGGCAATGGCTACTTCCGTAGCTTTTCACTCCAAGTTATCAATAGATGATATTTGTGCTGCGGCAACCTGGACTTCTCCGCACACTTTCATTTCTCATTACAAATTGGATGTGGTTTCTCAAGGCAGAGCTTCCTTTGGTTCCACAGTTCTCAGGAGTGTGTTCCAATGAGCCACCCATGATGTAGGTGCTAGGGACGCTGTCCCATCTGTTGTGAATGTAGGTGAGATAGGATCCCATTACATCTTTTAGTTATGTACTTACCATAACCACGGATGTATGGGATCCATCTCGCCACATTCATAAGTACCCACCCTCCTTCCCCCTTCCATTCGGATTTAGAGGAGCTGTAGTCTCTTTTTTCTTGGCGATCTTTCTTGAAGAACTTTAGTTGGTTATAGTGACTACTAATTTTTCTGTGTTTGCATGGATGTATGAAAGCGAACAAACAAGATCTGGGGAAGCAGGTGTAGTGCATTCTGGGATAGGGAGTAGCCCAGCCAATGAGAGACTTCGTGCTAGTGTATTAGTTGCCGAGTCGGAGCCGATGGATCGGCTCTGAACCCATCTGTTGTGAATGTAGGCAAGATGGATCCCATACATCCGAAGTTATGGTAAGTACATAACTAAAAGTTTATATAAGGTAGATCTACTCTAGTCTTGTTGAAATCTATAAATATAAATCATTAAACAATGTAACAGTCACCTGCTTAGACCCAACTAAAGCCTTTGACAGAGTGATGCATTCTGGGATCATTGAGAGTAGGATATCAAATGACCAACTCATTTTTGATCAAATCAATAAATGTCAGTGTTAAATAAAATAAAAAGATCAATACACAGGAGGTTCAGGTTCAAAAGTTTACTAGTGTACACCAGGAGGCAAAAAACGTACAAGTACAGAATTTTGTCTGACATGAAACAGGAAGTACACAATTCTTATAGTTTTTACATTCAAGTTGTGCCCACCTTACTGACATGGTATGTCACAGGGCATCTACAGCACTTTAGCTTACAGTCTTCTATTCATTAAATAATGCTGATGCTGTAGATTTGAAAAAAATTTTCCTCTGGTAACAATACAGCCTTGCTATCCACCTGGTCAGACAATGCCTTTCTGTAAAGTTACTTCTTCAAGATTTCAGACTAGTTCGAATAAAATAGCAGATTCAATCTCCTAATACACTTCTTTGTTCCCCTGTAACACTTTCCCAACAGCTGCGTGTTATCTAGTAACACATACACAAGGCCAAATCATCCCAGCAGGAAAGAGCAGAAGATTTCATTATTTCACATATTTAATTTCCTGACCCAGCAGATAATCATTTGTGAAAAGCATAAACATTAAGACTTGCTGAGCTAGCAGCTGCCAGGGTCAGAGGTCAACTTGCTACAAGCCACACTGCAGTTTCAAAAACCTCTTGCAATTATATATGAATTCATTATTTTTGTTATATCATTAATAGAATAAAATGCATTACATACTACTTTGCTTTTAAACTAGCACTTCACATATATTCAAATACATATTTCTCTAACATTTTCCCTCCTATTAATACTTTTTATTCTATTTTGAAGTATGCATAATGTCATTTCGTCTCCTAACCTCTTCCACTAAGGATTTTCAGCTAGGTGAGTCATTTGATCTATACTTCAGAAAAAGTTTTTGTCTGAGATCAATTTTTCAATCTCAATATCTTGGTACAAAGTTTCAATAACAGATACATCAATAAAATCTTTGATTAATCTTTTCATGCAGGGAATTCCACAACAAAACACATGCTCCTACTAGGAGTAAACCCACACAAATAATCAGAATATTCATTAGGATGGAACCCCCCCCCCCCCAAATAGATTCTGGAAAAAGTCCGTCAGTGGGTTTGGGCCTGGTTCAGTCATGGCTGATACTTGCTGAATTACCTCTAGGCGGTTGTTAATTTCATGCCTGTTGTCCGGAATGTATGCACAGCATTCTTCTTTGATAAGCGCGCACGTACCACCTCTCGCCGCTAGGGTGAAGTCAAGAGCCATTCGATTTTGTAACACAACAGTTCTCATTGCAATTCATCAGTCACCAGTTCTAGGGCAGAGAAAGTTGCATTACTCATTACTTCGAGAAGTTTCGACAGCTTCCTCAACTTCCAGATTGATTTGACTGCTCTATATGTTGGGAATATTCCTGCCCAAGATATAACACTGTCACTCAAGTCCATATGAGTCAATTTGCTTTTATCTTTTACGGTATTAGGATCTTTCCAACCAGCTTCGATCCGTCCTACAGGATTTACAGGTTTTCCAACTGGACCTTCAGGTTTTCGAGCTGCTTCTCTCACGTTTCGTATCTTACCCAAAGGTAATTCTGCAGTATGTCTTATAGCCGGAACCAGATAACCCAAAAACAACTGCCGGACCAATTCTCAGGTAGCCATTTGTATGCTTTTTTCCCACAAATAAAATAACAATTTTCTACTTTAGTACTAATACGCATTAACCCTGCATGAAACATTTTCTGGTCTATAACTGACAATTGTTTAAATAAAACAGGATTCTTGCGAATTTCATTCATGGTTTTCACTGAGTTCAAATATGAATCATAGTTAGTATTGCAAAAAGTATTGCTATTACTAGTCTTAATATAACATCAATAAGATATTGTTATATTACAATTGCTCCAGCCCACCTGGAGAGTATCATTTTTATAAAAACATACAATTCCCTTTTGTGTGATAGGTAAAAACAAAGCTATTTTGTCCTGTGATCTCACAGTCCCTGTGTCAAAAAGCAAATTTTCCCAAGTCAAATTTATCCCCAGAGGGACAGCGGACATTATCAGTCCTCCATATGCTGTTGGTATAGCTGTACAAACCCAGCAATTTGAAATGTTCACAGTCTCTGCATATACACGTTTCATGGCTAGGTATGTGTTAAAATTTGGATGCCAGTCTATAGATGTTTCGTCACGTCTTCCCACTTTCACTTGTGTGATTGAGTGTAAGAAAAACCACAACAAGAGGAAAATTGTCACAATTATAGTCAATAAATGTATACTCAACAAAATGATTATGCAACATCTCTAGGGTTGATCTACATTTCTATTCGCTTTGTTCTTGGCCATTTTGCCCTTGTTGTATATCAGTCACAAAGTTTTTATCAAGTTGAAAGTTCTTTACCGGTTTGCAGTGTGTCAAATGGATCGTCCTCTCAGCCACTCTGACTGCGTTGCCAACAGTACCTGGTACGGTCCTTCCCACTTTGGACTCGCCCAATTCTTTCTCTTCGTCACTTTTAACCACACCCACGTTCCCGGAGCCAAAACTGCTTCCACCGGTCTGGTCTGTTCCTTATCTGAAAAAAAGAGTTAAACTGCAAAACAGATTTATTTGTTAACAGTTTCCTCATATAACTAGCTAATGAACTGTCAGCATCTTGCTCTGCAGGCATGAGAGCTTTCCACTGAGGCACATAATATGCTCTCCCAAAAACCATTTTGAAGCGAGTCAAACCCTTCACATTTGGAACCGTTCTCATACTCAGCAGCGCTAAAGGCAAACAGTATATCCAATTCTTCTGAGTCTCTTCAACTAACTTCCTAAGTTTGTTCTTAAGGGTTCCATTGTACCTTTCCACCAGTCCTGCAGACCGTGGGTGGTAGGCACAATGGTTTTTCAAGGAGATTCCAAAAAATCTTCCAAGTTGCTGGATTGTCTGATTGACAAAATGTGTGCCATTGTCACTATAAATCCTTTCCGGAATGCCAAATATAGGGATTACTTCTTTTATCAGGGCTTTCGCCACTGTTGCTGCATCCGGATTTTTGGTTGGAAAAGCTTCTACCCATTTAGAAAACATATCTACAATGACTAGACAATATTTTTTCCCTTCACACTTATTCAATTCTATGAAATCCATACAGATAGTATGGAATGGATACGGTGGTATAGGAAAACTTCCTTGCTTAGGTTTAAATGCCCCTTGTGCATGGTGCTTGTTACAAGTATGACAAGCTGCACAAAATATTTTTGTGTAATTTGTGAATCCATATGTTTAGAATATTCGGTTTACTAACTGTACCATCCCCCCTGTTGAGACATGGCACTGCCCATGGCTCAACAAAGCTGCATATCTAAATAAATTAGACGGCAATATCATTTTTTTCTCTTTGGAAATGTACAGTCCATTTTCAAGAAATGCGCCTTGTTTTTCCCATTTTTGTTTTTCTGCTTTTGTAGTAAGCGTCTGCATTGTTTTCAACATGTCTAAATCTAAAATCTCAGAGGGTTGTAATTCCTCATTCAAAAGTAAAGTTGGAGTCTGAGGCCGCTTGCTTTGCAGCTGCATCAGCTCTCGCATTGCCTTTCGAAATCTTATCCTGTTGTTTTGTATGAGCTACACATTTGCAAATAGCTACTTTAGTAGGTAACTGGATAGATTCTAATAATTCCAAAATAAATTGCGCATGATTAATTGGTTTTCCACTAGATGTTATCATTCCCCTGTTCTTCCATTGTTGCGCAAATACATGTACTGTAGAGAAAGCATACTGACCATCAGTATATATGTTTACACATTTGTCTTTTGCTAAAGTACATGCTCGTGTTAAAGCTATCAATTCTGCTGCTTGTGCAGACAAGTTATGTGGTAAGGGTTGGGCTTCTAAAATTTCAGATTCTGTAACTACTGCATACCCCACTAGATTCTTTCCTGTAGGGCCCCTACTGCATGAGCCGTCCACGTAATATGTCACCTCGGCATTATCCAAGGGCATATCTGTGAGATCTTGTCTAGGCAAGGCTAACTGTTCAATTTCCTGCAGGCAGCTGTGCGGTGTGCCATCTGCAGGAGTTGGGAGTAATGTTGATGGATTTAATGTCGTACATCGTTCAATTGTCATATGAGGTTGGCACAGCAGTATAGTCATACATGAAAGATGTCTAGCAGGAGAGAGATATGCTACTTTTTCTTACAGTAAAATTATTGCGACTGCATAAGGCACTCTCAGTGTGAGAGGGTGGAATAATACCACTGAGGCAGAGGCCTGTACTGCCATTGCAGCTGCAACTACTGCTTGTGCACAGTGAGGCAAAGATCGCGCCACTGGGTCTAACTGTGATGAATAATAGGCTATGGGGCGTTGCTTATCCCCATGTTGTTGCATCAGCACTGACGTCATATATCCTTGCTTGCAATCTACGGTCTGAAAGAACCGTTTGTGATAATTTGGGAGTCCTAAAACTAATGAAGAAGCTATCAACTGCTTCAACCTACAGAAAGCCGTTTCTGCTTCAGGTGTCCATTGTAATGAATCTTGCGCTGCCATTGGTGTTTTATATATCAAGTCAGTCAGTGGAGCAGATTCCAAAGCATAATTTGGTATCCAACTCAGACAAAAATTAGTTGCCCCCAAGGAGGACATCATTTCCTTCTTGGTTGATGGTTTGGGTGCTTGTAAAATTGCTGTCTTTCTATCCTCATCTAGTATCCTACCTTCATTGGATATCACATATCCTAGGTATCTAACTTGCTTTTTCCAGAGTTGTAACTTACTTTTGTTCACTTTGTGTCCTTGTGTTGCTAAGAATTTCAATAGCGCTATAGTATCTTCCCTGCATTGCTGCTGGGTGGGGGCTGCTAGCAAAATGTCATCTACATAAAGTAGAATTTGACTACCTCCTGGTGGGGTAAACCTTGCCAGGTTGCTAGCCATTTCTTGTGCGAATATTGTTGGGCTCTCACAATATCCCTGTGGTAGTCGAGTATAGGTATACCTTTTACCCTGAAATGTAAATGCAAACCAGTATTGACTATCAGGATGTATAGGTATTGAAAAGAAAGCATTATTGATATCTACCACAGAGAAATACTTTTGTTGTGGTTTTAAGTCATTTAACAAAGTATGTGGGTCTGGCACCATGGGTGCTCTGGGTATCACTGCATTGTTTACAGCTTGTAAATCTTGAACCATCCGCCATTCCCAGTTTGCTTTTTTAACAGGAAATAGGGGTGTATTACATGGTGAATCAGGAGATTCTACCAGTACCCCTTCCCCGAGTAATGCTGCTATTATAGGCTTGATTCCTATTTCTGCATCTTCTCTCAAAGGGTATTGTCTTTTCTGTGGTCTAAATGCTGACTTCGGTGCAATTATAACTGGTCCTGCTGTTCGAATAAGTCCTACATCTGACTTGCCTGTTGACCAAAGAGTCGTTGGTATCTCACATAAAGCTTTCTCTTCTTCTAATAAAAATGCTAATCAGCTGTCCTCGCTAGATTGTAAGTGTACAGCCGGGTGTGTCCGCGTCAACCAATTCAACTTTTGTTTCTGTATTCCCTGTTCTGACAATTCTAAGTCAGTCTGTTTCTTCCATCTTGTTACCTTTTCTCCTAAGTCTGCCCATTTTACGTTTTTATTCTTTGTCAAGCTGACATGTGGCAATCGATTTGACCTATATAATGCAAGGAATTCTTGAGGTAATGAACAGCTAACTACACTTTTCCCCTCAGTATCCCAATACAAAGTACATAATACTAATCTAGTTGCACAATTTCTGAACAATTCTTGCTCATATTCTCTATCAGGTCCTTGCGTATTACAGTAGTATAGAGTACAGTGTAACAAATGCTGTCGATCAGTGTCAAGGGAGGGGGCTTTACTGATGGCTACATTCATCAGTTCCTCAGTTACTGCCCCTGGACCAGTCGTAACTAGGTCCTGGCTGTACCAGTAAAAAGTTTCACCCTCCGATCGCACCACAAAAGTATCCATTTGTCTCTGTGCCTCCATACCCTGTACAGTTGGAATTAATATCTGCATAAGGTCCCTACCAAATAGGTTCACCGGACACTTTGCAGAAACAACAATTTTACTTCTTTGGGTCATACCTGAAACAGGATCAGTTATTGCTATATCATGGGAGAGTGGTTCCCTGTATAGCTGTCAATTTGCAGCTTTCACTAATATATAAATCAGGTGATTCAGAATGTTCTAGTAACTTGGAGGGGTGTATCAGGGTCCGTGACACTCCTGAGTCGCACAGGAATTTGACTTCCCTTCCCTCCACCAGAAGTGTAACTTCCGGTTTTGTGTCTGCTAAGTAGAGCTCTAGGCTCAATAATGCTAAATCCAAAATTTCACTTTATTCATCCTCCATATCTACTTGCACCTCCTCTATTCCTTCTATCACATTTACATTTGTCCTCTGTTTATTAACTTCTCCTGATGATTTCTGACTTCTGGATGATGCATCTTCACTATCATATAGTCAGTCCTCATATCCCTTGTCTTCTGTGATTACCTTCTTATTCGGTTTACAATCCCTCGCTAGATGTCCCTTCTTCCCGCACTTAAAGCATTCACCTCTCTCTTTTCTTTCCTCAAAATCTTCTGACCATTTGTCAGACTGTTTATTTCCCTGGGCATTTTTCTTTCCCTTTTTACCTGACTGTAACACAAATACTTCAGCTCCATCTTCAGCAGTGAAGACTTGCGCCTTTTTTTCTTTTTGCTATTAAAATGTCTTTCAGCATGTCTAGCATATTCAAGTAAGGCTTGTAGCCTACCTGTTCGATGGTCTATCATATGCTTCGTAATGAAGCTACTGATAGGTGCAATGAAACCTTTTAAAAATGCATTTTTCAATTGTTGTTCATAAGGGGAAATCATTCACTTGATTTTCAGGAACTGTCATATTGCTATGATTATTAAAACATTCCAATAACCTAGCATAATACCCATCTATCGTCTCATTTTCCTGTTGTATGCATTGGTTAATGCAAGTCCAGTCTGCTCTAGGTTTCCATTTCTCAGAGATTCGGTCTGTAAGACCTTTCACTCTGTTGTCTAATTCTGCGTCACTATGTGGGAGTGGTTTAAGCTCTGCATTACGAGGATTCCAGGTGCCACAAATCATGTGCCAATCTGGACCTATAATTTGTCTGACTACTTTTTCTACTTCTTCCCCATTCAAGTGGTAACTCAACCTCATGCCTTGCAAATCTTCTGAAAATTTTGTAAAATTAACTTTCAGATGGGGGATTCCCTCAGTAGCTTTCCGGATATCCTCCGGTGTCCATGGTCTGTATACTAAGAGTTGGGTCCTGCCCTGCCTGTCCTGCCTGATGATTTGGGACCTCTATAAGTGGACATATATCTTCCTCATTCTCATCCTGTAGGTTTCTCTCCATTTGATGATTCTGCGTCCCCATGTATCTTACGTGCTCAGGACCTAGTTTCAATAGGATCTCTAACAAACTGTTGTGGTCTCACTGAGATCTCAGGATAACGCGGAGGCGGACCAGCCTGTCCACTTGCTTCATATCCTGAAAAAGGCAACAGAGGGGGCAGGGGAGGAGGAGCTGTTGCTATTACTATGTTATCTTCTTTGTCTAAAAATAATGCTTTTGAATTTAGTCTTCTGTTCCCTACGGTTTGCTTCCTCAATCCACCAGTGTGCCTGAGGAATGCCTAATTGGCATTGCTTTTTTGCCTGACCTCCCGCATCAGATTTAAGTTTCTTAAGGAGTTTAACCAGTGAGGTTTTATCTAATTTACCATCGAATTCATATTTGTTAACCCATTTCATATAATACCTAACATTATCAGAACGTTGTGATTGCATATATTTTGCGTCTTCGGTTAGGGGTGGATCTCGCGATGTTTTAGTGCACCGATTTCCCATGTTAAAAGAAAATGTTACGTAACCCTTCTTATCACGTGGTACCAAAACTGCAGTTCCTTTTCACAGTTTATCTAGAATAACTGCCTACCTTATTCTGTTACCCTGATCTATGACCAAATACACAGTAATTCCTTTTCTCCCTGATCTGCATAACAAATCTTAACAATATTTACTGTAACCTAGTCCCTGATCTAAAACAGAAAAAAGGCAAAATCTTCCTACCTGAGCCTCCAGTATTGAGCCGTCCAGGATCCGCTCTTCGGCCACAGATCAGAAAGTGTCCAGCCTCTTTAAAACTACAATTCAGTCGGAGATCTTTTCACCCAAGAAGAACAGTTTCGGTAACTTCTCCTGCGCAGTATTTGACCACCGGTAGACTCTGATCTGCAGCTGTCTGAGGGATTTCCAGCTAAAGGACCAAACTGTTAAATAAAATAAAAAGATCAATACACAGGAGGTTCAGGTTCAAAAGTTTACTAGTGTGCACCAGGAGGCAAAAAACGTACAAGTACAGAATTTTGTCTGACATGAAACAGGAAGTACACAATTCTTATAGACTTTACATTCAAGTTGTGCCCACCTTACTGACGTGGTATGTCACAGGGCATCTACATCACTTTATCTTACAGTCTTCTATTCATTAAATAATGCTGATGCTGTATATTTAAAAAAAGTTTTCCTCTGGTAACAATACGGCCTTGCTATCCACCTGGTCAGACAATGTCTTTCTGTAAAGTTACTTCAAGGTTTCAGACTAGTTTGAATACAATAGCAGATTCAATCTCCTAATACACTTCTTTGTTCCCCTGTAACACTTTCCCAACAGCTGCGTGTTATCTAGTAACACATACACAAGGCCAAATCATCCCAGCAGGAAAGAGCAGAATATTTCATTATTTCACATATTTAATTTCCTGACCCAGCAGATAATCACTTGTGAAAAGCATAAACATTAAGACTTGCTGAGCTAGCAGCTGCTAGGGTCAGAGGTCAACTTGCTACAAGCCACACTGGAGTTTCAAAAACTTCTTGCAATTATATATGAATTAATTATTTTTGTTATATCATTAATAGAATAAAATGCATTACATACTACTTTGCTTTTAAACTAGCACTTCACATATATTCAAATACATATTTCTCTAACAGTCAGAGAAGCAGAACAGGGTGCAGGTGGGTTGGGGGGTGTCAGAGTGGCCAACACTGCATTGGGGTGTACTGCAGGGCTTTATATTTGGTCCAGTCTTTTACAACTGTTTCTTCTCTTCCCTTTTGATAACAACCAAATGTCAAATTTGTAAGTGCACAGATGAATGTAAAATTGGTAATTTCTTCACAACATCTAATGACTTAAAGTGGACCTTTGCATGCATACAGTCAATTAGTGGGAAACTAAACTTGGCCTGAGATTTGGCATGAATAGCTGTAAAATATTCAGACTAAGAATGTAGAGCACATAACAGCATTAAAACAGAATACATCACTGAGGTTACCAAATGTCAGATATTGAAATGATGTTTGCCAATAAATTTGGCTTCAAAGTAAATGCAATAAGTATTTAAGTATCTGCAATTGAGGCTGTCATTTAAGACTAAATAATAGAAACCCAACAGTGGTATAATCTGTTTAAATTGCTTAACTGACCTCTATGAAGAATAGCTGTTCTTTCTGTTCATACACAATTCGTGAAAAACTTTCAAAGAAAATTCAGCAAGCAAGTATTGGCATTAGCTGAATTTGAACAGTCAAAAAAAATTGCTGGAGTAAGGCCAGTATAACAAAGTGCAGATGTATTAGGAGAAAGACTACTATGGCATACAAAATGTTGAAGGATAAAATATATTCAGAATACTTGGACTGGGGGGGTTCTATTTAGTACTTAACTTTTAAGGTACTACAGTACAATATTCAGAGACACTAAACAGAAGATTACCATTTTATCACACAGATTGCACCTAGGTTGCGGCATGAATAAACAGATCTGGTAACATTAAGCTATTTAAGGCAAAGTAGGCGATTGTGCACGTGTGGATGGCACCTACTTGACTGACATTCCAGTGGAGTTGTCAGTTAAGCTTAACAGTTTAAATGTTATTTTTTATTCTGTGAAAACAAAGAAGTTTAATGTTTAAATAAAAATATGTGAAACTAATATTAGGCATTACTGACTTGATAATGAAAAACTACATACATCCAAGCAAGGAGGCTGCCACCCACCTGCTAAACAAAATTTTAAGTTCCTGCCTCTCCATAAGATACCAGGCAGTGATATGGAGGGGCAAAGCCCCCAATGGATATTAAGCCATCAGTCTTTTTAATCTTTCATCTCATCAAGAACTTAAAATGATAAAAATTATATTTACTAATTATAATTAATATGTCCAATCATGGTACACCAGAGGGGGGGTGGCTTGCTACTGCACACCCTGGTGTGTTAAAATATAAACAATTGCCAGAAAGGTAAGTGGATTGGTAACAGGAAATCTGTGTACAATATCAAGGAGTTGAATTAATAGAAATAAGGCTTAAGAATATACAGAATCATTTGGACTTAACTTATAGCTTCATAAAATGTTGTATTGAAGTTCCAGGTTGAAATATTTAGAACTTCTGAAGTTAAGATACCCCTTTTGTCAAGAGATCTTTACTACACTGCTGGTGACCCAACTACAAATAGCAACCTGAGACGAGAGGGTCAACTGCAAGCAAGATGATTTGTTCGCTCTAGCCAGTTTACTTTCTTTGGAGGAAGAGGCCAATTTCCAAACCTTGCTACAACAGCATTCCCAGTGGAAGCTGATACAAGTATATCATGGACTCCATGTAGCAAGAAAGTGTATAGATGGATGAAGGGTTAAAATGTCATTTGGGTTTATTACACAATGCATCTAGGGGAAGGGGACAGGGGCCAGATCAAGAAAAAAAGACCCAAAGTTGCTACTCACTAAACCTGGAGTTCTACGTTTTTATAAGGAACAAATAGATTAGCAGGTGGCTACAGGCGAGCCAACTGGTGGTCACAGTAGGAGCACAATACACTCTACCCCCTAAGTTTACGGCACTCTTTAATATGTTATCCATACCTTTTAACTTAAATTATAAAAGTGACAGCTGACATGTTGCTATGCAATGCTGAAATACGTTAGCATCCTCATACTGACATCTGTACCTCATGCAACTACAGTTTCCTATGAAACCACTTGCACAGATTGAAGAAAGCAGCAAATAACAACACTGACAAATAATAATACATTTAGTTTGGTAAAGATAAGTCTATAAACTGATAATGACCTTCTTTTTGTTATCCCAGGTTTGATTACCTTTGTCTCCACTTGTCTACTGTGTGGCAATGAGCAAATTAGTTAATCAGATAGCACTTCCAATCCTCCACGAAAAGTGGGCATTAACTCAGCTGGGTAGTCCAGTTAAAGTAAGTTATTTTTTCTTGCGACACAACATTGCATGATTGATACAGTAGATATTTGAAGACACACCCCTTGAAGTAATGCTACACTTCTGCAAATAGTCCAAGAAATAAAACAAAATGTTTTTTGCAGGGGGGCAAGCCACCTGTGCCCCCAACCCCCTGCTAATTATATATTCCAGCTACGAGATTGCATTACAGTGGGGAAGGGCATACTCCCCAAGCCCCACTGTACAGTCATCTGTAATATAAAAAGCTGGTCATTTTCAGACATCTGATTCTTGATCAGCTGTACCAGCTCTATCCCCAGTCAAGGAAAACACTCAAAGTATACCAGACATATAATGGCTTCCTTAATCCCCATCCCCCTGTGATGGTAATCAGGGTTTTTGTAACCCCCCCACCCTTCAAAAATCATAACCCATAAAATTTGCATACCATGTCAGTTTTCAGCTCAAGTCCAATCCAAGAAACCTCCCGTGGTGATTTATGATGCCACTACCCCTAAATTTCTATCATACTGATAATATCTTATCTAACTCCAGCTGTCTCATGTGTCAGCAACATGTCTGGCCAACCTGGTGCTCCAGACTCATGTTCAGTACCAGCTTAAGAAGGAAAAGAGTAAATGTGTTTCAGGCACAACATGATGGAAGGGTAATTCATGAATGACCCTATTAAATCAGGTAAGCCCTGGGAAAGGGGTATGACAGCACTAAGGAGGTGGGGCAGCACACAAACTATTATAGCATCTCTTTCTTTGGCACTTAAAGCAGTGTAGACTACAACCTAAAAGGATAGACTACTAAGCCTGTATAACACCTTCTCACTGTTTCATATCAATTTACATTTTTCTTTTATTACAGTTTTAACCCCCCGGCAGATGGAACTCAGCCAACCTAAAACAATCTATGAAAACTACAAGAGTGACAGGTAAAATGTTCTGTACCTGCTATGATATTAAAGAAAAGTAGCGGACAATCAATTTTCAAATGTGGTTAAGCAATGGCACAGTTTTTTTAAGGTACATATCAATGGATGTTCATTAATTTGTAGGCTGCATTATCAAGCTGCAACCTTCTGGTCCTCAAGTAGTTTGATTGCCACTGTACCTTGGCAGAGACAGGCACACCCATGCAGAAACAGACACACCTACAAACAGAAACCCACACATATACAAAAATTTGTTTTTGAAAGCAGTTGGTGACCTTCATTCTTTAACTTTCAAAATCATTTCAAAGTTGTCTAGGAAGTAACTGCATAATATTTCATCTGTTCTTTTAGTGTTAAAAGTTTTTTTTAGTGACATGAGTAGCTGGCTTGTTAATTGCAGGTTAAATTCTCTATACAGACACTCAAAACTGGGTTATGCACGGACTTGAAAGCAAGAGAACACAAAGTTAAATGCCACTGAGAATAGTAAAAGCTACACCAGTAATTTTGAAGTTGTCTTGTTGTCTAACCTAGACAATTCTCTGGTTAACAAATTAATGTTTTCTAAATTACATGCTTCGTTTTAAAACTGCAGAATTGGGTCGAATTTTTGAGGTGTATAGGAATAACTTCAAGGCTTTGGATTAGACACGGCTATGGATATCCTATGAGCAACAGCATAAGCCTTTCTGATTTTTTGTGGCCATACTGCAATCAAATGAACGTGTAGTGTTGTATCCATAACATCAATGTTTCTAATCCAGTAGTAAGATTACATTGTTTATCTCTCTGACTTGTACTAAAATTTAGTTTCCTTTTCCCCAAATATGACTGCTACATTTTTTATTGTTGGAAGAAAGGCTACTGTTGTTGCACTTGGATAATTTTTTATGAACCAATTCCTGTAGCACCAACATCTCTACAGACAGCATGACTTTTTTATCTAGTTTGAGGTCAAGTTTATATATGGCAATCAAGAAATCACATACTCTGAAATCAGAGAGAATCCCCCAGTATAAACCACATAATACAGATCCCTGCAGGCCACCACTCAATTTAACGGTGTCAGACAAAAGACCTTCCCACACAGACTTGCTCTGGCTATTACTTCACTACTATTTGATGTACTGAATAATGCACCTATTTACAGTTACCATATTAAGCTTATTGGCACATTTGTGCGCTATAGTGTCAAAGGCAATAACCAAGTCTAGGTTAGATGAGTACACAAAGGCCTTTGTCTAATGTAGCTCTAACCTTCTCATGAAATGCTAAATTCAGTATATGATCTCCTTTAGAGTACTCACACTGATTGTCAAGGAAGAGAATTCCCAGTACCCCTTTGAATTAACTCCACTATTGTTTGTTTTATTTTCTACAGACTGCTTGTAAGATTTATAGGTCTAATTACCATGGTATGAGATGATGCTCCTAATCATTGCAATTCGGGAACATATCCCATTTGTAAGAAATTATAATTAGTAAAAGCAGAACAGGACAATATTTGTCACAAATTAGAAAGCTGACAAAAGTAGCGCAGAGAGCCAGTGTTCTTAAGTTTGTATGGTGATCATATCCTCTGAAGTGTATACCGACACGGTTACTACATTCACACACATGTCTTCCAAGATATTAATCATTCACATTGCCTAAGTGGCATACAAGTTCTGTGCATGCACAAACCCAGACTGGCAGCTTTCCAGAGCTCAGACTTTTCTCCTCTGACTCTCTGTGATAGGGGATCAGCTAAGCCCCTCCCATCACAAGAAGCCTAACCCATCATTGGAAGACAGTAGTTCTGGCTTTTAGTGCAAAGTATGAAGAACCAAGGACCACCAAAAGCAAGAATTGCCTGAAATCAACCAATTTGTAGCCAGAAAATACCAACAGAAATAATCAAAGCCAAACACCACAAGGTTGGATACAATCAAACTATATGCAAAATAACTGGAGTGGTGGATGGGTGCTGCCACAAAGAGAAATTCTAACATCTACAGTTACAGGCAAGTAGGAATTTTGGAACTGCACTGTGTTCATCATTCACTCTGCCTCAGTGGTAGATTCAAAGCTTACCTTAACCTGGGAGAGAAGGATTCAGGAGCCCCAAGAGAATGATCATCACAGAGCCTGCTATGGGACTTAAGAATCCAGTTTGTAGTACTTTGTAAAGGTATGAACAGAGGACTAGGTTGCTCCTCTTGAATGCTTCTAGAATCTACGATATGCCACCAAAGAGGATAAGGCTCTAAAGTGCCTCAACCTTGCTAAGAACAGTTTTACCATGGAGGTAGTAACAAAAACAGAGGACAATCAAAGAGCAATCATTTTCTTATAGACAGGTTGCCCCTTCGTAGCCCCAGCATAGGAAATAAACATCTGCTGGG
>NC_056747.1:218587892-218620392 GCF_019279795.1 Protopterus annectens | reverse complement strand
GAACTTTGTTACCCATCCACTCATCAAGGTTCCTCTTGAAGAGTGATAGTGAGGGGCTGTGTCTTACTTAGATCGGGACCCTGTTCCATAGTAAGGGAAGTCTCTGCGAAGGGAATCTATCCCTCCAGCATGTTCTATTCATTGTTGTGTTGAGGTTTATATCCCTAGAGCATGTAGCTCGAGTAGATTTGGTTTTGCTAAGATGGAGCATGTTCAACAATTCTGGGTTGGACATGGCTTTGTACTTTAGACAAGAGATCACCTCTGAGAAAGCGGTATGCAACGAAGAACAGTCTTAGCTTTTTCAATCGTGCTGCATAGGGCAATTGTTTGAGGCCAGTAATCCTCTTGGTTAGGTACCTCTGTCGTCTCTCCAGCTGCTGGAGATGTCTAGCCAGGTACATTCCAGTTGATGCATTGTACGCAATAATGGGTCTGATGAGGGAAGAGTAGAGTAGAGGGGCACCATTACATCCTTAGATCTTGATGCGAACCCTTTTGTGATCAGTTGGGTCACATAGAAGGATTTTCTAACCACTTTGGCAACATGGTTATCAAAGGAAAGCTGGCAGTCTACTTGGGTCCCTAGATCCCTTATTTCTTCTTCAGATTTCAGGGGATTACCTCCTATGTTGTAGTTTGTGGGTACTCTGTTTTTTTCCAAAGGGGATTACTATGCATTTTTTTGCATTTAGCTTGAGACCATGGCTTTGACACCATGCATCAGTCTCATTTAGGCCCTTCTGGAGGATCTCCATGTTGGCCGGAGACTCTATTATAGCACCCAGTTTGCAGTTGTCCACAAACTTAGTCAGCCACAGCCCTTCCATGCTTGCCTCTACTTCTGAGAAGTATATGCCAAACAGGAGGGGCCCCAGGACAGAACCCTGAGGCACACCACTCATTACTGGTCTGGATTCAGACATAGATCCCGCTACTCTTACTTTATGGGATATGTCTGAGAGCCAGTTTGCGATCCATCTTGTGACGTAAGGGTTTATGCCCAGGCTGGTGAGCTCATCAATACCTGAATGGGGAATGGTGTCAAATGCTTTAGCAAGGTCAAGGTAAGCCATGTGTACTGTATCTCCTTTCCCTTATCTATAGCCTAACTGTCTCAAAGAAATGCACCAGGTTCAGGAGGCATGATCTGCACTTGACGAAGCCGAACTGTGTGGGGTCCAGCGACTGGAGGTTCCCAATCTCTCCATTTATGAGTTCCATAATGATTCGCTCCATAGCCTTACAGATCAGACTGGTCAGGCTTATTGGTCGGTAGTTCCCAGGGTCAGTTGTGGCCCCACCCTTGTGTAGCGGGACCACCATTGCCGTGCGCCATTCTATGGGCACATATCCTGTGGAGAGGCTGAGACTGAACAGGGTATTAAGATGCGGGGTTAATTCCTTTTGGAGCTCACGTATGACACAGCCTGAACTACAGCTGAGCTCACTCAGAGTGCAGACAAACCATTACCAGACTCCTCTTAAAAATAACTTCCATTCCAATGTGGTCTATTCTTACAATGACAAACACAGGCCAAGTGAAACAGAACTTTATTTAAAAAAAAAAAAATAACAGTGCAAATCTCTATCACCTCAGCTATGCAAGCCTTTACAGAGTATAACATATTCCCTTCCCCAAATGCTTAGATTCCAAATCCTTTCAATTACCCAATAAAACAGTATTCCAGTCAATACAAATGCCATTTAATTACAACAGACATTTCCAATTACACTCTTTATTCAAACCTCTTGGAAAGAGTATCAAACTTTAAAATAAAGTTTCTTTTCTTAATTTATTCTTAATGTCTTGTAACATGAAAGGATTTTGTTGCACTTTTTCTAACAAAGTTGCTTGCAATCTAACTGCCCCCCCCCCCATGAAGTTCATTAAAATGTATTGCCACTGGGCTCGTTTATTCTTTATGTCCCTTATGTGTTCCTTCAGTCTTGTAGAAAAACTTCTTACTTTCTCCTATATAATATTTTCCACATGGACATTTAAGTCCAGAAAGTATTCCCTGACTTTCACAATTCTGAAAGCCTTGTTCCTGAAACTTAAGGAAAATTTCTAACCACAAAATCACACACCCCTCATCTTCCACAAGGGAATGTTCCTTTTAAATGAACACTTCTCTCCACTAAGGGCATTTGAAAATTTCCATGCATTAAAGAAGTCTCCAGTACTTCTACACTTTTTATAGGAGAAACTAATTTTCCTGTCATTTAAAAGCATGCCATTTCTTTTGGTACAACCCCAATAATATTTAACCAAATTCATCACTTTCTCAGTAAAAAGAGTATATGTGGAGACAAAATATATGCATTCCTTCTCATATTCCTTATTCCATAAATACCTACTAGCACTCCTGTATCATTAATCTTATTTTTCCCTTTTTTCTCACTAATTTTTTTATTATACCCCCCTTTCAAAGGTCTTATTTCTTGTTTAAACCTTTCCAGATTACTACACAACTTTAACTCTTAAAAAAATCACCATATGGAATGGATTTTATAGTGTATGGTGGATGGCAGCTTTGCCCATGCAAAATATGGTCTGATTGTTCAACTTTCCTAAATAATCTTAGTCCTTAAACTTCCATCAGGTATCCCCTCAACAGTACGTTTCCAACTTGCATGCCATCAAAAACTAATGCAAAACCTATTGTCATGCAAACTTTCTACAAACATTTCCACTTCAACTTTATCTGCTTTACAGATAAAGATCAGGTCATCTATGAAACATTTCACTACATATTTTGCATACAATTCATTGTTATGTACACACAAACAACACACAAACAACACACAAACAACACACAAACAACACACAAACAACACACAAACAACACACAAACAACACACAAACAACACACAAACAACACACAAACAACACACAAACAACACACAAACAACACACAAACAACACACAAACAACACACAAACATGTGGGCAAATGCAAATTTTCTGGTCTATCGTTCATAAATTACAGTTCTTAGCTTTTAAAAGTTATGTGAACCAGTAATATTTATACTTGCAGTTTTAATTAAATGCCCTTTAAGAGAAACAATCGTGAAAAAAACATTGTTACATAAAGATGTAAGAGTATTCAGCACCACCATAGCTATGAAAAACAGAAAAATGTAAAAATAAAATGAAAGTCAGTCTAAATGCCCATCAGACAAGAAAGGAAGGGCAAAGGTTTCTGTAGATTATAGGTTCATAAGTTTATACTAGGTTATCTGCCCCAGGGCATTTACAAGCCTAGCCAAAATGTGTTTGGCTTTCTTCACCCTTGTAATTTAACTTCTATAGCCTCTGTCCAGTAGCGCCACTGGAGTGATCCCAGGTGCAAACTTTTGGTTTCCCATCCACTCAAGATTTCTCTTTAAGAGGGCCAGCGAGGGGTTTTGAATTGGGATTTTATTCCAGAGTGTGGGAAGCCTTTGGGATATGAATCTATCCCTCCAGCATGTCCTATTTATTGCTGTGCTGAGGTTCAAGTCCGAGGAGCGTGTGGCTCTAATGGATTTGTTTCTTTTAAGGTGGAGCATGTCCATTAATTCTGGGTTGGACATGGCACTGCAAGTCAGGCAGAGGTCGCCTCTGAGCAAGCGGTAAGCAACTGAGTAGAGCTGTAGTTTCTTCAGCCTAGTTGCATAGGGAAACTGAGGCCCATGATCCTTTTGGTAAGGAACTTTTGGGGTCTCTCCAGCTGCTGCAGGTGCCGGGTAAGGTACATCCCAAATGGGGCATTGTACTCAATTATGGGTCTGATGAGTGATGAGTATAGGGGCACAATGACCTCTCTAGATTTAGACGAGAACCCTTTAGTTATAAGATGGGCAATATAGAAGGATTTTCTGACTATTTTGGCAATGTGATTGTCAAAGGAGAGGTTACTATCAACCTGGGCCCCCAGATCCCCAATTACTTCTTCTGTACTTAGTGGGTTACCTCCTATGTGGTAATTAGGGCTCCTTGTTTTTCCCAAAGGGGATGAATATGCATTTTTTGGCATTAAGTTTGAGGCCATGGCTTTGACACCAGGCATCTGTCTCCGTAAGACCCTTTTGGATGATGCTCATGTCGACCGGGGAGTCTATTATGGCTCCCAGTTTGCAGTCATCGGCGAACTTGGTAAGTCACAGTTCTCTTGTGCTGGCCTGTACTTCAGAGAAGTATATACTGAACAAGGGGGGCCCCAGGACTGAGCCCTGTGGGACTCCACTTGCAACAGGTTTAGAGTCGGACATGGCACTTCCAACCCTGACCACGTGTGTTCTATCCGTAAGCCAGTTTGCAACCCATCTTGTGACATATGGGTTGATGTTTAAGCTGGTTGGTTTGTTTATGATTCCAGAGTGAGGTATTGTGTTGAAAGCCTTAGCGAGGTCCAGATAGGCAGTGTGGACTGCATTTCCCTCATCTATGGCTTTGGTGACAGTTTCAAGAAAGTCAACCAGGTTAAGGAGGCAGGATCTGCCTTTAACAAACCCGAACTGGGTAGGGTCCAGTGTCTGGAGGTTCCTGATGTCTGTTTATGAGATCCATAATGATACGCTCCCATAGCCATGCAAATTAGGCTAGTCAGACTTATGGGGCGATAATTCCCAGGATCTGTTGTGGGGCCACCCTTGTGGAGAGGGATGCCTGTTGCTGTATGCCATTCTTTGGGTACATAACCTGTTTTAAGGCTGAGTTGGAATAGTGAATTTAAGTGGAGGTTTAGTTCTTTCTGGAGCTCGTACAGCACGCAGCCCAGTATTCCATCCGGTCCCATAGACGCTGTGTTTTTAGCTTTGGAGAGGGCTCTTACCTGTGTGTCAGATATTTGGGGGACTACATTCATCCGGGATAAACACAGGCCCTTTTGGGGGGAAGGGGGGTAAAGTTTGCACTGAACCTGTCGGCCAGAATGTTGGCAATGTCAGTCGGTTCCTTGTATTTTGTGCTGTTTTGTACTAGCTCTGAGCAGATCTGGGTGTTTCCTTCCAGGTTCCTGACGTAACTGAAGAATGCCTTGTGATTATCTTTGGAGTCTTTGGCAATTTTTCTTTCGAAGTTTGCCTTTGAGGCTTTAATGGTGGAGCGAAGTTTCTTGCCAATACTGATCAGGGATGCCTTCCCTTTTAGGGTTTTGGCCCTGTCATATAGTAGTCTCCTCCTTTTGTTGTATAGCTCGTTTATGGCTGGGGTCCACCAGACTGGTCTCCTATTTTTGGAGGAGTGAGCCTTGGTTTTACTTGGGATGGCACAATCCATGCATTCCTGTAGGTGCATATAGAGTGCGTTCATATAGGATTCTGCGGTTTGGGTAACATTTTCCAATTTCTCAGGGGCTTTGAAGCTTCCTACTTCTGTCTTGAGGAGAGTGAATTTTGTTTTTGAGAGGCTTTTCACTGTGGTTTCCTTGGCTGGGGGTGGGGTTGGGATGTGGATGTCCATTGTGATCAGTTTGTGGTCCGATCTCACCAATGAGGAATTTACCACCGGTGTAGAACATTGATCCCTTATGTTTGTAATGACTAGGTCTAATGTATTTTCCCTCTTGTAGGAACAGTGACTAGTTGTTCCATGGCATTTGAGTTTATGAATTCTAGAAACCGTTGGGCAAATGAGTTTGGACTCTAGTAGTTTACCCAGTCGATGTTTGGGTAGTTGAAGTTCCCCAATATTACAGTGTTTGGTGGGATCTTCATATTCTCTAGTGTTCTCAGGAAGGCCGTGTGTGGGTCCTGAGACAGAGAGGGTAATCTATAGCAGGCTATGACTTGGAAGGCAGTTTTGCCCACTGTTAGTTGCACATGATTTGTTTTCAGATGTTTCATGCAATGCCATTAATCTGGAGATGTGGGTGCCCTTGATGAAGATGGATATACCCCCTCCCTTGGTGCTTTTGTCCAAGTTTTTTGGCCGAAAAGTATGATACGAGTTGAATCCTGGTAATGTTGGGGTGCTCTCAGGAGCCTTGAACCAGGTTTCTGTCACTGCACAGATATCGATTTGCTCCATACTGAGGAGTGACTCGAGTGCGTGGGTTTGTCTTTTGAGCCTTGCCTAAAAAAGGCACTATGGGGTGGCAAGAGCCTTGGCCAGTATTCAAAAGCCCAGGGGTGACCAGTGCAAGCCATCCCTGGCGAAGCAACGTGGCTTGTCTAGCATGTCGTCCCAGGCTGACTGACACTGGATCCCCTTTGAATGACACCAGTAGCTTAGCAAATTGTTGAAGTCTATCATTTTGTCTCTATACTGTGGCATCATTCTAGGCGAGGACAGGATGCTACTCAGGGTCAGGGTCATACCGGCCTGGGCTACATGATCAGAGAGCTCCTCTACATCTCTTTTCATGTAGTCCAGGGAGGTATTTCTCAAGTCATTCACACCAGCATGGACAATGACAGAGTCGTATTTGTACTTGCTGTGTAGTGACCCGAGTGCTTGAGTTATGTGGCAGATCTTGGCACCCAAAAGGCAACTTAGTGACCTTCTCTTTGTTCAGTCTGGCGAGTGGGACGTCAGTGTGCCTGACGATAGTCACCTATTACTAGTATATTATGGGTGTTGTTTGGCCTTAGGGGCTGTGACTATGTGGCACACTATGTGGGGTATGTGTATGGTTAATGTTGGGTAGTGAGTGATTGTGTGTCTACTTAGGAGGTCCCTGCTGTTTTGGCAAGTTTTTATTTAGAGCCTTTGAGTATGTCTTTGTGGGTTTGTGTGTCATGTTTTCAGGTGTGATTAGTCTATGTGTGAGTGGTTTTGAGGTGCGTGTGTTTACCTTCTCCTCCTGACTGGCGGCACCAGTCTTGGGTTATGAGAGCTTAGCCTCCAGTTTGGCTGTATAGTTGCATCTCTCGCATACATTAGAGGTTGATGGTAGGCAGGGGGGGGGGTTGTCTGTGTACATGAGGCAATTGTAATATTGCCTCAGGATTCCCAGGTTCACCAGCTGGACTGGAGAGTATGACAAACTGCTTATTGGACATGCCTGGAGAGTTTTAAATATTGGTTTATGGGAAAATCCGGAGCCTATTACTAGTGTTTTGTACGAGGGGGTAAGTGCTTATAGTTTATTTGCATTTACTGCAAAGCTAGGGCAAGTGCTGGACTTTAAGAGGAAAGTAGAGTGCTTTCCTGAAGAGTTTGAATAGTTCAAAAGATTTACTGAGAAGCTAAAGTAAGTGTTGGACTGTAAGAGGAAAGTAGAGTGCTTTCCTTGAGAGTTTAAGTAGCTCTAAAGAAAAATTTGAAGAGCAGACTTTGTGGAGCCGGGAATAGTTTAAAACAGTTAAAATGACACTGCGCTATGTTGCACTATAAGCAAAAGCGGGTTTTAAGGCAGGGAACTTGAAAGAGCTAGGAATTAGTAGCCCAAAACGGCCAATAATCTACTAGTTTCTGTGCTGAGACCACTCCACCAGGGACAGAAAGGCTGCTCAAAGCTCCCCACTCTCACTGGTGAACAGAGAAGCTTCTTATCCAAGTAAGGTTATGGGCAACACAGGAACTTATACCAAGCTCAGAATTCAGCAAAACCTGAAATCTGGACTATTCTAGCTCAGAAAAGGCGGGAAACAAGGATATTTTTTTTTTTTTTTTTGCAGAACAGTAGCAGAAATCAACAGGAAAACACTGTAAATGCTTTACACAGGCTAGCACACTTGAGTGGGCAGCCTAAACAGTTAAATTAACACAAAAACAAATTTTAAAGTGCAGGTACAGTAAAAAAAATGCAATAGCAAGCTTTTAAAGGTAGTAGAGCAGTTAGAAACTCACATTTCAGCGAGAATAAGCAGTCGCTAATGAAAAGGCAGAGAAAAAATACTTTATCTGGTAAAAGTCACTCTTTTTAGTCTCTCTGCTTTGACTTCTGATGAAAACAGAAGGACCCCTTTCCAAATAATTTTGGAATTGCAGTAAAAATGAAAGGATGATTCAACATTTTTCATTAATAAATTTAGGCAAAAGAAATCAGAAATCCTAACAATTTCATATGTTAGATCTGTGAAGATCAGTCTTCTGTCCCTCATAGTAAAATTTCTTATTTTGTATTGCAGCTGCCAAAACTTTACTTTTGCAAAATGCAACAATCACTGCTTGATGTCTACCTACTAGATTTTCACAGACTCTTAGCGACTTTACGAATAGAATCTATTTCGGTCAGTTTCTTGCTCTTCTTCCAGCATACTTTTCAACACACTTGGTACTGTAAATTCTAATCCCTTCTGAGCATCAATACTCCAGAATATCAAGAAACAAAAGGTTTTTCATTCTAGCCTGTGGTTAGAAGTCAATGAGCTACTAGTTCAATTTTTCATTTACTTTTTCTACCTGGATTAAAAAGCTCTTCGTTTGTTCTTGTTAAAAATTCAAAGAACATACATAATCATAGTATTTAATCTTTCCACAGTTGAGTCACAGCTGTTTGTATCTTAACTAAAAACAGCTGTTTCTACTTTATCACATATCAAATTCAGTTTAGCAACAAAATTGCTACCAGCTTTTCCTGGTCTAAGGTAAACGATTCACACATTACTACTACATGTGTAAACTCTAATGATTTCCTTCTGAAGAGGACCGATTTCTGTCCAAAATTACTTGCAAACAAGACAAAGTTCCATTTCATTTTACTTATAATTTGTAGTTGGAGCTGCAGTTTCTTTGAGGTCATTTACCTGGAAAGAAGTTAAAGTTGCGTTCTACATACTTGTAGTGACTCCTAGATTGGCGACTCCTGGATTGGCCATCACCTCAACACTCTTTCTTGTAATCCTAAATAATCAATCTTAGGAATGGACAGCTATTTGGCATTTTCTCACAGAATATTTGCTCTGGGTTTGTTCCCTCATTCATACACTTAAAAGTGTTTGCATATCTAAGATGTCGCGGACAGGGAAGTGAAGTAGCTGTATCCAATGGTCAAACTGACCAAGTAATGTAAAGCAAATGCTAATAAGTAGTGCAGACAAAAACAGAGGATAGCTACACAAGAAGGAATCTTACCGTTGTATACAAGTTATCTGGGAGATGTCACTTCATATCTAGAGTTCACTTCTGGATGCCCACTGTTAAAAGGGTACAGGCAAAGGTGAAATGGCTCAAATGGAGAATTCCAACTGGTATCAGCTTGCTTGGAAACTCTGCAAGGGAGGACTCATCGAAATAAACATGGATAAGAAGTTATTCTATGAAGCAGCAGAGGGCAGGTGAAAGTTTGATTAGTGATTCCCAGCTGACTGTTTAAGCAAAGGCATGGTTCAAAACTGCATAGGTTAAGCGTAGGGATTGTTAAAAGGAAGAAGGCAAGGGCAAAATAATTGAGATCAATGCATGTGGCATGGTGCTCTTGCTGCTACCTTTTTTGACAATGTGAAATTTATAAAGTTAGTGATATCTACAAACGTGTACAGAAATAACTGTTGTCCATGTTTATCTAACTCATACATTTATGGTTTCTTACACTGTAGACCTCCAATATGGCCTGTGACTTCATCTGCCATGAACTGCAACCCAACTCCTAGAGTGATGCTTCTAGCTCAAGCAAAGCAAGTCAACCAGAATTGGCAACCTGATCGATCTGTTTATTCTGAAGTAAGTATCAGTGCTGCTTAACATATTTCAGATTTCTAACATGCGTTGAGTTAACCAAACAATTCAAGGAGCATTAATGCACTTAAAGGTGCATTGCACAACTGTTAATGCATGTCCAGTAGAACTGTATTAGTTCTTTTTTTCCTATTCCCTGGATCTTGCCAAATGGCACCACTTCCTTTACTCTATTGACCCATTTGTTCTGTTAAGTTCCAGGTACTCTCCAACATGGGCAAAAGCTTGACAGTCCATTCATTCCCTGGCTAGAGGACCTTGCAAATGCATTTGATCCCTGAAGATGTTACAGCCAAGCAAAAAAAAAAAAACAAAAGTGGGGGAAGGAGGTAGGGTGTTAGTATTGCAACAGTGATCTATTCAAACATCTATGGTTATGCTAAGTTTATTACACAACTGTACTCTCCTCATCTTTCTCTCACTGGTCATCCTTCTGTAGGCCTTGGTCTTTTATTGATGCTCTTTTTACTAAATTTTGACTCCATGACCCTATACTGTTTAACTTATGTTCAGACCCTTAGTTTACCCAAACATTAACCATTTTGCCCCATGTAACACAGATTAGAGGGGGTCTCCAAGATTAGGAACATTTTCTAATACTGATGATAGATGTGAGAAGTAACATTTTGTTGGTCTTCGATAAGATTGTAAACCAGCTTTTTTTTTAATACTCTTTATGCCCTTTAGCCCCACTGTGGAATGGCCTTTTATTTTTGTAAAATTTGTGTGACGTTTAGTTCAGATGGATGACCTTACTGTATAATATACTGTATAATATGCTGCCCTTGTAATGCAGCCATCTCAGCTAACAATCTGCTTTTCCCTTCATGATCCTTTACTAAGTAACTAGCCTCTGGCATTTACTAGACAATTCATCTACAGCTTTGAAAACCCTGTTCAAAGAAAAAGTCAACTTTGCCCCAAGGTTTTCCTACCAATTAAGGATGCTATCCTGACCCAGGTCACAGGCATCAGTCATATTCAGATCCTCTGACAGCTGACCTGTTTATAACCTCTCTTATTTTGTGTTCCTTTACTTACTGATACAGGATTCTATTTACTTGCTTGCTTCTTCCTTAACTTGGTCACACTGCTTTTTCTGTTTAGTTCCTACAAATATTATGAATGTTACTGAACAGACCAAAGACTACCCTATTATAATATCAGATCTGTGTTCTTATAGGTTCATAGGTGATCACTAGGCTAATGGCAGAAGAGACTTTACAAGCCTAGACAATTATACCCAGGACATGGCAATTCCCCAGATATGGGATGGGGTAGTATCAGGGTTATGGGTATTTGGGTTTTTGAGCCCAGACTCATTTTATAGACTCCCTCTGTCCAGAAGGGACATGGACAGGACCCTGGGAGTGAGTTTACAGTTCCTCATCCTTTTATCCAAATTATTTTTCGGAGAAAGTGAGGGACAGGCTTGGTTTTATAAAGATGGGAAATTTATTCCATAGATGAGTTAGCCTTTGGGGTATGAATCTGTTTCTCCAGCAAGTTTGGTTAGAGTCACAAGGTTGTCAATGGAATGCATAACCCTCAGGTTTTTCTTGTGAATATGTAACATTGTCATCAGGGCTGGAATAGAGAATGCCTTGTAGGTCAGGCATAAGTACTCAGTCTCATATCATTTACAGAGATGTGAAAGGGATAGAACCTTTAGTTGGTCTGCATAAAACATGTGACTTGTGCTGTGTATTTAGTGAGAAACCTCTGGGGCTGCTCCACTTGGTTCAAGTTCCTAGTTAGGTACATGCAGAACAGAGCATTTTACTTAATTATAGGCCTCATGAGTGCCAAGTGCAATGGCACTATGATTTCCCTTTATTACACTTTACCCGGTGGTATGGTTGTTGACCATCCCGTCTCAGATGATATGGTTGTTGACCATCCCGTCTCAGACATCATCATAACATCTACACTTATGACCAGTTCAAGGATATTATCATCCCCGTCTCAGATCTTAATTCCCCAAGTTAAGCTTATACAAGAGTTTTAGCTCTGCCTCCTTATCCTACATGCCACTACCACCGAGTTCATCTCTAGAGCAGTAAGGCTCCCCCATGAGTGCTGCTGACCATTTTTGTGCCTTCAGTTAATATCACTTTTAATCCTACCATTAGCTTTGTTTCCTGATTGGCAGTCTCCGTGCCATAACTACCCATCAGGGACCCCCATAACCTTAGCCAGCATCTGTCATCGATCCCATTCCTTTAATCATTTTTTCCCTAGTGTATTTTATTTCATACCAAATATACATTGCCACATCCCACCACCACTACCCTTGCTTCTCATATGCTTTTGTACACCTTAAACTGAGCATATCTCACTGCCTAGCCATAGTTTTAATGTTCTGTTACACAAGAAATAACTACACCTCTAAGCATTACTACAGCAAGAAACAGACTTTCTAGGCCTCTGGTATCACAAAACTTTGGCCATCTCTCACACCTTAATGGACTTGTTTTCTTACAGCTTTAAGGGAGTTTACCTGTGCAGTAAATTTTTATATATGCAATTACTTAGCATATAAAACATCAGGTCCAACATATTTTCACCATCGGTCCCCGTCCATTACCAGGAAAGTATAGTGTTTTACCAGCCTTGAAGTGCTGAGGGGGTTGTTTGGTGCCATCTTCAGTTTTGCAACACAGAGCCATTGATCCGATGTTGTCAATTTTCATCTGATGGAACATGTTGGACGTCTGTTCCAGTTGGGTCCAACCTTGCTGCCTTATTCCAGAGTATTGGATCTCTCAACTCAGACTACTACCCTACCCACAATTCTCTCCTCCTAGCTGCTTTACCTCAGACCTCATTTGATGTGCTTGCAGAGAGCTCCACCTTTTTCACAGTAAGTGATGGCCATTTTTTTTGATTCCCTGCTTTCTCCTCCCTATTATATAGTTCTTAGTTTAGGATTAGTATATTTAGATACTTAGGCTCACTAAATAACTTCTTTAGATAGATTTAGTACACCAAATAGAACTTTCTAGTATTTTTTTCTAGAAATCATCAGTCCCAGACCACTATCTTCAAGATGTCAGTCTGTAGCTCCATCTTTGAGGTCTGGTCAGTCCACCAGAAGCCTAACCAAAATAGATACTGACTGCATGATGAGGGAATACGAGAACATTGATTCAGCTAGGGGTCCTCCTGGCCCCATCCCTGAGGAGAGGACTAGGACTGAGCCAATCGACACCATCCCTACTAGTACCGAAGTAATCTTCCTTTCTGGAGCAGACTCACCTGGGTCCAAATCTCTCCACCACACCAACATTGTATCAGATAGCCTTTGAGACTTAAGAATCTTCCATCACAGACACCATTGCCTTTAGGTTGGGAGGAGTCCCAGAGCCAGAGCATCTGAGTTGGAGCCCTAACAGTGAAGTTTTCAGAGACATCTTTCCGCCTCTGTGCTTTGGCTCTAGATAGCAAGTCTTAGAGGTCTGCAAAGCTGACCTCCTTTGGACTCAGAAAAGCTGCTAAATTTGTTGATAGGGGTAGTCCTTCCATGGCTCCATTAGATGGATCAACTTTCGAGGCTGTGGACAGTTTTGGCTGGACCAAGGAGACAGGATGGATACAAACTTGGAGTATGCACCAAACTCCCACTGGATCCTGTACCTCCATCCTCTTATTCTGGTCAACAGGGAGTCTCAATCAACTTTGAGACTACTCGATGCTGAGCTCCCCATCGGACTCTGATATCTCAGAACCCCTGAGACACATCCCTGGAAAAGGACATGCAAGCAGAAGCATAGGCTCCTCTCCAGAGTGACACTGAAGACAGACTTGGATAATGGAGAAAGTTCAAGACCCCCCCCCCAGAGGATCTCCCCTTTGGAGATGTTATGGAATTAAGTAGAGGGGGGATGGTCCACAGAGACCCCCTGATGAGCGTGTTCCTTGAAGCTTTTTGGTCTGGCCCTTCAATGTCTTGGGTGGTCCCACCTCCTGTCACCTTAATAGATCTCAATCACTCAGAAGGCTTGGAAGGAACCTGATATATAGCAAAGCCTATTTGCAAAAAGCTAGTCATGATTTTAGTTGCCCCAAAGGACAGGAAACATCAGTCCAAGGGATCCCTGGTAGATGCTATGGTGGTAGTAGCAGCCATAAAAAAGGAACTATTGAAAGAAATTTCCACTGTCCATCCTCAACAGGGAGTCAAGGGCATTGGACATACTGGGGTAATGAACATATGCTTCAGTGACTTTTGTACTTCAAGCGCTGACCTAGAACAGCTGACATATTTCCAAAGGGAAAGATCAAGGAGCTCTCAAGTCTTTCAGGTATCTTACTTGCAGACATCTTGAAGACACTGGATGCCCAATGTCAACAGTGCCATCTTCCTCAAATGTTGCCATGGGACTATCTAATGCAGCTGATGGTTCATCAAGGGCAGCTGGCACAGGTATTACCATACAATGCTATGCCTGGATGTGGCTATCTGATTTTATGAAGAGCTTCAAGGCATCTTTTATAAATGCCTTGATGACCGTTCCACCTTACTTGGACTGAAGGAAAAAAACGCATACCTAGAGTGCACAGGATAAGACCTTGTCTGCTGTGGAAATCAATTTTTCTGCTTTTCTAGGAATCAAAGAGGAGGTGAGAAAATGTAGTTCAAAAAGTGCCAAGGTTTTAACCAGGACACAACTGGGAATAGACTACCCTGAGGCAGAGGAAGAGCCAATCCTGTTTGCCACCCTTCATGAGGCATAGGCAGTTTACAAAGTCAAGTTTTCTGTGGGCCTTTCACTAAAACTACCAGCTTCCTTGAACGCTTGCTTGTCTGCTGCACACCTGAGGCAGTTGGGGAACATTTCTCTTTACACCCTTTAGCCTGGGAAACCATAACTTCTGATTCATGGGTGTTAAGAATCACCAGAGGCTATACTTTTTATACCCTTTTTGCATTCTCCAAAAAAAGATTAAAACTTTGATACCACCACCCAATCAGTTGGAATCCACAGCAACAGCTATATCAGAGTTGCTAAAGAGATGGTCATCCAGCCAGTCCCCCAAGACCAGTTAGAATCCGGAGTCTATTCCAATTTTTTTTTACTTCCAAAAAAACACAGGGCACTTCAGACTAATATTGGATTTTAGCAATCCAAATATATTTGTGAAAAGACAAAATTCCAGGTGGTCACAGTGCAATCCATTCCACCTCTGTTGAGGAAGCACAATTGGATGAGCTGCATCAATCCCCAGGGCACACCTACTATCAGATCAAGATCTAAATGCAATGTAGGTGGTTTCTCCATTTCTGGATGGGAGCCAACCACCACCATTCTGTCTCACTATAGCCCCCTGGGTGTTCACCAAGATGATGGCAGTTGTAACAACTCATCTGCAGCTGCAAAGGATGCAGGTCTTCCCATATTTAGACGACTGGCTCCAAACCGCTGCCTCCATGTATCTACTATTGCAACACCAGACATTTCCATGTCTTGTGAATCAGTTGGGAATTTCAATATCAAAAGCCAATTGCCTTTTTTACAGGTTGCCAGATAGACACTGTCTAACAAATTGCAAAACTCCCTGTAGCAAGAATCAATTCATGTCTCTAGCTTCTCAAATGATTCAGTACCCTCGTCCACATGTAAGACTCATCCTATGTCTTTTAAGACTAATGGCCTATATTACACAGGTTCCATTAGCCAGATAGCACATGAAAGCCTTATAGTGGACATCAGCAGTACAGCGGTCAAATTTCTTCCCCTTCACACCATAATCTCACTCATGCAGGTATGCAGGAATCTAAGTTGGTGGATTACATTTGTACAGGGCAAGTCCTTTGGTTCATCTGCTCCCAAGACCAGTCACTACGGATGCCTCCCTTCTAGAGTTGCCAGGGGGATTTTGAAGGGAAGACAGTTCAAGGGATGTGGTCATCAAAGGCCAAATTTCACATCAATGTCTTGAAGACAGCAGTTGTTAGTATTGTGGGCTTTTTCAGGATAATCTACCCAAAGATGCGATTGTCATTCATACTATGTCAGTAGTCTGGTACATTAAAAGCAGAACACGTTTCTACTCTCTTTGTTGGGGAGCCATGGGAGTTTGCTAGTGGGCGATGTCTTCAATCCATTTTCTGCTAGCAATGCACATTCCTGGGATATCCAATATATTAGAGGACAGGTTGGTCAGGACTATACTACTGCCCCACAAGTGGTCTCTGGCAATGGAGGCTTTCAGCTGCTGGGGCCAACTTGCTGAGATCTCTGCTTCCTACCTAAACAAATAAAGCAGTTACTTTGCCCTCATCCCTCCATAGAGATAGTCACAGAGATGCTTTGGTCCATTTTTGATACCCAGGTTACCTTTATGCATTTCCATCAGTTCCTTTTCTCACAAGGTTCATTCAGAAATCCATGACGTGCAAGACCAGGGTAATCCCCATTGCCCCCTTTTGGCCTCAGTAGTTACGGTTCCCTTTTCTTTGGCCTCATCTACTGCACCCACCATGTGTTCTAGATCACACCATGCATCTCCTGTTAAAGGCATATCAGAAGGAGGACTGAGATCTCCAGTCTCTAACTAACCACATGGTTTCTCCAATTTTAATGATAGTCAGAGATGCCATGCTTTCCTTCCAAGATGAAATTATGTGGACTACAGGGCAAGAATCAACCAAAGACTTGCAAAAGCAAATGGAAGATTTTGTTTGGGCATCCTTTAAGGGATTAGACCCTTGTTCAGTCCCTCTAAAAGCAATTTTGGATTTCAGCTTTTCTTTGACATTATAATCATTGTAACCCACTATTTCAACAGCTTCTGTTGAGCTCTTTCAAAGCCCCAGCAAGGAAAATCTTCTTTCCCTTACAGTGGGCACTGAGTTGGTTACATCAGAGAGGGTATATGAGCCAAACATATCTGCTAAGAAGGTATGGGAAAAGTAGACAAAGAAAGCAGGTTTCAAATTCTTGAAAAGAAATGGTATAGCATCAACCAGATGCAACTTGGAACCAAAAGAAATTAATGCCACAGAGGGTCTTAGTATGGTTAAAAATCATTAAAACAAAATCTTAACATTGAGTGCTAATCCCAGCACATAGGCAATATATACCAAATGGACAAATTTCATTGGTTGGTTGTTAATTCTACCAAAAAATAATTTTTCAGAGGGTGAAAATTCCAAATCTGGTCAACAAAACAAAGGACCGAATGGAATAGACCAGTCTTACATTTTTGGAATCTGAGATGCTCTGAGAAACTGGGGAGTCATTCAAAACTAACATTTGGTTCAGGTCAAAACCCTTAGAGATCACAAATTTCACAATTACCAGATTAAAAACTAAACTAAATAAATCGGGGGCAGAGGAAGACAAGGACTGGGAGTGAAGGCATAATCATCTCATATGGGGGATTGGGGTAAAATATTTACAATTACAAGTCTAGACCCATCACTAAACATTTCTTCTTTTTTTTAAATGGTCACGTTTGATCCATCTGAGAATTGCCGACTCCCTGGTGGATGTTAAATTATTTACTAGAAAACTTAATCTTAACACATTCTTTCATGTTTAAGTATTTACTGGTATTTTTCACTTTTTTAAAGTGATTTGTTTTGCCTGCTCTGATTTTCCCACCAAGCAGTACTTAACTGATGTTAACTTTTTAAATTATTCTTTAGCGTCTCCCGACTGCTTTTCTGCCATTTTAAACATTTTTTCAGTGTCTCACTGCTATTTTTCTGCTGCATTAAATATTTTCTAGTGTCTCCTGCTAGCAGCTGTAGCATAGTCCAGATCCAGACCTGCTGCTTCTGGAACAGTTTGTAGTGGTTTGTTTATTCTGAGCATATTTTCCAGGCCATCTTGGATTGGAAGAGGCCTATCTGCACTTTTGTGAGAGAATTGTATTTGACTGACACCTGACTGGTAAAGGGAGGCCAGTCTAGGGGTTTGGAATAATCATCCTCATTGGTCCATATGAATTTTGTTAGAGTTAGTTTAGATTCTGGTATTTAGGCCCTGCATCTGAGCAGGTTTCTGCTCATTTGCGCATTGTGCAGCACTGCACACTACCATGCAATTCTGCGCCAAACCTGGACAGTCAAGTTAAACAAATTTTGCCTTTAAAACCAGGCAGAAAAATCCATTTGCCAAGCTCCTCTATGATCGTGACAACAGTCTTCAACCTAGCATTACGGACAGTTGGACTACCCTTGGGTCTCTTGAGGCAGTGTAGCAATTGCCTCATGTACATAAACCACCCCCTACTAACAGTGTAGTACTGAGTGCGAGAAATGTATTTGCACCAAGAATCTAGAATCCATGCTCTCACTCAAAACAGTAACATGGAAAAGGTCAACTCGCCCACCACTACATATTCACTTAGTACCACTACTCATACACAGTACACAAATTCACATACAGAGGTTCTCTTGAGAAACTTGCTGAAATACCAGACACCTCCAAATCACAAGTCTGCAATACCAAACAGTCTCCACAACACCCATGACACACCGTCTCACCCTCCAAGCCCATAAGGCATAACTAAAAAAAAAAGTTTTCTTGTCATTGGAAACTCAATAGTGAGAAACAGACATCCCACTCACCAGGCTGAACAAGGAGTAAGTCATGGTCAGCTGCCTGTCCTGTGTCAGGATTCACCAAAATCACACATGCAATCAGGTCCCTCAGCAACAAGTGCAGTTATGACGGTCAGTTCATGGTGTGAATGGCCCAAGACGTACCTCACTGGACTATATGGAGAGGGAGATGGTCAAGCTCTGAGTATGTTCCAGGCAGGTATGTCCCTAACCTTGAGCAGCATACTACACTCAACTAGAATAACATCACAGTATTATCATCTTATTTTGGCTGTTCCCGTAGTCGCCACAGCAGATCCGTTTCCATTTCTTCCTGTCCTCTGCATCTTGCTCTTTCACGCCAACTGCCTGCATGTCCTCTCACCACATCCATAAACCTTATCTTAGGCCTTCCTCTTTTCCTCTTACCTGGCAGCTCCATCCCTAGCATTCTTTTCCCAATATACCCAGCATCTCTCCACAGCACATGTCCAAACCAACGCAATCTCGCCTCTCTTGCCTTGTCTCCAAACTGTCCAACTTGAGCTGACCCTCTAATATACCGATTCCTAATACTGTCAATCCTAGTCACACCTAGTGCAAATCTTAACGTCTTTAACTCTGCCATATCCAGCTCTGACTCTGCCTTTGTCAATGCCACCCTCTCCAATCCATATAACATAGCTGGTCTCACTACCCTCTTGTAGACCTTCCCTTTCACTCTTACTGGTACCAGTCTGTCACAAATCACTCCTGACACTTCACCACCCTGCCTGTACTCTCTTCACCTCTCTTCCACACTCACCAATACTCTGAACTGTCAATCCCAAGTACTTAAACTCATCCACCTTTACCAACTCTACTCCCTGCATCCTCACCATTCCTCTACCCTCCCTCTCATTTAAACACATTCTGTTTTAGCTCTGCTGACCTTCATTCCTCTCCTCTCTAAAGCATATCTCTACCTCTCCAGGGTCTCCTCAATCTGGTCCCTACTCTCACTACAGATCACAATGTCATCTGCAAACATCATAGTCCACGGGGCCTCCTGTCTGATCTCAGTGGTCAACCTGTCCATCACCACTGCAGATAAGACATCTGTCACTCCCACCGCAGTCCTCACCAATGTCACACTACCCTCATACATATCCTGTACCACTCTTGCATACTTCTCTGCCATTCCCAACTTCCTCATACAATACCACAACTCCTCTCTAGGCACCCTGTCATATGCTTTCTCTAAGTACACAGACGCAGTGCAACTCCTTCTGACCTTTTCTGTATTTCTCAAACACTCTCAGAGCAAACACTGCATCTGTAGTGCTCTTTCTTGGCATGAAACCATACTGCTGATCAGTAATCATCACCTCCCTTCTTAACCTAGCTTCCACTACTCTTTCCCATAACTTCAAGCTGTGACTGGTCAATTTTATCCCTCTGTAGTTACTGCAGCTCTGCACATCACCCTTATTCTTAAAGATAGGTACCAAAACACTCTCCACTACTCAGGCATCCTCTGACTTTCCAAAATTTCATTAAACAATCTGGTTAAAAATTCCACTGCCATTTCTCTTAAGCACATCCATGCTTCCACTGGTATGTCATCTGGGCCAACAGCCTTTCCATTCTTCATCCTCTTCATAGCTGTCCTTACTAATCTGTTTCACTTCCTGATTCACTATCCCCACATCATCCAGCCTTCTCTCTCATTCTCTTCATTAATCAGCCCCTCAAAGTACTCTTTCCATCTACTCAACACACTCTCCTCACAATGTGAGTACGTTTCCTCACTATCCTTCATCACCTTTACCTGCTGCACATCTTTCCCAGCTCTGTCCCCTATCTAGCCAATCGGTACAGGTCCTTTTTTCCCTCTTTAGTGTCCAATCTCATACAACTCTCCATATGCCTTATCCTTAGCCTTCGCCACCTCTTTGCCTTGCTCCTCATCTCCTTATACTCATGTCTACTTTCTTCATTTCTTTGACAATCCCACTTCTTCGCCAGCCTCTTCCTCTGTATACTCTCCTGTACTTCCTCATTCCACCACCAGGTCTCCTTGTTCTCCTTCCTCTGTCCAGATGTCACACCAAGCACCTTTCTAGCAGTCTCCCTTACTAGCTCTGCTGTAGTTACCCAGCTATTCGGTAAGTCTTCACTGCCCCCAGTGCCCGTTTTAACACTTCCCTGAACTCCACCTCACAATCACCCTTTAACTTCCACCATTTAATCCTTGGCACTGCTTTCACACTCCTCCTCCTCTTCTTGATCACCATCATCCTACAGACCACCATTCTATGCTGCTTAACTACACTTTCCCCTGTCACCACTTTACAGTCTCCAATCTCCTTCAGACTGGCCCTCCTACATAGGATACAATCCACCTGTGTGCATCTTCTTCCACACTTGTAAGTCATCCTATGCTCCTCCCTCTTAAAATATATATTCACCGCAGCCATGTCCATCCTTTTCGCAAAATCCACAATCTGACCTTCTGCATTCCTCTCCTTAACACCATACCTACCCCATCACTTCCTCATCCCCTCTGTTCACTTCACCAACATGCCCATTGAAGTCCACTCCAATCAAGTCTCTCACTCTTGGGTACACTCACCACTTCATCCAACTCGCTCCAATCAAGTCTCTCACTCTTGGGTACACTCACCACTTCATCCAACTCTCTCCAAAATTTTTCTTTCTCATCCATCGCACACCAAACTTGTGGAGCATATGCATTAACATTCATCATTACACCATCAATTTCAAGCTTTCATAAACATCACTCTATCAGACACTCTTCACCTCCAAAACACGTTTGACATACTGTTCCTTTAGGATAACCCCTACCCCATTTTTCCTGCCATCCACACCATGATAGAACAATTTGAACTCGCCCTCCTATACACCTGGCCTTACTTCCCTTCCATCTGGTCTCTTGCACGCACAATTTATCAACCTTCCTTCTCTGCATCATATCAGCTAGCTCTCTCCCTATACCAGTCATACTGCCAACATTCAAAGTTCCTACCCTCACTACTACACTCCTAACCTTCCTCCTCTCTTCCTGCCTTTGGGCATGCCTTCCCCCTCTTCATCTCCTTCAGCCAATGGTAGCCCAATTTCCGCCAGCACCCTGTTGGCTATCAGTACTGGTGACTGTCGTTAACCTGGGCCTCAACCGATCCAGTATGGAAATATGAAATGATGTCAGCACAAGTCATTTGGTGGAGGTTTTACGCCGGATGCCCTTCCTGATGCAACCCTCCCCATTTATCAGGGCTTGGGACCAGCACAAAGAAATGCACTGGCTTGTGCATCCTGAGTGGCTGGGTTAGAATAATGCCACAGTATAAACAAAATGACGATTTCAGTAATTGGCTTAGCTTTTGGTGTCATTCCAAGGGGATCCAGTTCCTGTCTGCCTGGGAAGCCATGGTCTACAAACCTTTCTGCTTTGATAGAGACTGTTTGCACCTGGTACCCTTAGACTTTTGGATGCTGGCAAAGGCTCTAGCCTCCCTCAGTGCCATTTTTAGGCAAGGTCTCAAAAACATTACTGACGTGAAATTAACCAATCAGAACAAAATAGGGGTCATACTACTAAATGCGAAGAGCATAAACCAAAAACTGAACTCCCGGGAAGCATTTCTATCACTAGTAGATGTAGAGGTCTATGCATTCACAGAAACCTGGTTTTAAGGCCTGAGAGAGTACCCTGGCCCTGCAAGGTTGCAATACTTCCACACCATTAAACTGCAAAATGAACATGTGAAAACCAAAGGAGGTGGTGTTTCAACTAGAGATAAATTCACCTCACATCTAGGGAGACTGGTCAACTCCATGGAGTTAGTGGGTAAGACCCACATTGAAGTCCTAACCAGTTATAGAGCCCCCTCCATGGGTCACGACACCCATGAAACCTACTTAACCAAACTGAAGATCCAAATTTTACTGAACACACTGGTTATAGGGGATTTCAGTTATCCCACCATCAACTGGGAAACCTACACTAGCCCAAACTTGCTAGCACAAAAAGTTCCTTGACTTAGTGAACTCAAATGCCTTGGAGCAGGTATTCCATGCCCTGACAAGAGGAACAAACATTCTAGATCTGGTCCTCACCAACATGTCAAACAGGTGCACTGCTACAACTGTTGGACCCTCATTCGTTAAAACTGACCACAAATCAGTCACCTTCAAACTGACACTACCACCAGAACTTACAAAGGGTGAAATCGGACTAAAAAACTTCACCAAGGCAAACTATACCCTCCTCGGTGAAGATATAAATGCATTCCAAGCCCCACCCCAAGCTGAAACTGGTAACCATGCCAAAGTTTATACTAAAGCCCTGTACAGTCACTTGCATAAGTGTAGAAACTTCGCTGTACCAGATAAGCCAGAGCTCCAAGTAAAAGCAAGTTACCATGGTGGACTTCAGCATCAACAAGCTTTACAATAAATGCAAAGTTGCTATCCAAAAAAACAAAGGCAAGGACAAAACAATGGAAAAGCCCCCTCCCTCAGCCTTAACAGGAAAATAAGGCAATTTGTCAAATCCTCCAAGAGCTCCTTTGAGAGAAACCTAGCAAGTACTGCCAAGGATAACCATAAGGCCTTTTACAGCTATGTATGTCACCTAAAGGGTAGGACCCATGCATGTGCAAAACTGGTGGCCAACAGTACCACACACACTGATCCCACAGAAATAACGAACCTGCTAGCATATAGGTTTGGTGAAAATTTCACTCCTGTAACGCTCCCAACTTACTACAAACCCTCCCCCAAACCCCCACCCCTTACTTATCTGAAGAGCAAGCCCTCAAAGCCCTGTCAAAGGCAAAGAACACTGCCTCTGTCGGACCAGATGACATCCCAGGCAGTCTTTTAAACAGATGGAAACATGAACCAGCATCACCACCAAGTACCCTTTTCAATCATAGTTTAACCACCTGCTTTGATCCTGCGGAATGGAGAACAGCTACAGTTATTCGCCCTCCACAAAGGTGGCCTAGCAACAGACCCAGGGAATTACAAACCCATAAGCCTGACTAGAGTCATCTGCAAGGCCATGGAATGCATTATGGACCTCAAAGACATAGGTGACCTCCAAACCTCAGATCCTATCCAATTCAGCTTCATAAAGGGTGGATCCTGCCTGTTAAATCTGGTGGATTTCTTTGAAAGTGTGACCAAGGCTACTGATGCTAGCAAGTCTGCACACAGCATATGTTTACTTCACAATGGCTTTTGATACAATTCCACATTCAGGCCTTACCAGTAAACTTGGCAAACGGAATGTAGACCCCTTTTGTTGTAAGATGGGTTGCCAACCTACTCAGACTGGACACACTATCAAAGTGGGCGACTCCCAGACCTCTCAACCATACAGAATTCCTCTGTATTTACCAGTTTTGATGTCCAAATAATGGGGTGCCACAAGTTTCCGAGTGGCCTCCCTTAATTCCCGGCTTTTTTTTTTGGCCTTTTTTTTTTGCTGACGTCATTACGTGCAGAGGCATGTGCGATGACATCAACTTCGTGACCAGCCTGCCAGAATTTAGCTGAGGGCAGAGTCAGAGACTGAAGTGCACATTTATGTTTATATGACTGACGAGTGTTGCACTTCACACCTACTTGAGTTACATCTCGTTCACTGCAGCAGCTGACTCTGATCCCAGTGTGAACTGTGAAGTCTCAGACTCAGTCCGTCAGACAGTGTTATTTTGCTTTAAATTAAAATAATCCAGCCAGCTAATATTTAGGTTAGAACTAGTCAGGTAGGAAGCAAAGCAAGTTCAAGCAACCCTGTCCCAAAGCAGCAGCAGAGCACTCAGCAATCTCAGACCCAGACCTGTGCGGCGGTCAGATCAATAGCCAGTCTTCAAACTCATGAAAAAAATGTATTTCTACCCCCAGCTCTAGCTCCAGCAGGTAAAATAAAAAATAAAGAAAATTGTTTTGAGTCATAGACTCATAATATGAAATTATAATATAATTTATGAATCGTGTTCATTGCAATTGTTGCACTTGCTCAGATTTTCCTGCATTCCTTCCAGCTATCAGCTTAAACCTGTAGCTAGCTATATTACAAGAGTGATTATTTTGGTTTAGTTTGCTGGCTTTGTTTGCTCTGACAAGTGTATGTGTAGTCTGAATCTGGGAAAGGATGGCTCCAGGTGCAGAAAAAGGAAAACTGTTGCAGCCAAGCATTCGGTCAGCTGGTTGTCAGGAAAAAGGGTTAAAGCAAATGAGCAGAATCAGTGCTTGAATGTCTGACTTCTGTATTAGAGGCGGTCACATTCCATAAACAACCAAAACAGCAATGTTCTTATTAAATGAAAACATCACTCTTATTCCATTAACGAAAAAAAAAAAATCAGTACTAAAAATGTGAAAGGGCAAGGAGGTTGTGAAACAGTACAATTCTCAATTTAAATGCATTCCACATAGTGTATTTTACAGAATGATACCAATATGTGGTACGCACAGCCTAAATATGTGTCATCATGAAATGTGATTTATGTTGGATATGAAGGGGAATGTAAATTATTTTAATTGGCATTTGCATGAAAGTCTTTTAGGTTACTGAACACTCGTACATAAACTTAGACTACTAAATAATTATCTTACCAAAATTTTGTTATTTTGGTTTCTGATCAAAGGCAGCATTCTGATGCTAAAAGCACTAAGAGATGGGAATGTGCTACTTTGAACTGAGATGGATGCAGTTTAATAAATATTTATATTTTATGCACACATAGCAAAGAAATGAATACCTGCTGTTTCACTTACTGTGTTGCTTTGGTAATATTAGGTTGCACTGCCATTCTGAAATGCCAGTGGCATGTCATGTCTCATTACGATAAATACAAATATAAATATGGGTTCCACCAATGGAAATTTATAGTACTCATACCAGTGAGGATGTAACAAGTACATTTGTTTTATGAAAATGTTAATTGTAGCACCTAGATAACATTAAATATACTTGGCCAGTATTACAAAATATTTAGATTTAGAAAAACTCCTGCTAATAGTTGTAATCAATGCAACATTTCTATAGGTCTTAAGTGAAAGTGAGCCAAAAGTAAATGTTGTGCATTTTATTTTACATTTGTTGACCTGGATAGTCTGATTGGATACATGTCCATTTTCAGCAGAGGCCCGGGGAGAAAAGCTCCAAGGTAGAACATACAGTAAAAAAAAAAAAAAAAAAAAAAAAAAAAAAAAAAATCACAAAATGATTACAAGTTACAGTTTACAGGCTCCAGTTGAGCAAGCAGGTAATGTAATCATACATTTTTAAAAGTGTTGACAAATTGACTAGACAGTGTAACATGATTACAGACTATAGATGAGGATCTAGTTGGGTTTTGAACAAGGACATAGCAAGTGAGTTGGTATAGCTTGAGGGTTTTTTTTTTAACCAAGAAGGTTCAAGAGCAAGATCAGCAGGAAGAGTTCCACGTTTTGCCAAAAGAGTTAGCAGAGAGTCCCCAGCAGAGTTGTTGATTTTGGATGTTTGAACTAGTAGTTTATTAGAAGAGCGAAGTGACCTCAGGTTGCTATAAGGTCTGATATTTTTAAGTGCAGGTGTGTTATCAGGGTGGTTGAGAACTTTATGGGCAATTATAACCTGGTTGTACTGAAGTAGGCTAGGCCATTCTAGCCACCCCAGAAGATTTAGGTTGCGACAGTGGTGGGTCCTATAGGCAGTGCCTGTTGCAAATCTAGCAATATGGTTATAACAGCTGGAGAGTTTGCCAAGAGCGGATTTGTTTAAATTAGTGAGGGTTGGCATAGAGAAGAGTGGAGAGTAGATGAGAATGAGCAATAACGGTCCTAGCAAATGGAGTAAGTAAAGGTTTGATCTTATAGGAGGGAGACAAATTATGTTAATGGTTTTAATAGTTTGACATGGATATCAAATTTGAGGGAGTTGTCTATTGTGACACCTAAGAGTTTGGTTTGCACATCTGGGGAGATAATGGTACCATTACTAGATTTTATGTTAAAAAGAGTAGTGAGGAAGACTTACAAGTGAGGGAGAAAAGAAGCAACTTTGTTTCGTTAGGGTTTAATATCAGCTGACGGTTATAAAGTTTTCAACTATATTGAAAGTATTCTGGGTTGTCATTAGATCTGTCGGGGAGATGGCTGAACTAATCAAGGTGGAGTCATCCTCATATTGGATACAGGTATTTTATTTGTAATAAACTAGAATAGCAACAATGGATGCCTTATTCTTTACTGTAGCTTGGTTCAGATAGGGGAACAGATAAACATAGTACATTTCTTTAGACCATGAACACAGTTGACAACAGTGTAAATGCATGCAAAGGGAATAAATTAATGTGCTAAACAAAAATCCAGATGGTCACATTATGAACTATTCACTGGAGTAAACATTACAGAAAAATAGCATGGTTACTTTAACTGAACTAGAGGAGGAGGGAAAGATAGGTAGCTATAAGGCAGGTATACAAGATGCTTGCAACATTTATAATGCAAGGCAAGAAAGGAAAATCTAAGAAGGGACAAGAATAGTTAAACAGCTTATCCAGGAAAAATATTTGCATGGAATTTCCAGAGAAATTTTTGTTCAACTTTGTCTTGTGACATTGTCTTAAGTACTATTTAATATTACATTAATGAAAAAAAATGTATTTTGCTTTTATCAGCACAACTGCTAAATTTGGTTATTCATAAAGTCCAATACTGTATGGGAGTGTACAGGCTTAGGGGATCCAGGTTGAAAGGCTCATCAACTGTGTCTTGAGAGAAAGAATGAGGAAAAGTACATTACAACTTTAGAACTGTGACAGTTCAGCACAGAGTTAAGGCTGTTAACCTTAGACACAAGGTATAGAGTTCGATTCTTACCTCAGGTTGCTGGTTAGACATTGTATTTTGCGATTGTGTGCATATGTTATGGGTCTTACTTGGCTGTTGCTTGTGTTGCATTTCACCCGAAACATATTTGCATCTGGAGCTGCAATATGCATGTTTGCAGCACAAATCCTGTTTGCCATTTGATTATTATTCTATTTTGTAGCACTTCTTCCTTACATTTTTATTGACTTATGGTCTGCAAGTCTTTCACTGTTTGTCATTACTCTGACAGTGTGGGCCACACTACTGGTTCTTCAATTTGTGTTTAAAAGTCGATATCCCACAATTCCACTGGAGTGGGTGGGGCTACATAATTATGTATGCAAATGTTATGTTAATCAGCATACAGATTTGTACCCATTTTTCATGGGCTTTTGTCCAGATTTTTGATGTTTCCAGAATGAGAGGTATAGTGACTCATCAACCAGCAAACCTGTTACCAGTGGGGTGCTACAGGGGTCAGTGCTGGAACCCTACTGTTTGGTATACATTTCTCAGAAGTTAAAGTCAAAACTAAAGGGTTGTGGCTGACCAAGTTTACAGATGACTGCAAACTAGATGCAATCACTGAATCCCCAAATGTCAAACCAGTGACTAGTGTATTACAGTCTCAAACTGAATGCAAAGAAATGCATCATTACCTTTGGCACAGAATGTTCCTTCACGCTATCAACAATACCTCAAGCTCCCATGAAGTGGTAAGGGACCTGGGATCACAGGTTGACTGAGACTTTAACTTCAACCACCACGTCTACCATTGTAAGGAAAGCTTTCCGCACAGTTCACCTGATTAGTAAAGGCATTGCCTCAAGAGCAAAAGTTGTAACCCCCCCCTAGACTCTGCACTTATCTGGCCCATAGGCGAGTATAAACACCCCATTCAGTGTGTACTGTACTAAGCACCTACAATAATGAGACCTCAAAGGATTCTAACAAATATGATCAAGGGCCTACAGCATGTGACTTACATGGACTGACTGAAGTCAGTGTCACTATACTCCATATTGTATAGACTTTAGGGGAGACTTGTGTCTGGCCAAGAGAGCAACCCAAGGCCCAAACCTAATTAACTTACTGCATATCGGTAAATCAAATGGGTCTAGTGTTACCCATTCCAGGGACTTGATTATGGCCTGTGACTTAAATAGGACATGCTAGAGGGATGGATTAATCTTCCAGCAAATGCCATGTCATATCTTTGAGTCTACCAATTCATGTGAATCGGAGCACCTTTATGACTATTCATGAGGAACCTAGATGAGTGCATGGGGCACCATAAATTCTTACTGCGGATAGTGCACACAACCCTCCTGGACATGGGCAGTCATCACTAAATGCAATCTTAGGTATGGACGAGTACCTCTAGGGTATTGCATTGGAGTGAAATGGCTAGGCTTAAAACTGACCTCTTATGATCCTATTGTGATGCCCCACCACTGGGCCAGTTAATCAAGGAGCCTCAATCCTCACCACTGGCACCAGTGGTGAACGTACATTGGGGAGGAAGACAGGTACACACAGTATTTCCAGATGCAGCTCACTGCATCAAGTGCAATTTCCCTTAAGAGCACAGACACCACAATTAGTCCGAGGCTGTTTCCTCCCCCTTTCTTCAGAGCCCAATATGATTCCCCACTAGCACAGCTATAGATTTGAGTCCTTAGCCAGGGCTTCAAGCCAAGCTCTCAAACACTCTCTAGCCAACCAGTGCTACGTTTCCATGCCCAAGTAGCTGGCATGCTCTTAGAGATTTGTTTTACACACACCTGGGAAAGGCTGGCGCAGGTTTCTGCCCATACTATAAAGGTAGTTATCAATGCTACCAGAACCCCTTATCAGCTACTTTAAGGCCCTTAAAGGGTGTCCAATCTGCGTAATGTTACTATTAATATAAATGGTAGTTTTACCAAGAGCAAGGCTGTTAGGAGTGGTCCACAGTGTCACCAAATATGCAAGTACTTTCAGAACTTAAATAGCTCAAAGATCAGCCACAATGAAAGGTTTAAATATATTTAATAATTAAGAAGAAAATATCAGATGATAATTACAGTGAGTTCAAAATCACAGTAAATATTTAAAACATTGCAGGACAGTCTCAGATAAAGAAAAAAATAACTAACCTAAGTGTTGCTATATTCCTGACTATATCCAAGAATTATACTGTTCCCTAGACTTTGAGCAAGGCAGAGGTGTGGTGAATGGATCTCGTCAGGTCCAGGACAGAATACAGAATGTTGTCCCTTCTCAGAGACCTCTCAAATTAATATCTCAAATATTACTGTTGGGATAGCTTGCAGAATGACATTTTCTTGTCACCTGACTCTAGCCCAGGTAAAACCCCCACTGCTGAAAGCTAGCCGTATTTAGCATCTACCTGTGAAGATGGTCAAGGGCTTGAATTTTGGCAAATTAAGTCTTAAAACGAAACACTTCCAAGACCATACAGAAAACTCCCTAGTTTTCGGTACTGTGTCTCCTTGCTGCACTAAAGCTGAGACGCATCTTATAGCCTAGCTATAAAGTGATGTATTTTCAGTTATTTTTCTGAAGTCAACTGTCTGTATTCTAGTTTCCACTGTTAAAATATACCAATTTAAAAACAGTTACAATAGTGCATGCACATTTTTGTTCTATTTCAGTAGGGTACACTGGATACATTTCTAACAGCACTTTGTAAAATACCTCTTTAGCACATGTCAGTACAAACAAGTTTGATATACACAACATATGGATAATATTGTAACAAGCATATTACATGAATTATGTTGATATTAACAAATTATTTACAAAATTCCAGATAGCTGGGCTGGAAGCATCTCCTTCATGACATTTCTACCCCCCTCGAAGACTCAAGCTAGTTTTTCAAGTGACCACTGAGAAACATTGCTTAAGAGGGATGTGCCTATCTGGGAACAGCTTATCCCATTCCCAGTCTTGAGATCCCAGCTGCTTTTGCATTGCTGACCCCATTACAGTGTTGCACTGTCATATGATATGCCTGCAGCCACAGGCTCCACCATAGTAATTTTGGAATTTGCTAGCTGGCTCCCTGTAGCCATAGATCCTCCACAGACTCCTACCTTAAACTGCAAATACTTGGCACCAGGGCCTCACTATCATGGTAAAGTTTCATGGTGTTGCCATGATACAGCTTGTGACCCTGCCTCACAGTTCTACCATGTAGTAATCACAGACTTTCCTTACCACTTTGAATGGTCTCTTCCAAGCTGCCTGCAGCTTGTCTGACAATGAAAACCATAACCTGATGCTCCACAGTATACCCTCTAGGCTCTAGCATTCCTGTCATACCAGACCTTTTTCTGCTGTTTGGCTTCTGCCATGTTCTCCTGGGCCAAGCCCAAAAATTCCCTGAGCCTTGTCCTGAGGTTTAGGACATATGCCACTACAGACTCCTCGGGGAATTCTCACACACCCTCCCACTCATCACTAATCAAATCTAGAGGTCCCCTCACCTTATGCTCAAACAGCAACTCAAAGTGTGAAAACCCTGTAGAGTCCTGGGGCACCTCCCTGTAAGCAAACAGATGGGGCAAATATTTGTTCCACTCCCTTTTAAACTGGCCTAATGCCCATAGCATGGTCTTTAGTGTAGAGTTTAACTGCTCCACCAGACCATTAGTTGGAGGGGGTTGCCTTTAGGTGCTTCACCCAAAAGTGCTCCCCCAAACAAGCCAGCAGATCTGACTTGAAATTGGTACCTCTGTCAGCATTTCTTTTGGGAAACCTACCTTGCTGAAAATCTCAAAGTATTTGCTACCTTTTCTGCCTCAATAGAGGACACAGCCACCATCTCAAGGTATCTGGTAACAATCTACCACTAGGATATACTTCCTCCCAGTGGAACTTGGGGTACTCAGAAGCCCCACAATATCCATAGCTACCCCCTGAAATGCCCTCTCAATCACAGGCAAAGGCATCAAAGGAGCTTTGACCTTGTCTCCTGCATTGCCTACCTTTTGGCACTGCTCAAAGGTCCTGCAGTACCCAGTTACATCCCTGGACATCCCAGGCCAATAAAAGTGCTGCATAATGTGCCTCTTGGAATACTTTATGCACATATGACCTGCAAAGGGAATGTCATGAGCTATGGCTAGAAGTACAAGATGGTAGGCTCTGGGCATATCCAACTGCTGTATTCTCTCACCCTGTAGCCCTCCCTCAGGAGTACACTCTGTACAGTAACCATTTGCCCAGTATACAGATTCTCCCTTTGAGAATCGGGCGCCTCTGGCTACCTCCCTTGAGCCTTGTAATGTAGGGTCCAAGAGCTGAGCTGGTCTCAACCCGCTCTTCATAACCCTTCCCAGTAACCCTTCCATAGGAAGTCTGGTATTCTCTGACAGTGGGGCCTCACTGTCAGCCTAGGTACTACAACTACTAATACTCACTTCTGCCCTTGCAGTCACTGACCAAGGGAACAGCAGTACCCACAACAGACTCACCAGGCTGAAGAAGAAGGTCATGGTGAGCAGCCTGTCTGGCGCTAGGATCCGCCACATAACACAAGCACTCAGGTCACTCCAAGGCAAGTACAAATATGACTCTGTCATTGTCCATGCTGGTGTGAATGACCTGAGACGTACCTCCCTGGACTACATGAAAAGAGAGGAGCTCTCTGAGCATGTAGCCCAGGCTGGTATGACCCTGACCTTGAGTAGCATCTTACCCTCACCAAGAATGATGCCACAATATGAAGACAAGATGATCAATTTCAACAATTGGCTTAAGTATTGGTGTCATTCAAAGGGGATCCAATGCCTGTCAGCTTGGGATGATATGCACAAGCCACGATGATTTGCTAGGGACGGCTTGCACCTGTCACCCCTGGGCTTTCGGATATTGGCAAAGGCTCGCTACCCCATAGTGCCTTTTAGGCAAGGCTCAAAAGACAAACCCACCTCCATAGGTATCACAAGGGATAAGAAACTAAGAGTAATGCTACTCAACGCTAAAAGTCTAAACCTCAAGATGCACGCACTCAAAACTCTCCTTCGCATGGAGAACATAGATATCTGTGCAGTAACAGAAACCTGGTTCAGGACTCCCGAGAGCACCCCAGCACTACCAGGTTATACCTCATACCATGCTTTTCGGCCCCAAAACTTGGACTGAACCACAAAAGGAAGGGGGAGTATCGATATTCATCGGAGATACCCACACCTCCAGGTTGGTGGCAAAGCATGAAGCATCAGAGACTATCCATGTGCAACTAACAGTGGGTAAAACTGCCTTCCAGTTTATAGCCTGCTACAGACCACCCTCCCAAACCCGGGAACCCCACTCAGCCTTCCTGAGAACACTGGAAAATATGAAGGTCTCTCCGAACACCATTATATTGGGCGACTTCAACTACCCAAACATAGATTGGGAGCATTACTCTAGCTCCAACACCCTTGCCCAAATTTATAATTGCGGCCGAAC
>NC_056747.1:218522016-218587392 GCF_019279795.1 Protopterus annectens | reverse complement strand
ACCAATCCTTCTGCATCTCTCCAGCTCACTGTTTTTCTATTGCTCCACTTTCAACCTTAGCTAGGCTTCTGTAGATATATCTCCCAGTCTGTGTGGGAAATTATTTTTATCATCCAGGCGACAAAACACCACTAGAAAAACTTACGGCCTAGTAAGTGGAAAACGTTGATTTTCCTTCCTGGGCAGAGACCAAGAGTATAGACCCCTTTTCAGCCCCTATACACTACATTTTGGATTTTCTTGTGAACTCTTCCATTCTGGGTCCACTTCCGCTACAATTAGAGTTCAGTTAGCTGCAATTTCAAATTTTCACATTGGCCTGTTGGGAAATATGTCACAAGCTGTGTAAAGCCTTTCTCAAAGGTACCTCTGCTCAGGCCTCCAGTGAAAGATCCCCCACCTCCGTGGGACCTAAATTTGATTTTATCTCCTCTAATATTGCTTCCCTTCGAACCTGTAGCTTCTTGTTCCCTGAAGTTTTTATGGAAAACTCGCTTTCTGGTAGCCATTACTTCTCGTGCCAGAAGAGTTCGAACTGCAGGCTCTTGTAGTTCCCACCCCTCCCGGCACCTACAGTGTTCCACAAAGATAGGGTTGCTCTCAGGACAAATCCTTCCTTTCTTCCTAAGGTCTCTTCAGAAAATAACTTGAATCAGTCCATAGACCTCTGTTTTTTCCCAACCACTCCAACAGGGTGGAATATAAATTGTTCACAGGCAACTACGCTTTTATTTACATAGAACTTAGGACATCAGAAAATCAGATCAACTTTTCCTTTCTTATGCTAAAGGCAAACAAGATATTTCAGTCTCAAAAGTAACCTTGTCCAAGTGGTTGACTTCTATCACATTTGTCTATCAACTGAAGAATAAAGAATTGCCTGTTAAACCAAAAGGTCACTCCACCAGAGCTTTAGCCACTTCTGTGGCCTTTCAGTCTAGGTTGCCCACTGAATCTATTTGTGCTACAGCTTCACGATGCCAACTTTCGCATACTTCCTCATATTTTTAAGCATTAAGAAGTTGGATGTGGTTCTCCAGAAAGCGGAGCAGATTTTGGTTCCACTTGTTCTGGAAGAGTTTGTTCATAGATGAGCCACCATAGGATTTTAGGTGCTAGGGGCGGCTGTCCCAACCAGCAGTAAAGAATGAAGGCCGCAGATAGAGCAACTTCAAAAGTTGCGTATTGCCTACCATAGCACGCCTCCATGTCAGTTTTCTTTCTGCGCCTTCTTTCTCACATCCCACCCTATCATCCCCCTATCCCTTGTAGACAGAGAAGAGTTCCTTATGGTTTTTCACTGGCCGAAGTCTTCTCTGGCTATTTCTTTTTTCTGTTCTGTAGCCTCTCTGGAGATTTTATATATTCCAGGATAGGATCCTTTCACTTATTATGTCTGCAGTTAGACTTACCAAATGATGATCTGGGTATCTTCCAGCGCACCTTGGGCATCATGGGATATGGGGTGGCCTCGAGCCAGTATGCAGCTCTCGAGCTTTTGAAGATGGCCGAGTTGGAGCAGAGGATTGGCTCCAAACCCAACCATCAAGAAGAATGTGAGAAGACAACATGGAACGTTATGGTAGGTACGTAACTTTATGATTGTGGTGACTGTAAAAACACTGAAGGCTGTATTTTGCATTATCCTGCCCACTTTTTTTGGTTGTTATAGTATATTCCCCTAGTTGTTCATATACTTATTCTGTATTCACTTTTATTATTCGTTCTGAATTGCTTTGAAACTATGTAGTTTATGGATTTTAGTCAAGTTCTTATAAAAATAAGCTTCTACATTGTTTTCTATTCTAAATTGCTTTTCAGAAGTCTACTGTATTGGGGGACTTCCAGCAAAGTGGGTTGTTGATTTATTATTGTAGCAAAATATTTTTAGGTCCTTTGATGGATCACAGTTGGCATATACATTACTAACAGATGGGATCTCCTGCCACAGAAAATACATACATCCAAATCCAGCATACCAAAGACTGGGTGCCTTCCTCTTACATTGCACATCTAACATAAAAGGTGCTACTAAGGTGCACACAAAGAGATGTATGGGCACTTCATACCTCAGAACTCTTTCCACACCCCTCTCAAAAACTTAACTCTGTCCTCAACTTCCAGACATATGATCTGTGCCATTTTTCTCCTTGCCTTGTGCAGGTGTAAGTGTCCCTGTTGTGGACTCCATTTTTCCTATTTGTGACAATTTATTGTTCATGTGATAGGAGGAGTGGAGGAATGTGACTGCAGAAGGCAAATTCTTTACAGGGTCACTCCAGTGTTTATTTTGCTCCTTGGAACTAGTCATAACAAGGACTGTTGTACTTACCATTCATTCATCCTTAATTCTCTAAAATTTTAAAGATCTGCTTTGTAGGGTATCACAGATCAAGGAGCTTAGGCAAAAGTTATTAGATAAAGCGGCTACAGTTTTCCAGTCAGATTTCCCTGCTTATGCCTACAAAAAAAAAAAGCACTCCTAATCCAAGCTCACAAAGTTTTGGTCATCGAAAGTTAGATCCAGACATTTCCTTTGCTACATCTCCAGATCCTTTTGGACCACTCCAGGTTCGCTTGGCTGCTATCACAACCCTATTGAAGTGACAGATATGTTGCAAAAAGCACTTTCTTGCACTTTCTTACAGACTGACAAAAGATCTATTTTTGGCAGGGGAACCCCATTTATTACTTCAATGGGTCTTGAGAGCATAACCTGCAAATCCTAGTTAGGAAAAAGACTACTGTGTTATTATATTGAGGTACATAATGGTTCAGGAGCAAACATGTGTACCCAGTACTAAAAACAGCAGAAAAACTAAACGCATTACTCTTCCTCCTCTCTCAACAGATGTCCAAGGACCTTCAAAAGTAGTGGTTTCTCAAAGCCATTGTCTCTTAAGATTCTCTGCTACTGCAGTTTTCAATTCTTAACAGGCAGAGATTTTCCTCTTCAGAGGATAAGGCGATTCTAAATCCAATGTGGACTAACTTATTCTTCACAATTTCATTTCAAGTGCGTCACCTGACTATTAGAGGAACATTCCTTTGAAGATACTATTCTTATGATGCAACATTTTTATAGGAAGGGAAGCAGATACCTAGAAGATTAGGGCATCTTTGGAAACGGAAGTTCCTAAACCTTTCTGCCACCCGTTGCCCCCCTTACTTTTATATATACACACTAGCCAGACATTCTATACTACAACCCTCAATTCTGAGTTGCAGCCTTGTGGCCCCCAAAAAACAGATTCTACAAGGTGCCAGACTCATACAATTTTATACAAAAACTCCTCCTTTGATTCTGCTGTAGTTTCACTGTCAGCTGATAAATATACTAAATCTGCTTTCCTCTTCCAAAGCTCTACCAATTGACAGAGCCTGATAGCTACAGCAAAAGTTTATACTTTTGCCTCCTTATTTTTGTGCCAAAAATTAAAGTCAAATGACCAGACATCTTGTCTATTTTGGGGGACTAAGTAGTGTTTGATTTGCTAGAGTACGAAAATAAGTAATTTGCCTGTTCTCTGCTCAGTTCCACTTCGCTACAGCTAAACACTCAAGTGTTACAGTGATGCAACTTGATGCTTCTTGTCCAGAGCAGCTGTTACTGGTTCAGTTCTCAGATAATTCTCTTGGTTAAGACATATTAGTTGATGTCAAGATAAGCTCTTAGACCCACCACCCATAACACAGACAAATGGGTCTTTCTTTTCCCCTTCTTCAAAAGGTTACAAAAGTTTGGACTGATCTTCCGACACTCAGGATTTCTCAACTCAAAAATCAGGTGGTTCTTTCCTCATTTTTACATCCTCTCTAGAACAACAACATTCAAAGAGAATAGCATTTCTGCCCTCCCTTATCAGTTGTGGGAAAAGGTTTTATTCTAGAATTTTCTGGTTTCCAGAAAGGGAGGGCATTTGAAGATCTATTCTACACCAGTTTCACAACTTTCTGAAATTCTAAGTTTTAAAATGTTAACACTTCTAGTCCTTGTTCACAATGATTCCCAAGCTGTGGTCTGATGACATTGATTTAAATACCTACTTGCATATTACCATTAATCCAAATTGCAAGAGATTAAGATTGTGTAATAATTTCACTGCCATTTTTGCTTTACCATTTTAGATGTTCTTCTACTGCCACAAGGATGTGCCTTGCTCCTGTCCTGCTCTTGCATACTTCATGGAATTCAAATTTTCCACATATTGGGAACAATCTTCACCCAGCTTCAAAGTAGGCTATTTTGAAAGACTTGCATCTTACAGTGAACCTCCTGCTTGCCTGGCTCTGTATCTGTTATCCCCATGCCAAGATCTGTTTTATTTGATTCACACTGTGTGCTCACTCAATGACACCCCTGCTCTCTCCAAAAGTCCAGTTCCTGATGAACAAAATCCAAATAAAGTTCCAGGCAGGCAGGTAGACTGACCTAAGATGCAACTTAAAATCAAAATAAATTTATTTGTATAGAATTGGATGAAAAGCGCTTTATACATGTACTAGGCAGGTAGACTGGACTCCAAGATGCAACTTAAAATCAAAATAAATTTATTTGTATAGAATTGGACGAAAAGCGCTTTATACACATGTACTTCTTCGGATACACTGTTAAAGAAAATGGTGCTTAAACATACCTTCCCTTACTAGTCATGTGATCAAAAGACTGATCAAGAATTTAAATTACCCTCTACATAAGGAAAGCAGCCACACCAGTCCAGTAGTTTAGGCAGTAAAGCTCACAATCAGGCAAAATGTCCAAACGGATTTATTAACGTGTCAAAATATTCCAGAAATACACTCCACACACGTTTTCGTCAATTGGAAAGACTTCATCAGATACAACAAGATCCTGCATTCAACAAGTTTAAATACTATAGCCAAACACTAATTGATTAATTGGTGAACCGTGATTGAAATATTTAAAGTAAAAAGACTAGATAAAAAACATTTTCCAACAAATGAAAATACCAAAAATACATTATAATATATCAAATACATCCTAGTCTAATATAAACAAAAAACAAGTTGTTAATTAAAAAACTGACCTAAAACTTTTAAATAACTTGTAATTTCATAAACACATACCAATGTTCATTTACTAATATAATCAAAAAATGAATAATACAAATAATAAAAACAATAAAACCGACTTAGGAACATTTTGTTTAAATATAATGTGCCTTAATTTTAAAATAATGAATGGACCTAAATGGTCTCATTAAGGCCAGGGGTCTGTTGGCCTCCAAATGTACCCCAAGGTTAACAGGTTTCTTTATGAGGCCAGGCGCCTCCTATGGACTTCTGATGTCCTTAGAACCACCTCCAAAACAAAAAAACAAAAATCCTAGCACTATTGCATAGGTGGTATATGTTTATACAGGGCAATTCGGTATTTTGCACTTGGAAATATCATAAATGTGTCATAAATGCGTCATAGAAAATAACTCCTTTCTCGTTTTGCTCAACGAAACGTTGGACATTTCGTTGGCAGTATATGGCTAAATAAACCAAACCACTGGTCTTGCAATTATAACAGACTTCTGACTTGCTAATGTTCCTACCTCTGTTGCTTTCCAAAATATATGATTAGTTTGAGAGTATAATTTTGCTGCCAGAGCAATGACCATTACCTCCTGGTAGGAAGACTCTACATTGGGTCTAGAATGCTAAATAGAAGCATGTGGTTGCTCTAGGGTTTTCTTGATATTTATACCCCTCCTAAACACAGTTTTGACATCCTTACACTTGAAGGTGTCCAGGTCGGTCAACTCCTTGAATGTGCCCCATTCCTTTTCCACAATACTTCTTATGTGGGAGGCATTTCCACTAAACTGTGTAATGAAGGTAAAACTACTTGCAAACTGGTCGGTTTTACTAGTTGTAAAACTATCTGGGATGTTTACACCGGACCTACCCAATATGGGAGCAAATCTGGAAGACCTAGCCGAAGTAACCTCCTCTTCAACGGCCTTAATCAATGATACAGGGTAACCCCTTTCTAAAAATAGTTTTTGTAATGTGCCACATTCTTGCTGATAGTCCACATCTAGGGAAGTCATCCTGGAAATACGAACGTATTGTCCCTTAAGTATCCCCCTTTTTTGAAAATTAGGGTGGGAACTCTGATAATGTAAATAACCATTGGAGAATGTGGGTTTACGATAAATGCTAGATTTAAACCCACCATCAACCATGGTAAGTGTTACATCCAAATAGTTCACACTATGTTGGAAAATATGATGTGTAAACCTTAAGAAATTGGTGGTAGTGTGGATGTACTGAATAAATTTCCCTATATCACAGGACCGTCCAAAAGATACAAACATCGTCAAGAAATCGAACATAAAAGTTCCAAGATTTAGAAAAAGGGCTATCCAGGATAAATTTCTTTTCCCAAGTGTACATAATAATATCAGCAAAAGTAGGTGCACAATTGGCCCCCATTGACACACCTGTCACTTGTTGGAAATATTCCCCAGAAAAGACCACAAAATTGTTCTTTAAAATTGTTCCCATTAATTCAGTGATGGCATGCACATCGTTGTTAGTAATATTGGGGCATTCCCAAAGGGCCTCCTCTAACCATTCAAGACCATTATTCTTAAATTTTGGATTTTAGTCAAGTTCTTATAAAAATAAGCTTCTACATTGTTTTCTATTCTAAATTGCTTTTCAGAAGTCTACTGTATTGGGGGACTTCCAGCAAAGTGGGTTGTTGGTTTATTGTAGCAAATATTTTAGGTCCTTTGATGGATCACAGTTACAATATTACTAACAGATGGGATCTCCTGCCACAGAAAGCCATACATCCAACCAGCATACCAAAGACTGGGTGCCTTCCTCTTGCATTGCACATCTAACATAAAAGGTGCTAAGGTGCACAAGAGATGTATGGGCACTATTACCTCAGAACTCTTTCCACCTCTCAAAAACTTAACTCTGTCCTCAACTTCAGACATATGATCTGTGCCATTTTCCTTGCCTTGTGCAGGTAAGTGTCCCTGTTGTGGACTCCATTTTCTATTTGTGACAATTTATTCTTCATGTGATAGAGGTGGAGAATGTGACTGCAGAAGGCAAATTCTTTACAGGGTCACTCCAGTGTTTATTTTGCCTTGGAACTAGTCATAACAAGGACTGTTGTACTTACCATTCATTCATCCTTAATTCTCTAAAATTTTAAAGATCTGCTTTGTAGGGTATCACAGATCAAGGAGCTTAGGCAAAGTTAGATGGCGGCTACAGTTTTCCAGTCAGATTTCCCTGCTTTGCCAAAAAAGACTTAATCCAAGCTCAAAGTTTTGGTCATCCAGTTAGATCCAGACATCTTTGCTACATCTCCAGAGTCCTTGGACCACCCAGGTTCCTTGGCTGCTATCACAACCCTATTAGTGACAGATATGTTGCAGCACTCTTGCACTTTCTTACAGACTGACAAAACATCTATTTTTGGCAAGGGGGAACCCCATTTATTACTTCAATGGGTCTTGAGAGCATAACCCAAATCCTAGTTAGGAAAAAAGTACTGTTATTATATTGAGGTACATAATGGTTCAGAGCAAACATGTGTACCTACTAAAAAACAGCAGAAAACTAAACGTACCTCTTCCTCTCAACAGATGTCCAAGGACCTTCAAAAGTAGTGGTTTCTCAAAGCCATTGTCTCTTAAGATTCTCTGCTACTGCTTCAATTCTTAACAGGCAGAGATTTTCCTCTTCAGAGGATAAGGATTCTAAATCCAATGTGGACTAACTTATTCTTCACAATTTCATTTCAAGTGCGTCACCTGACTATTAGAGGAACATTCCTTTGAAGATACTATTCTTATGATGCAACATTTTTATAGGAAGGGAAGCAGATACCTAGAAGATTAGGGCATCTTGGAAACGGAAGTTCCTAAACCTTCTGCCACCTGCCCCCCCCCTTTTTTTTTTATATACACACTAGACATTTTCTACTACAACCCTCAGTTCTGAGTTGCAGCCTTGTGGCCCCCAAAAAACAGATTCTACAAGGTGCCAGACTCATACAATTTTATACAAAAACTCCTCCTTTGATTCTGCTGTAGTTTCACTGTCAGCTGATAAATATATTAACCTGCTTTCCTCTTCCAAAGCTCTACCAATTGACAGAGCCTGATAGCTACAGCAAAAGTTTATACTTTTGCCTCATTTTTGTGCCAAAAATTAAAGTGAAATGACCAGACATCTTGTCTATTTTGGGGAACTAAGTAGTGTTTGATTTGCTAGAGTACGAAAATAAGTAATTTGCCTGTTCTCTGCTCAGTTCCACTTCTCAAGCAGCTAAACACTCAAGTGTTATGATGCAACTGATGCCTTGTCCAGAGCAGCTGCTACTGGTTCAGTTCTCGGATAATTCTCTTGGTTAAGACATTAGCTGAGGATGTCAAGAGTAAGCTCTTAGACCCATAACACAGACAAATGGGTCTTTTCCTTCAAAAAAGGTTACAAAAAAGTTTGGACTGATCTTCCGACACTCAGGATTTCCTCAACCTTTTCAAAATCAGGTTCCTCTCATTTTACATCCTCTCTAGGAACAACATTCAAAGAGAATAGCATTTGCCCTCATCAGCTGGGAAAAGGTTTTTATTCTAGAATTTTCTGGTTTCCAGAAAGGAGGGCATTTGAAGATCTATTCTACACCAGTCTTCTCAACTTTCTGAAATTCCAAGTTTTAAAATGTTAACACTTCTAGTCCTTGTTCACAATGATCCTCCTTAAAGCTGGTCTGATGACATTGGATTTAAATACCTACTTGCATATTACCATTAATCCAAATTGCAAGAGATTAAGATTGTGTAATAATTTCACTTCATTTTTTGCTTTACCATTTAGATAAGTCTTTCTACTGCCCCAAGGATGTGCCTTGCTCCTGTCCTTGCCTTTTGCATACTTCATGGAATTCAAATTTTCCATTATTGGGAACAATCTTCTCACTCCAGCTTCTTCAAAGTAGGCTATTTTGAAAGACTTGCATTTTACAGTGAACCTCCTGCTTGCCTGGGTTTGTATCTGTTATCCCCATGCCAAGATCTGGTTTTATTTGGATTCACACTCAGTGCTCACTCAATGACACCCTGCCTTCCTCCAAAGTCCAGTTCCTGATGAACAAAATCCAAATAAGTTCCAGGCAGGCAGGTAGACTGGACTCCAAGATGCAACTTAAAATCAAAATAAATTTATTTGTATAGAATTGGACGAAAAGCGCTTTATACATGTACTTCTTCGGATACACTGTTAAAGAAAATGGTGCTTAAACATACCTTCCCTTACTAGTCATGTGATCAAAAGACTGATCAAGAATTTAAAATTACCCTCTACATAAGGAACACTTGTATTACTCTCTCATACAAAAGCATATACTAAAACTTAAAAAAAAAAAAAAAAGTTAAACGGGAGTAAAAACATGAATATGAAAATCTAAATTCCTATTCAACTACTCAAATATCTTTTTAAATTTTTCAATTTTAAGATGCTGCGGATAGAACACGTCATTTAAACCTGGTAGTGTATATGCATCCAGGTGTATTTGCCACAATTCAGACAATTCCAACATTATACTGTCACTGGACCACTTCTCAGGTTATTATGTTATAATAATAATACATAATATATATTATGTATTATGCTGTATTATCCAAAATTTAAAAGTGTGCTCTGGGTTCATTCCGACATGTTTTGCTAGGACATTTCTGCCCTTATTCCTGGAAATACTATATAGGTGTTCATAAATCCTTTCACATAATTTTCTTTCCATTTTTCCTATATAGAATGAAGGGTATTCTTGACATCTACCCAGGTACACAACCATTTTAGATTGACAATTGCATCTATTATTATTCAATTTCATGCCCCTGACTTGTACATAATGCTCTTCTATACATTTACAATAACTGCCACAGTTAAAAGTACCCGGATTCCTATAGAATTTTTTTTCTCCAAAATATGTTTCAGATTTGTGCCACTCATGGAAATAATCTTCGGACTTGTTCCTATTTTACCAAGTCCCTTTCACCCAAGATGAAATTCCAATTCTTGTATAGAACGTTTCTCACTTTGTAAGCGGCCCAATAAGTAATCACACACCCTGTTCTAAAATTGGTATTAATATTAATATTTACTATTCTCTCTTCTGTTTCAGTTAACTGCCCCTCATGTATGTATTCATCTTCCAAAATGGGCCTATAAAGCCAGTTCCTTTTTCTTTTAACCTCTATTAATTAATCTAACAAGTTACTTGGGTATGCTCGTTTAGTGAACATCCCCTTTAAGTTTTCACATTCATTTTCAAAATCGAGGTTACTAGTCACCATTCTGGCAGCCTTTACCAGGTGACCCTTCACAACAGCTCGTTTTTGGTGGTAAGGGTGAGCACTTGAAAAATGCAGAAAGGTGTTGGAATAAGTTTTTTTTTTTTTTTTTAACAATGAATTCTAGCTGTGTAGCACTTCATTTTTATTCAACTTAACGTCTAAATATGGGATTTCGTAGTCATGACAGGAAAAGGTAAACTGTAGGGAATTGGTCGTACTGTTTAAATAATTGACCAATGTTGTTGCCACCTGGCAATCACCCTTTATGATCATAAATATATCATCCAGGTAGCTTGTGAAATATATATAGAAGCAGCTATGCCTACCTTATTAAATATAAAGTCTTGCACCCAATATGCCATTACCATATTGGCATAGTTGGCTCCTCAGAGACCCCATTGCCACTCCTATTTTTATTTGAAAAAAATGAAATAACTGAGGATTACATCAATTAAATCCTCCACTAGATGCATTTCAGTTGGAGCACCCTTTTTATATATCATGGATACCCACTCTATGCCCAAGGCGCAGGGTATAGATGTATAGCAGATCTTTAATGTCAACTGTCAGGAAGTTATAGTCATTGCTAAACTAATGAATTTATTTTCTCTAAGAAGGAACATGAATCCTTAGATATTTGAGTTTCAGTAATTACATATTTTTTCAAGATATTATCTACTACTTTAGAGCATGCGTACATTATGGAATTTCTTCCATCCACTGTTGGAATAAGTGGAGGGTCATTCAAATTTTTATGGATTTATGGAACTCCAAGATTACCGGTGTTAAAGGTGCTAGAATGTTCATGTGTTAAAGGTGTTAGAATGTTCATGTAATTATCAGCCTCAATAAATAAGTCATTAATGTATATTCTGATATGCTGGTTTGCCATGTTAAGTTGGTTTAGTGACACTTAAGTTTGTTTGTAGTATTTTCTCTACTCTTTTCATAGTCATTAAAGACTAAACCACCGCCTTTATCAGGCTTCACTACTCTTACTTGGGCTGATTCAATGCATTGAGTATTTCCCATTCCTCTTTACTCATTCTTTTTATGGTGCCCAGCTTTGCCAGTTATGCTTCTAAAACCTAATTTTTATACTTCTCATAAATCCATCTCTAACATAGGATGTAAAGTCCAGTTCCTTTCAACTATTTTTGGTCCCTTCTACCTTTGGGTGTGACCTCAGGAAAAGATCTTTAGGGCACTGGGGTACAAGGCATTAATTTCTAAGATACCCTTTTCCAGACTCTACATGAGGACTCAGTGATATCACAAGTTAATTTGGACTCTGCACCACAATTCCTCTCTTGCTGTTCATCAGGAAGGAAATCCTATGTGGATCAGGAATGCCTTTTCTGGTTCCTCACCCTTGCCAAGTGCTTTATGCATTATGCCTCCAACCTGGCATGGGGAGTATGTTCCAAGAACACAAAGGTCCAGGGTGTTTGGTCAGCCAGAGAGCAAGGAGTATATATAAAGCAAGAAAATGAAAGCTCTCATACAGTCCTTTAACAACCTTTAGACTTCAGGTCCTCCTAGTCTACAAAACACCACAGCTGTGGTTTATAAAGAAGCTAGAGTGTAGAAAGTCCTATAGCCTTTTGCTGACTAGCCATGGTAGTTTGGAACATTGTCACACTACAATCTTTCTTCAGACAGTGGACATTCTGTAGGTGGCAAAAGTAGATCCAAAGCAGACACTTAAACAGATGTTAAACAGAGGTCTTCCTGGACACTGGCCAGAGAGGTACTACCCAAACAGAGTTTTGCCACCACAGAACAAGCATTTCAGGCTGTTCTGCTCCAGAGTATCATGCCTAGAAGCACGGAAAACAGAATGTCTTTCATGGCAGGGGAACAATGCCTTTATGCATTCCTCATTCCTCAGATACCTGAAGTCCTTCTCAAAATAAAGGAAAATCCCAAAATCTTTGTTGACCCCTGTTTTGCCCAGACAGCACTAGTTTCCCCTTTTACTTGGCTAGGGGCAATCACCACCCCAGGGATTCATGAAGCTTGTGCCAGGCGCAGGCATAGCGTAGGCGGTATAATGCCAAACATGGCCATCGAGCAATTCAGGTACGATCCAATTCCACGTGCACTACCGGCGTACACCAGAACTGTGCAGCCCCTGGCTTAGGTATGCTAATCACCCCATGTGCAGTGTCGCACCATGCAAATGAAGGCATATAGTGATTCATGAAGTGGTGCAGGCGTAGCGTAAGCCCATGGAAATGTAAACCATAAAACACGGCTTACATTTTTCCAAACAGAACACTGGAGCTATGGAAGAGTGCCAGACCCAGGTATCACAACATTAACATATGCCAATGGTGAAATACACAGCCAATGGCATAAGAAAAGATGCACAACACGTAAATAACATTTAATATCATGTCCACAGTAACGCACAGCACAACCGCAGGGCATGTGTGCAGAAGCTGTACAAAGAAATATAAAAATGTCATAAAATCGCAACGTAATAGAAATCAGGTTTACAGCATAATGCACAATGGTAGGCATGGAACACCACAACCAAGGTGCAAGGGTTGCTAAGGGCCTGCGATAGTGTTCGGCGCGGTAACTATGAATTAGTATTCAATGCCATGCAAATGAGGCAGATAATACTGAATCGCAAATGTCCCGCCGGATGAAGGTTGTACCATACGGCGCAGCGGTATAACACCGAGGAGTGGCTCAGAAGAGATGCATGACATCAGCAGAGGGGTGTGCCACCGTAGCAGTAAGCACATTGGAGCAATGCAAATCTGGCCTGTCCATTGCTAAGCAAAGCTGCAGGACAGGGGTGGGGAGGAAGGTATAGAATCGTTTAGCTGAGAGCACACATGGTGCCCAAAAGCACATGTGTACAGGGATGAAAACATGCCCGAAACCCAGTAATCAGATGCATGCGCCGCAAACAATAGCAGAAACAGGAAGGTCAGGGGAAGAAAAGAAGGAAATGCGGAAGTAGGGAAATTGGAGTACTAATGAGCAATCAACACCAATCAACCCACGATGGCCAATCGACGGCAGCTGACAAGTCTGCTTGCAGAAACCTGCAAAACAGGATAGGGGAGGCATTGGAATGCAAAGAAAGGAGGGGAGGTATTGGATTGCAAAGATAGGAGACCTGACACAGCAGAGCAAAGCAAACTGACAGCAGACCGGCAGTAGCACACGCAAGATACGCCAGGTCCAGGAAAGTACAAATGAAAGTAGGCTGCAGGATGCATGCCAGAAAATGGTAGGTGCAACGTGCAGAAATGTAAAGGGAAGGTCAAGAGGTAATCCACAGCAGGCAAATGTAATTAAACACCAAAGGCACCACAATAGTAGTTCCGGCAGTAAAACACATAAGATACCCTGTAGCTACGATCGTACATACACACCCTATGACATAATCAGTGTTCACAGCACAATAGTATAAAGTGTGAAAGCACTCAACACACACCTGTGTATTCCCAAACACTGCATCATAGGTGTAAACACACGAGGAACTTTTGAAATGTACATGTTGGGAGCTGCCATAGCTGTGATTCATCAGCATGTGTTAGAGACTGACTGTGTTGTGGAGGATGATGCAGACAACCACCGCAGGCCTCGGAGAAGGAGAGCGTTCAGACCAAGGGTAACCTACCAGGGGCTACATGACCTGGAGATAGTAGAGCATTACAGGGTGGACAGGGACATCTTACAGCAAATAGTGGAGCTGTGCCGGCCACGCCTGAGAACCAGGAACAACAGAGGGGAACCCATCCCAGTAGACACAAAGGTATGTGTAAGCCTGCGAATACTGGCCACAGGTACCTTTCAAAGGCCAACTGGAGATATAATGGGCATCTCACAGGCATCAGCATCTAGGGTACTACACCAGTTCCTGGATGCCATGTTACCACATGCCAATGAGCAGATATACTTCCCCCAAACTCAGGAGGAGTTGGCCAGCAATATGCGCCACTTCCACCATGTGGCACATTACCCGGAGGTACTGGGTGCAATAGACTGCACGCACATACAAATCAAGTCACCACCCGGTGAGCATGGTAGGCACTACATAAACCGCAAGGGATTCCACTCCATCAACTGCCAGGTCGTGTGCAATGCCCAGGGCATTATCATGGATGTGTGCTGGCAGCCCTGGAAGCTACCAGAACTCCCATATCTGGCATGCCTCACAGCTGTATCAGGTATTTGTCAGGGGGGGACATCCCACATGGCCATCTTGTGGGGGATGCTGGCTATGCACTGGAGCCGTGGATGATGACTCCCATCAGAAATGCACACACACCCATGCAAGAACGCCATAATGAGGCACACGCACAAACCAGAATCATCATAGAGCGTGTGTTCGGGATGCTGAAATCACGGTTCCGGTGCTTGGATACATCTGGTGGAGCCTTGCAGTACTCTCCAGGCACATGTGCTCACTTTGTCATAGTATGTGCCATGCTACATAATTTGATCCTGCGGAAGCAGCTGCAGCAGGGACAAAATGGTGAAGGCCCTCATAGCCGACCGCAATTGCCAAGGCCATTACAGGCACAGAGGGATTCAGACCATGAACACACTGTGCCAGCCCCAGTAGGCAGATGGAGGCGTGCCCTATATGCCTACGCCTTGGCAAAGAGGGAACGTATAGCACATACTCTGACAGTGTAGGCCCCTACGGACTGACACCTCTCCACCTGCACACACAGTAAAATGGATGGCACACAATCATGACCACCTGTAAATTGTAATGTATAGGTGGCCCAATGTGTGACTCCTACATAGGCAGCCCTCAAACATTGTAAACATAACAGCTAGTGGAACACGGAATGCCAACACCTGAACAGTACATGAGCCTTACAGCATATGGTGGTGTTCTGTGCCTGTCATGTTCAGATATGGATTATATATATATATATATATATATATATATATATATATATATATATATATATATACATAATATACACACACACACACACATATATATATATATATATATATATATATATATATATATATATATATATATATATATATATATATAGATATATATAGATATATATATACATACATATATATATATATATATACATATATATATATATATATATATATATATATATATATATATATATATAAATATAAATACAGATAGAAAGGGCAATAGAGTGACATATGGTGATATAGATGGATTCAGCGATATCTGCAAATATAATAGTTCAACAACATTCATAACACCTTGGAGGTACAAATAAATAGGATACCGCCAACTATGGAATGTGTAACATACAGACATGCGTAACCACGAGGCTGCAAGACCGATAGAACACAGTACCGGAACAGTACAGCCGCGAGTAATAGTATGATGATATGAAGGGACATTTAGTCACTGCTGCCGGTGTTGCGGTCCACGTAGGTAGTGTTCAACTGTGTTTCTGAGTGCTGTAGTCTGTGTAAGTGTGCGTTGAGGGTGCCGTGCGAGTCTCCGTGTGACTAATGTGTGTGTGTGTCCGCAACATGTGTTTGTTAGTGCCAAGTCAGAGGCAGATCAGTACGGTAGGTGTGGGTATAGCTAGCCGTAGGCATACGGTTACTACCTGTCCCACAGTAGGAGGGACAGCCCCACCCTGGGCAGGTGTGTCCTGACATAAAACAGTACAAAGGGCAAATGTCCGAGATGGTAGGACATAAATATGTCCCATATATAATGTAATAGTCGTAATTAATAGTCATGCCTGTATGTAAGAAACGTAAATGTTACATGCAATATGGTAAGTAGCCAAAGTCCCACAACAGTAGGTATGTATTGAGGATAAAAGTATGTGCTAACCTGTGTACTGACTGTGGCTACATGTTGGCCTGTAAACACCGCTGTGTGTCCCACAAGTGTCCAACAATGACCATATGAAAAGGTGGCAACCCATGGCAAACAGGCTCTTTTACCAACACAACCACAAGGACTGCAAATATCTGGGACAGAAATACAAGGGATAGCTGTCACTTACACATATCCCTTGATATATCGCTGCAATTACAGAGGTATACAAGTAGCAAGCTCACCTGCAAACGATATAGAAACCAATTAACAACGGCCCAACGTACAATCCCGTAACTTAAGTCTACTAACTGTTAGCTCTCTAATTAGGGACGGAGCCCACACACATATACAGATTATGTAGAAATGCAAGGCCCACAAACCTGTATATGCTACGTACAACCACAGACATCCCCCACACTAGAAACTAAAGCAATACAGACTGTAGTAGCAGCACAAACATCCAGTCAGTCAATTACAACTGCAGAACCCTCAACATACCGTGTGAGAGAGACAATTAAAGGCGTCATGCAAAATTGCAGGCGTTGTATAATGGAACAAATGGCCATGTTACAGGTTTTGTGTGCAATACTCCGTTATCAGACGTTGGGATGACAAGTACACCCACATGTTGAACCAAATACTCTACCCGTCACACACAATCCACTGGGGACATGAATCCAAAGTATACTTGTCTCCATGCATAGCAGTTGCAATTACACAAAACACAATACAGACAGTCTCCCCGAAGGTAGGGCAAATAGGCAACGCCCAAGTGGTGAAATCAATTATACCCCACTGTTGCCGCATAATTGGCAAATGGAGTAGCTGCACAGCTGATATGCAAGTAATTAAGTCACTCAGGAACACGAATTGGTGGGATGAATCCACATGTTACAGGTATCGACGTATATAAGGATGACTTGGCAGACATTCAAACCGTATGCTCATACTGAATACCAGTTGAAACAGAGATAGAAACGAAACGCCGTAACAATAACAAGGTATGTAGAACACCCGATATGTAAGGTTATGTATAGCATGATCTGTAGTAATTAGTTTTACTGTATGTATAGCCTGGCTTGCATTAATTAAACGTGTCCGCAATGCATAAAGTGGGGAAAGGTATTAATGTAGTGATGTCCTGCTGAGCATACTAACACTTGTAGAAACTGTGCGTCCAGCAGTGGAACACAAGGTACACAGCACAGACACCACAAGGGATGCTACATGAGGGCATTAAACAGAACAATTCCATACAACCCGCCATCAGTGGTAGGGTATGTCCAACAAGGACGTGCCATAGCAGGGGATAGTATATGTTGATATACTGTCACAGCACACATGTGTATGGGCATATAACATTAATGACATATCTAAGGTGGTCCCACTGTGCAAGTATGCTTTGCATTATGGGATACTATGTGAAATATGTGTAATGTATAGTATTGTAGGTAGATATGACAGATATTCTACACAGCATAACAGGCATATCATGCATACCACAGGTATCATCTATTGGCATGTACAATAACAGGATACATATGGCTTGTAGGCATGGGACATTGTAATAGCATGATAGTTAATCTAAATGGAAGGGCTACCAAGTAACCATGCACAAAGGACATGTAATAGCTTCACAGGTGCATAGTGGGGTACTGTGCAGTCTGGCAAGTCCATGTGTAAGCACAACTACAGTGTTCACACTAGTGGCTCCTCTCTAGGGTAGTGTCCTGTGAACAGCAGAGCCATGTGTCACCTGCACCTCTGCACAGTACAGCCACTGCAGTGATCCCAGGCCTACATGCGTCTCCCAACCACCAAGGGAGGTATCACATGAACAGTGCTACTGAGTGTCCCTGCTTGATGTACATAGGACTTATGTTCCAAAGCATGGTGAGTGTCCTGTTTGGGAATGTAACCCTCAAGCACATCCCACTCATTGTGGCATGTGTGCACATATCCATGAGCATGTTGCTCACAGTGGCTTTTGCTTATGTCGCGTATGAGGAGTATATCCATTAATAATGTTGTGGACATGGGCCCTGTCTGATCAGCAGAGGTCACCCCTGAGTATGTAGTATGCAAATGTTTACAGATGTGGTGTCCATAGTGCAGCCGCTTACTTAAACTGTCTGAGCTCAGTAAACGTCATGGCGTGTTAATGTTGTGGTATGTAAAGCTGTAGCTGTTGTGTAAGGTACACCCTAAATGGGGTGGTGTACCCTTGAATGTGTGTAGATGTCTTGAGTTCAGAGGTACAATGGGTGCCTATGTACCAGCTACACACCCAGTACAGATAGGTGTGTCCACGTAGAAGGATATCCACTCCACAGTGGCAATACGGTAACCACAGGAGTGGGTGCGACATGTGTGTACTGCAAACATGTACAATGTTATATGTATGTAGGGGACTACCACCCATGTGATAGTCAGTGGGTGAATGGTGTAATGCAAAGGTGATGTGCATGCATCTTGTGTTATGCAGCTTGATGCCATGATAGTCATATCATGCATCCGTCACAACGACACCTGTATGGATGGAGTCAGTATCAGCTGGTGGCGCAATCATGGTGCTTTGTATGCAGGGGTTTGAAAGCTAGGCAGGGAAAGTCCCCTGTGCTAGCCTGTTCCGCAGGGAAGTATATACTGAACATGAGGGGCCCTTTGACTGAGGACTGTGGTATGCCAAATGTACCTGACATGTAGTAGGTACTATGGTATGCTGGCCTCACTGTGTGTGTCCTGTCCAAGAGCCACATTGCATAACATCCTGAGACACAGGGTACGATGTGCAGGTGGATGTGTATGTTGTCAATACCAGAATGGAGAATGGTGCTGAAAGGCAACGAGAGGACAATGTAGGATGTGTGGACTCCCGTACCATCAGCAACTACCCTGGTAACTGTATGAAAGGAGTCCACCATGTGTAGGGGCCATGCTCTGGCCCTAACAAGCCCAACCCAGGTGGCAGCAAAGGACGGGAGCCCAACAATGTCTCTGTGAATGACGTCCTTGATGATGTGCCCCATAGCCATGCAGAGCAGTCCAGTCAGGTGTGTAGGACTATAGTCCCACTCGTGCATTGTGGTGCCACCTGTGTGTAGTGTGATAAATGCTGCTGTGTGCCATTCAGGGGCTACAATGTCTGAAACAAGGCTATTACTGAATATGGTGGCCTAGTGGGGAGACATGTCATTTAGAGGTTGGTGGACATCACAGCCTGGGACGTTGGAAGGTGACATGGGGCCAGTGTCCCAGGACATATAGAGTGTAGGTCAGTACTGTGTGACCACAGGGACACCACAATGTTCATGTATGGATTGTGGCCCTGTAGTGAGCGAGAGGGAGTAATGTTAGCATTGAATCCATCCTCCAGCATGTTGCCATCACCACCTGGGTCTGTAATGTTCCTGAGTGACTGTTGTATGTGACAGCAGATGTGGGTGTTGCCATTGACTGACATACAACCATAATGCCTGGTGGTACACCCCGGAATGTGTGGCAGTCATGTTTACGTAGCTAGTCTTGGAGTATGTGATGAGGGACCCTGTGGCCCCACCACGGCTGACCAGTGAGCCACCCCACACATGGGAATGTACACCACTGTGCAACAGCCTACACCTGTTGTTGTACATCATATGTCCATGGAACATGACCACCAGAGTGGCGTCTGTTATCTGGTGTGTACCATCATGGCTCTGTGTGGAATAGCATGATCCATGCAGTTGTGTACATGCTAATGAAGTGTACTGGGGTATGTGTCAGCATTTGTATGTGCATTGTCCATCTGCACGGGTGTCATGACATTAACAACCGCTGTCAGCAGACGTCTGTAGTAGGTGTTGTAGTACTCATGTACTGTGTATGCTGTGATGGGTGTGGCGCCGGGATGTGGCTAACAAAATTGATTAGCATATTTGTGGAATCCACCAATGAGGGGATAACCCCAGGTGTGCAAACACCAGTCACATGGTGGTAGTGTTCATGCCAAGGTTAATGTAGGTCTTGGAGGTGGTGTGTATGGGTTGATCCAGCAGAGCGGAGGTTATGACTCATGGATGTGGTCAGTACACGAGTGGCTATCCCAGTTAAGTGTGGGGTAGTGTCTGGCACACATCAGTAGTAGCTGTCTGAGGCCCACTGTCCAATATACCAACAAAGAAGGTATGTTAACTGTGGGGTATGATGTTGACTCAGCTTGTTACAATGTGTATAGCGGTCCCGGACACAGTTGCACATGGAACACCTCTGATGCACTGTGCTAAGTAACTAGCCAGGATGTGTGCAAAACATAGTGGGATATGGGAACCCCTCAGCTGTGGGTGTGCCGGTCCAGGTATGTGCCTGAAAGGTATGGTCCGTCTATAACCTGTCATTGCAGGTGTGCTCTGCAGAGCCTAGAGGCAGGTCCCAGTCACTGCAGAGATGTTTGAGTGGTGCATTATAAGGTGTGCCTTGCCTGCGTGCGTCACAGAGGAAGATGCAAGCATTGTGTCACATGACCCCATGTCGTGCCTGCCAGTTCCTGTTCTGCCGGTGACAGTTATTGGAAACTGTGCCACGCAGTACATGGGATGTGTATACACCCTGTTGCACATTGTCCACACATGGTCCAATTATAGCCTTAGTTGATCGATTATACAGTTGATGTGGTACACTGGACAACCTAAAAGCCTGTGCACAGCTACTGGAAGTGTCACTGAAGTCTACCATATACAATCTGTTGAACATCACGACTGTGTTGCAGTTATGGCTATGCAATGTGTACATATTATGCATTCTACAGCAACATAGATGTCTCATGATGCCATGCAATGGCACAGTGTCTGTACTTCACACTGTATAGCAATGTAGATGGCTCACACTACCCTCCCATGCTCATGCACATTTGCTAAACATGCATTCTATCTGTAGGGCATACACACAACACTGCAATGTGAAGCCCATTATGATGCTGTACATGTGTCAAGACACCATTGTGTCAGACATGTATGCATGTTAATGCACATGTCAGCAGATTACATGTCAAGGTCACATCAGCCATGTGTACTGTTATCCTGTTCTGGGCCACATGGTGTATCACGGGGATGCATGCATACTACCATGATTGTGTGAACTGCATGGCTACTGATATGACACCTGCTTGCTGTAGTGTGCACCCCAGGGAGGTATGCTTACTAACACTATTTATGTCTGAGCTGTATGCCCTCTACTGTATCACAGGCATGCTGCATGCCATCTGACAAATCACATGCATGGTGTGTGTGTGTCTATTGTACTTTACAGTATTTCTTTGCATTCACAGATGATGTAGGTGGGTTACCCTCCTGCGGTCCATCTGATTTTAGTGTCCCCACAGATACTAGCGGTGATGAACATATGCATGAGGTACAGGCAGGGTCGTTAGGGGCTGAATCTGTGCCAATGGTTACCATCCCAGCTATGTCCCCCTCTTCCCCGCACACAGTTCTGCTGCCAACACATACCGCATCACCAGTGGCCATAGAGGAAGGACAGTCAGTGTCTGTTAGCGTGGAACAGGAACGTGTGGTGGCTACAGAAGGTGTCTACACACCATGGTGTCAGTGTAATGACTGCAGATGTGCCACACAGGCATGTGGCTGGTGCTGCTCGTAGGAGGACCTCTGGCAGACATGCACCTGCAGGACAGAGCGCAGCAGCTGGTATCACCAGACGCATGTTCCAGACTGTAATGGTGGCACAGGCACATGCTTAACGGCAGAACAGAGAAGGGCAGAGGCTGCAGAGGGCTGCTATCCATACCCTAAATGACAACATCCAGGCATTGGCAAATGCTCAACAGCAAACTGCTGATGTTCTGGATAGGTGATTGGGTGAAATGGTTGGAATCCTTGACCGAGGCATGGCAATCCGCGAGCAGGAGCAGTCTGTGCTGGAACATCTGGTAGAAGTGAGGCGTAGGCCACGTGGATGTAGGCCAGCAACACCACCTAGTGTAGGTCGACGTGAGCGTGCCACCTCACATGCCCGCTCCCATAGTACCGGTAGCAGTAGCAGTGCAGCTGGTACTGCGCTGTCAACACCAGGACACAGCAGGCCACATGGACATGGCCCTGGATGTTCAGCGGGGACACTTGTCGGACAGTAGCCACTCTGTACCTCCACCTGGTAGTGCCCGTGCAACCCCAGGCAGGCACAGGTCACGTGGCCATGGACGGACACAGTGAGCTGTACAACCTGCTCTGTACAATCTGGGGCCGTCAATTATACTAAGTGTAGGCCTCACAAATGGCAGAACTGTGTACACACATACATGCACACAGCAAACTGTAGGCTCCACAACATCCACAAGCATTCTGAACAGACATGTCCAATCAACTCACCGGCCCTTACACACACACACATGATGTTATCCATTGGTGCAGCCTATGCCCCTGGCAAACATATCACCCTGTGCATATGATGAAGCCTGTCGCATCCCTGTCATCCACACCATCGGTGCAGGGTTATGCACAAATATTCTGATGCACAGGGTGAACAGAATAGTGAGAGGTGTATGTAATATTACCTGTGTATGCATAGTGAGGGATGTGTATGTTGCAGTGGTTGTGTGTGAATACTGAGAGATGTGTATGTGACATAGGTTGTGTACTGTCGACATGCACCGGTCATACCATGTAGTGCAGGTGCAGCATGTATTGTGATGTGTTCACGGTATGTGTCTCGGTTACATCTGTAGCACCATGTTGGTTGTGATACCCTGGTTCCCGCCTATGGTGTACTTGCATGTGCCTACAGGTAGCAGTGTTTGCAGTCCCCCACATGTAACTGGATTACTCACAGGCACGTCTGGCAATATCAGCAAGCTACATGTACTCTCAACCTGACTGTTGGAAACACCAACATGACACAGATGCCGCACATATACTGCACCTGACGCATGTGGTCAGTGCCACAGGCTACACTGGACGGAGACGTGACATGCATAGCAGGACGCATTACAGGTATGGTGACATGGTGCATGGGTTGTACACAGCGGTCTGGCCAATGTGAGGTGTCACTTTGTAGCTGGAGGCCACACTGTGCAGCAGTAGGACCCTGTAACAGTACGGGAACATGGCCACATTCACGGGGTGTACACCACTATAACACACACCCCATAGTGTGCAGGTGGGGACCCTTGCCTATGTGGTAATCACCCTCACAGTACTATGCACCCACATGTGTCACAAAGAAGGAACATGCACAGGTAGCCAGTATGGCTGGGACCTATGGCATCAACAGGGTAGTGCACTGCATCACCATTACGGGTTAGTCACCACATGGGGTTAGTGATCATTTCTCACCGTATATTAGCATACACCCGCACACCAAGCACCACACATATACAGACACACACACTGTGGCAACCACACATGTGTATACGGACAGCCGACGTGTGTGATGCACCACACCAGCCGACGTCATGCTTCCCACAATGACGTATGTACAGATCTCTACAACGGTGTACAGGGATGTGTAACTGGGACATATTTCCCGTGATATGTGGCATCTCTGGTCACACATTCAGACACACATGGCAGTGCTGGGAATGATACACCTGCCATATGATGACACGTTTGATAGACATGCAGCGGTATTGATTGCATGATGTGTACCAACGCTATATCTGGCAAATGTGCTGCTATATGCACACGGGAGGTTGTAGGTGTTACAGGTGCCATGTGACATAGTTGGTAACACCTGACCACTGTGTATGCATTATGTCAGCACCGTCACATAACAGCGACATAGCGTACTGTTTGCACATGGCATGATAGGATGGTGTGTGACAACTGTGGGCCACCCCCTGCACACATACATCTACACAGGTGGGTCACCACTATGTACACACATCCCTCCATACGTGCTGTTTGTATGTCACTGTATACAGGTGTCAATGATGGGTCTGCATTGCGACTGCATGTCGTAGTTAGGTGCAACTGTTATGGACATCGGCCACTGCACATGCATGGTTGCTGCATGCACAGTACAGATGTCACATGTGTCTCCTGTTGCCATGTTTGTATGCATTGCTATTGTTGGACATGTGTTAACATACATAACACATGGACTGTGGTATGATATCACGGGCGTCACAGGCGACCAGTACAAGGGTATGTGTCCCGGTCAACATTGCTACCCCCTGTAGTGGGAGCATTCAACAGACATGGACCCACCTTCCATTTGCGTGTAGCACTGATTAGGCCACTGTTATGCATGAGGTACATCAAAGGCTATGTATGTGTTGTGTGTGCAGTCCATGCACACATCCACACAATCACATGTATGACGTATCCAGATGTGTGTTCATTGGTGTACAGCAACAGTCATGTGTCACAGCTGTGCAAGGGCCGTGGTATGTCTTGAGCCGACCTATTCATGTATACTGGTATCATTGCAATGCATAACACCTGTTGGATCCCTGTTGGTACATGTGTACTCTGCACAGCTGGTGTACACCTCTGTACAGCCCAGTGGTCATGTGTCCATGGTGTTGTGTCACATGGTGTTGTGGTACTGTAAGGCTGTGTAGTGCTGCACAAATGACATGGTGATGACTTGATAGCTACAGTGTACACTGCAGTGTGTACGTATGTGACCTGCACCTGTGACAGCTGTGATGGCAGCTGTGTGTGTACAGGTCACTGCATGTGTGACCGCCCTGTGCGTGAGGACAGTTATATCTTACTGTGCCCTTCTGTGTACACTCCATCTGCATGCACGACAGGCCTTTGCAACAGCTAATTGTGCGAGCATGCCCAGTATGCTGTTGTGTAGATGGACACAGTACAGTCCATGTACGCAGTTGAGTAGATGGACACACAGTACAGTCCAAACTGAGACCTTCCGTGTTTACACTCCCATCTGCATGCAAGACGGCCCTTTACAACAGCTAAGTGTGTGAGCATACCCAGTATGCCATTGTGTAGATAGACACACAGTACAGTCCGAACTGATGTATATTACCAGGTGTGCGGCCATGGCCAGTGACACCTTGTGTCGGTGATGTCCCTCTGTGCATGGGCATGGCCGTTGACATCCTGTATTGCCATGGTGGTCATCCAGGCAACGGATGTCCATCTTCAACATCAGGATGGATGCCTACCGAGTACACACTGGGTGACTATCTGGAAGGGTGTACTGTCTGTGGTGCGTACTGTGTCTATGTATTGTTGTTGTAGTGCTCCATACATGTATAGTTGCCCCGAGTACACCACTGCCGTGTGTTTGTATACGTCTACCACAGTACTATGTCTGATTGTACACTCTCTATACAATCCCTGCCGGCATCCTGGCATTTGTGGACATTGACACGCGCCTAGAAGAATGCCTGTGGGACTGCTGTGTTTAGTAATCTCAGTAGCGAGTTCTGAAATGTGTCGTGCTGTAGTGTGATAGGGTAGTTAGGTGTAAGTTCGATTCCCAGCCCTGCCAAGTGTGTGTGTGTGTGTGTGTGTGTGTGTGTGTGTGTGTGTGTGTGTGTGTGTGTGTGTGTGTGCGCTCCTGTCCACCTGGGGACTCAGGTTATGCTTTTAGATGCTTCGCACCACAGATGTATCCTGCTGACATCTTTGCCTTTGCGGATGTTGACACGCACCTAGAAGAATGCCTGTGTGTCTGCTGTGTTTAGTAATCTCGGTAGCGTGTTCTGCAAATGCGTCATGCTGTAGTGTGATAGGGTAGTTAGGTGTAAGTTCGATTCCCAGCCCTGCCAAGTGTGTGTGTGTTTCCAGCTGCATGACAACAGTACATTGCTTTTACAGTATTCACTCACCATAACATCTGTGCGGTGTCTTTGCCTTTGATGCCACTGTCTACAGGCTAGACGTATGCCTGCGTGATTTCCGTGATCTACTACTCACGGTTGCATGTTCTGTCACTGCATAATGCTGGTCTGTGGTAGTGTTCGGATGTTCTGCTCTCACAACCAAGCCATTTTGTGTCTGTGTATGTCTGTATCTATATCTATATCTATATCTATATTTTCTGCCCATAACTCTGCTCTTGCATGGACAGCTGGCTGTTTCATGTATCGCATATTTGCATAGCTTTCACATACCAATGGGGTATGTTGCAAATCCCAACATTGTCCATGCAACATCCATGTTACGGGCAGTGTTACACGCCCTTACAGGCGTTTGCTGTATAGCTTGGCAGACATCTATCCTTGCTGTACTCTCACTCTACTCGTACATGCCGGAGGCTTCATGTATCATGGCCTAGTTTTGCTGTGTGTATGTCTATTTGTGCTGTGTGCATGGCTGTGGGTATGTCCCACTATCATCATTTGTAAAGGTGACAGCCCTATAGGTACTTCATGTAGACTGCTGTGTCATTTGACATGTCAGCACATACCTGCGGACAGTACTGAACGTCCTACTGCAGCGCTTTTCATACCTTCTGCGTTATCTTGCAGTCGATAATGCTGTTTCCTCACACATGTATCTGTTTCTGATCATACCACTCCACCTCCTAGAGCAAACATCTGGACAAAGCCTTAACTGATAGTGGGACACATAGGTTCAGTATTGACATGTTGCTCTTACAAATGTAGATAGTTGACACAATAATAGGTTTTGCATTAGTATGACTTTTCTGACGGATTTGGTGTCTTAAACTCACATGTTTGTCATTATTTCATGACTTCAGTTATCAGGAATTTGCAAGAGTGGTACTGATATTACGTGGAACACACCAAACATATGAGGCAGAACTCTGCACATTCTGCGTAAATCTGTACAGTTGCGGAGTATGTGTCTGATACAAGATATCAACTTTGACACCAATACACACTGTATGGTGGCATCACAGGCCACATGCCATTACATTTATATTGCAGGACACACCCACCCAGAGGGTTGTATTCCTCACACAGGCCAACAGCTGCTTATCCACACTAGTCTATCATGTACCGTATGTGTACGCCAGTATTGGCGCTTTCCGTCAGTGGCAGAGCTCATGTACGAGTATGGGGGACTGGACATTGTAACGGTGACACTGCATGACACCCTGAGGGACACATTTCTTTTGAGTCCATTAACCTTCCACATTGACTTTCACAGGGCATACGTTGTCATCACATTTGTCAGAGTACATGCGTATGACTTGTACATGTTTTGTCATTTGTCCTGATGTCTTTCTTCTCACCTGTCCACCTAGTATCACTAGTTCTGTACATGTATTTTGGACAGGTTACCTTCATACCCCTAACCTGTACACATTATGGGTAAACGCCCTGACGTTTGACCTTTGCTCTTGTTACATTTGTCGTAGTAATGTGCCTTTCTGGTAAATTACTGGCAAGGCATTACGAACTGTGCGATTAGATAATAGTGACTGACATTTCTATGTCATGATTAGTAACACTCATAACATTCGTATTCCTGGCTACGCCAGTATTCTATCAACGTTCTGACTTTGTCTGGGGTATATCTAATATAGTCCCTATTTGTAGTTCATGTACTATGCCTTAGTGCAGCTGTCTTATTCTGACAGTTTGCCAGTTATGGTTACCATCTTGGTCGTACGCATGTCCATCCATGATAATCACCTACATGATACTGATATAGGGCCCTACATATTCCCACAATGGTTTACACAATATCCAGTGGATGGTTTGTCCCATTATTGAGAATATAGGCGTGTGCTATACCCACATCACTCCCACGGGGCGGGCCTATTAAATCTCTGCCAAACACCTAGGCCCATTTCTGTATACCCATGATTCCCATACCAGATACCCCTCCACAGTACCCATTACACATGTTTAATGTGAGTGGTACTGAAGTGTGGAGACACTTATATGCACTCCCCACTCTCCAGATATCAGTTCTTACGTCATATATTCTATCGACACATGTGTCATTACCCTTGCACCTGCTACTGTTGCATGTACAGCTATATCGTATTTGTTGAGGTCACTTATTTTGCGTCAGTGACGGTTGACACTACGTATGGATCAATTTTTGGGGTCCTGCAATGGACACCTATATGCATGTTTAAAGTGTAGAACTTGCTGGACTGTCACTTTCTGGCCAATGGTTTGGAAGGCAGCAGTTTATTCACCTTACGTGCATGTCTGTTTGTCTACCCATATTAGCTATGCCGTGGCCTATTTATGTACATATGTCATATCTACGGGACATATGTTTGTTGTGTATACATATATACACGTACAGTCCTCATTTCATAATTTGCTTTGGTTTAAGTCTGTGGATTATGTGTATACACATATTATATCCATACCATACCTTTCCACTGTACAGATTGTCGCAGAGTGTACAGCTGGTTGCCTCTATCTTCGGTGTGTTTTTCATAAACTTGTCTATCTGGCAATGTAGTGGCATTTCATTTAAGAAATACATTGGTAAATACTGGTAAGCAGTTCAGGTTACGACTGCATACCCTTCAGAGAATCCATGCTACTGACACACCCGTTATTCTATCCACTTCCCATGTTTGTTCTGGCACATATCTGGGGTTTGTCCCTATTTGTACCGGTAGTTTGCATGCCTTTGTCCGGTTTCATACTTTACGGGGTTAACAGGTTTGAGCCATGTATATCCAACGTGGGGGAAACCGCATTCATTTACTATGCTGTGAGCGGATCACACACGCACAGGCGCACTTGCATTTACATGCTGTGGGTTACATCTGTTTAATAAAGGTGTGCTTGCGCGGCCTTTCATATGTCTGACTAACACTTACTCATCTGTAGTCCGGTTTACGGACTGGTGTGAAACACACAGTTCACCTTTACGTATTTAACTGTGTGTACAGCATGAACGCATTCATTACACTTTACAGGGATATCTGCAGTGGTCGTAGGTCAACCGGGACTGCATTCATGTTGGACGGATGCCGGAAACGGTATTCTGTTGCTGTTCTGCCTCATTGATATGCATACCCATAGTACTTGGCTACATCAACATATGCCTCACCACTTCACTTACAACACAGGCATCCATTCCCCTGCTGTGGGAAACGCGGTACTACATATTAGCTGCATTGTTAATCACTCCGAGGATATGCAGAACACCAGGGCATATAGTCGTATCACATACACATTTTTGACTGTCAGGGTGTTCATGTAGTGATCTGGGTATGGGCTTGTCCACCTGGTGAACGGAACTTCCCTGGCAGAGTTCAAATGTCAGATGAAGCATGTGGACAGGGAGCATCTCCCTATTATGAACATTTTACCTGTATTTATAGACACGTGTTTGGGCACCTATCAGGAGCTTATTCTGTTGGCTGTACATATGGGTGGGGTTGTTACAGTCCATACTCCACGGTGAGGGGGGGGGGTTCCCATTCACATTTGACTATTACCTGTATTCATTCATACGGGGATTATTTTCTTGGACATGTTGTGACTACAGGTATGCAGTTGTATATTACACAAGTGTCATAGCTTGTTACTGTACATATGTATGGACCATACTTCTTGACCTCTTTGAGCAACAAATCTGCGCAAACCCTACATGATGGGGAGAGTAAGAGGGACACATTTTAACTAGTTTCCTTACAAGCTTATAACATTGATAGAATACTAGGTTTTGCATTGTCATGACTCTTCTGCTGTATGTGGAGTGCTATACTTAATGCTCATTATTTTGTGACGTCAATCCACACCTATTTACTGGACAGACGCAGGTTGTCGGAGGCACACAACACTATGAGCCAACACTCAGGTCATTCTGCGAATATCTGGACAGTTGAGTGATATGGTACGAACCTCTAATACGCTGTTGTGTTCTGGCACAGCAGTAGCTCGGCATTAGGGACAGATGTCGGGACGTGCTGGCAGACAGTTGTTTCAGACTTCATACTCCGGACATTAATGCCATTGTGCAAACTGTCATTCTATGATATATCTATGTTTATCCATCCACATGGATATATTCCTGCTTGCACCTGTTCTACAGTCTACAGATCTCACTCCTCTGAGCTCTCCATACTCCTGCTCCTCTCTACCCTCCAGCTTAACCAGACTTAGCTGACACTCACTTGACTCCCAGTATGTCATTGTTGTACATTTCTGTATTACCACTACAAACTCTGGATTTGCACTGTCTTATTATGCACATGTTATGCATGTGTATTTCCTGACTGTATGCCTTTTACTCTTGTATTTTACCTTTAACATTATGTAGCCTTTATTTCCTTGTATTGCTTGTGGGGCTTTTCTACCCGGGCCTCCGCTGTTACTGGGCACTTCTTCGCCCAGTGGACTTCCCGGATACTCAGACTGCACATACATGAATAACTTCTAACAGCTATCTTTGCATATTGTACCTGCTGTTGTACCTTTGTCTCACTTGTAGTCACGGCTCTGTCCAGATATCCAACTCACACGGGTTGTTAGGTATGGTCGGTCACACCGGCACACACTAGGTATCCCTCGCACTTCATCAGGGTTCTCCTGTTAATGTCGGGTGTCTTCCTCACCCTTCTGCCGTTTGCCACTATGCGAGTGTGCGATATATTCTCCCGCATATTTGTGTGGGGACAAGTGTCACAGGAAGGTGTTTTATCCTGGGTACTGGGTTATGCATAACCACTCAGGTCTGGACAGTGTCTTGGACCTGTACTTCACGTTCTGACTTGTGTCCAGATATGTACAGGATTGGACATCTTGTCATCATACCCGTTCTACTATTTACACAGGTTACTTATCCCGTAAGGGATATTCCAGAAATTGGACCATTCCACACAAACGATATCGAAATGCATTTTGGCTTTATGAAAATGTGCAGGGGGTTTAACATGCAGGGAATACATGGTTTGCTATCCTGACATTGCCTAGGGTGACAATATAGGGGTCGGTATGTGTAGCTGTGTCTGCAACGGACCAGTGGGCCACGTACGGGTGGATTTGGTGGACGTTCTGTTACGGGGCTGTGTTGTGTGATGTGGAGGGTATGCTGGGTAGCCCATTATGCAGCCAGGTGTGTTGCATTTGTTATGGCCAGTTCCATCAGGACCAACCTGTGGGTATGTGACGGTGACATATCTATACATTTTGATCGCACATTTACATGATACATATGTTTGTGGGATTGTGTTCTACACTATGGCCTGTCTGCTAGTCTTGCCGCTGTTTCTCCATGTGTTTGTGTTTGTCCACTTCACCCGCTGCCCCCTCCTATACCTCTGGTTCACCTTTTCTGCATACGACAGTGTCACCTTTGCGGGTTTTACCATTACCCATCCACCCCTCGCATGCAAATTACTCACATCCGATAGCTCACTACTTTTGTTGTTGGGCCTTGACACGGCCAGAGTAGCACATTGACTGCCCTACAGGTATCGGGTACCTTTATGGTTGTGTGGACTACCCTGCCGCCATGTTTGCTTCCCACGTGCTATACCTCACGCACATAGGTACATGCCCATACTTCACTTTCGTTACTTTGTTGGTATACCCGGGTACTACCCGTTCGGCTGTGTCACATACTAGTTTGGCTTCTACCGATGACTCCCGGGATTTGCATACCTGTTGTACTCATTGGGGGGATGGCACCTTTTCCGATGTCCATGCTATTCCTTCCACATATCCGACTGTTGTGGACAATGCCTCCCCACAGTCTATAGTACTGTTTCCACCTTTTCAATTGGCCGCAATCTAACATTTGCAGTGGACAACACATTTTCCACGCTGACACATACCCACGGTCATTTCGGCAGATAGAACTTACAACTCTTGCCTATATCTAAGCTTTAGTCTTGTAGCATTTCAGTGGCTTATTCTTTTTCTTATGACATTTATGTAATATACGTGTGGAGAACAACTGTTTAATGCCACTATTACATGACGTCTGAGGGATAATTATGTCCTATAATCTCTGCACATTTGCCATGTTTACATGCTTGTGTCAGGACACATCTGGCCGCAGCAGTACTGTCACTTGCAAAGTGAGACAGGTGGTATTCTTAGTCGATGGTATGGGTCATACTGTTCCTTTTGGCCTACATGTGTCCTTATTGTTGTAGCTGTTTCTATGCTCCTGATTCATTTACATGTGTATTCTATTCCCTATCACATTTGTTATGTGGTATACAGACATACCTTTTGTATGCGACTATTACATCCCTTGTGAGATATGATTTGGACACGAGTCACTACATACATCTACTTTTCTCCTCGTGTATTTTGTTATGGACACATCTGCACAGCTATGTACCCTCCCTCACATTATGGGTCAGCTGGTGACCCTCTCCATTGGGCTGGACGTACCTCCTGGTGGCACCCTAGCATATGATATGTTTCACTTCCACATGGTATAGCTATAAACACTACGTTGGACCATGGGCACGTGGTTTTTTTGTCATTTGTTCAAGGGTAGGGACCTGTTATTCCCTATCGTGCATTTGTTTGCTTCTTTGTTTTGTTCGCAGGGACTATCTTGCATGCTTTGTACACGTTTCAGTCTCCACAGACACTGATAGGTGCGAGTATTACTGCAGGCGGACTATACTATTCAGCAGTTTCGGTTGCTCATAGACAGCCGACATTGACACGCCTCCCTCCGCAACTTCGGTATGCCCCATGCGCTCGCGCACGTTTCCTATGCACGTGGCTGTGGCGGCTGCATGCCTTCATTAATATGCATATGGCGCTACTACTCCATATATACGCCGCACGGCCGGCGCAAGCCTTACACCAGCCTTGCGCCGAGCTTCATGAATCCGGGGGCCCAAGTTGTCTCACAGAATGGACTTCTTACCCAACACAAAGGCTCTCTTTCATCCAAAGTTCCAAAACAAGCTTAATGCATTTGATAAAATTACATTCAGTTACTGGTTTCCAGAGGATGTACTACTGGTTCCGCAAAAGGATAGAAATCTGCTACAATAATTTTTCAGATGTTCATTTTTATCTGATTTAACAAATAGGACTCTGATCAGACTCAGATCTGGCCTCAGCACCTCCAAACCTTTGGATTCAGGGCTCTGACTCCTCCCTTACCCACAGTCTCCCTACCATTTTTAAAGATACCACATATCTCATTTGCACTTCAACAGAAGTGTCAGAAGCTCTGATCTCCACACTGGGATCTTCTTATTCATTTTCCTAGTGATTTAGCATTTAAAACTCTTTCCTATTAGCTTTAGCTCATATACATTGGTTTAAAAATAAAGTGTGTTCATATAGATATAAATCTTTTCCTCTATACAATTTGTAGGTCTTAAGAGTGAAGCTACTTTCAGTAGTTTGTGAGGAGTCATTTTTTTTTTTGTAGTTGCAGTCTTCATTTCATAGTGGTGGACTTACCTTTCTTCTCAATTTACTCATAAAAATGGCTGACAAGACCTTTAAAACATTTGCCAATATAAATTGCCCCACAGGATCCCCACTCCCTTCAGGAGTACTGTTTGGGAGCAGTGAACCTAGACACTGAATGTGAAACCAGTGATTCTTTTGGCCAAAAGGCCCTTCAGAGCAGGAGATAAAATTGATAAAGGGTCTTCCTGCTTAGTCAACTAAACCTAGGTTTTTCTCCACCCTAATGGTTCCATTGCAGATATGACCTTCAGAACCAAAGTCCTTAGATCAAAGTATCACCACAGCACTAATGTTGATGCCAGTAGTGACTTTCACTTTGGCAACAACTATCACTTTGGCAACAACTATTACTCAGTTTCTCTGGACTTTCTCAAATTCAGATGAGAGTCAAAGTTGAAGCTCTGGAGCCAGTGTTCAGGGGAATGGTTCAACTTCAAAACTATAGGAGCTATCCCTCCTCCTGGGGCCTTGGCTCTCTCAGCTCTGATGTTGGCCTCATAGCTGGGAGGAGTTGGAGCCTTGGGGTCTTTGTTCTGATGGAACAGCCAGAGCAGCAGGTACTGGAATAACCATACATCGCCATGCCTGAATGAGGTTGTGATTTTGTGGAAGACTTAATGACCCCTTTGATGATACCACCTTGTTTGGTCTGAAGATTAAAGAAACTCACCAGAAAAACATTGGAATCCACTTCTCTACTCCTCAGAGAACCTTTAGGACTTTAGGAGAGGAGATGTGGTTCTGGAAGTTGTAGGATTCTAACCAGGATGCTTCTTCAGAAAGAGCTGAGAAGTCCACAAAACCAAGGATTTTACAGGCCCTTCTCATAAATCCTTTCAGTGCCCCTAAAGGGTTGCCCAACTGCTATACTCTGGACAAAGTTGGGGGCACTTATCCCTACATCTTCAAACTTTGTGGGCCATCACTTCTGATTTTTGGGCATCAAGGATAACCAGATAAACAATTCCATTTCTAACAATGCCTCATGCAAAATCCTGGAGTCCCTTAGTGCCACCTAATCAGTTGGAGTCCACAACATAAGTAGAAAAGCTTGGATAAAAAAAGTCATCTGTCAGGTCCCACCAGACCAGACAGGATCCAGTGTCTACTCCAGGTTTTCTAGTTCCAAAGACAGGGCACCCAAGTCATTTAAACTAATATGTAAAGTTGACAAAATTCTGGACAGTCCTGGTTCAAGTCCATTTTATCTCTACTCAGGAAGGATAATGTGCCCAATAGATCCCCAGGATGCCTATTGCCATGTAAAGATGCACGGGCATTCCAGGAGGTTCGTTTCAGGCTGGGAGCAAATTACCTTCAATCCAGATCTTTACCCTTTGGTCTCACCACAGCCCCCCTGTGTTCACCAAGAACATGGCAGCAGTGACAGCCTACTTCAGACTGCAGGGGTTCCAGGTGTTTCTGTACTTAGATTGGCCTCTAACCACGGATTTGTCAATTCTCCTGTAGTACGTCTTACTTCAATCACTTCACAGCTTGGGGATTATGGTCATTCTGCAGAAGAGCAATATTATACCAACTCAGTCCATAGAATTTATCAGATGCCACCTGGACACAGCACAGATAGCCACCCTGTTACAACACAGAATTCTATCCCTCTGGCAATTAGCAGTACAAGTCCTATCCATCCCATTACCACCAGCATGGCCAGTTCTAAAACTTCCAGGGCTTATGGCATCAGGCATCTTGGTTCCTATGTCCAGGTTTTACATGAGAGTTCAATGGACTCAGTCCAGTGTTCACAGCTTCATCACCCCCTCAACAACCCAGTCAGACTTCCCTTAGTTTGCAGAACCCACATCAAATGGTACATCACTTCCACAGACTTGTTAGCAGATTGTCCACTCTTCACTTCCTTTTACAGCAGTAATTAACAAGGACACTTCCCTTTTGGGGTGGGGAGCATTACAAGGGGAAGATGGTCCGAGGTCCTTTGACACTATTAGAGACCAGCTTTCACATCAATGTCCTAGAAATAAAAGCAGTCCTTTTGGCACTGCAGACATTTCAAAACGGTCTTCTGATGGCTGTGATTTAGTCAAGTTGGACAGGCTAGTGGTCTGGTACATCAACAAGTAGGGGGGATCCAGGTCTTATGTCAATAGGCCAGGATGGTTTGGCAGTGGGTGAGGTCTTCCTGTCACTTTCTGCTGGCAATGTATATCCTGGGGACATCCAATGTACTAGTGGACTGATTATGAGGTACTTTTTTGCCTCATAATTGGTCTCTTGGTCCAATAGTGGCAAACAAAGCTTCGGTCACTGGGGCAGACTTTGCTGTGATCTATTTGCTTCCTACCTGAACTGCAGCAGTTAATTTGCCATAATCCCTCTAAAGGGTCAGTCACCAAGGGACACACTGAACTAGTGTCTGCTACCCTTTATGCATTCCTTCCATTTCCTCAGATTATGAAATTCAGATAGCGGAAGGTGCAAGGCCAAAGATCCCCATTGCCTCTTATTGGCCTTGACAAGTCTCTTTCCCATGCCTCTGGTGTCATCTCAGTCCACCCTGGATGCTGGCTTACAGGCTATATCTAGTCTGCCATCCTTCTAGGTATCCTCTCCCAGACCTAGAGACCCTGAAATTAACTGGTTACCCCAATATTAGTGATGGCCAGGAAGGACAGGTTTTCAGAAAATTTAGTTCATATCCTCACTGCCTCACAAAAGTCTAGCACCAGAAGAGTATACCAAAGCAAATGGAAAAGATTTTCCTTTTGGGCTATGAGGAAAGGTTTGTATCCCTTCTCTGTGCCTCTATTTTAGAATTATTTTCTGAATTACTCCAAAGAGGTTCTAGTTTTTCTACAATCAAAGTTGAGCTCACAGCCATTTCTAAACTTTCATAGACCATAAGGAGACTCCTAAAGCTTTGTTAAATGTATCAAAAACCTTTAATGGAACATTCCTTTTTCAGCCCTCAATACAAGAGCCTGTTCCTCTTTGGGATATCATAGCATTGCTTCAGGGTCTTCATATAACCTCCCTTTGAACCAGCAGCTTCTGTGGATTTAAAGTTCTTGACATAGAACATATTCTTTTCCATAGCAGTTACTTCTGCCAAGAGACTTTCAGAACTAGATTCATGTAAACCATCATATTTGTTTTTTTTATAAAGATAGTCTTCCTAAAACCAAATTGTTCCATTCCATCCTAAGGTGGCACCCGAATAGTTTGTCTACAGTACATACATTTGGCTATTATAAACTCACTCCTTTGGCTCTGCTGTTCTCGGGAACATCCTTAATTCCACCAAGGAAATCATGTAGCTAGGGATTCTGTCTCATTCATTGAAGACAAAAATGGACAGATACAAGTTATGTACTCACCATAATAGATCCGTGTTGTCCTATTTTCATCTGGTTAAACATCCCTCCCATAATCCCCCTTCCAAATTGTCAACAGATCCTTGAAGAATGGGTAGTTACTTAACCAACCTCAACAGGTTAGTTACCTTAGTATTCTTATATCTTTCAGTTTCCTGTTGGATCAAGTTTTATTTAACTGCAGTATTACTAGTTACATATAGTCTAACATGGAGCAAACTTGATCTGAGGTAATTTGAAAAGGTTTAGGGAATTATGGGGAGGAGTCAGAGCCCTTGATCTGAAGGTTTGAAGGTGCCATGGCTGGATCAGTCTCCCATTTGTTGAATTAGACAAAAATAGGACAAGGATCATTATGGCGAGTACATAACTTTTGTTCTCCAAATGGAAAAGATTTGGTGCCACAGGATGAAACAATCATATCATGCGTTCCGGCCCCAAAACCCGGACCACACCACAAAAGGAGGGGGTGTATCCATATTAATCAAGGATACCCACACCTCCAGGTTGGTGGCAATGCACGAAGCATCGGAAACCATCCAGGTGCAATTAACCATAGGCAAAACTGCTCTACAATTTGTAGCATGCTACAGGCCACCCTCTCAAACTCAGGAACCCCACACAGCCTTCCTGAAGACACTGGAGGGTATAAATGCATCTCCAAACACCATTATATTGGGTGACTTCAACTACCCGAATATAGACTGGGAACATTACTCAAGCCCAAACTTTCTAGCCCAAAGGTTCCTGGAGTTCATAAATTCAAATGCCATGGAACAACTAGTCACCGTTCCCACAAGAGGAGAAAATATACTAGATCTCATCATCACAAACATGGGGACAAAATGCTCCACACCGGAAGTATATCCCTCATTGGTGAGATCAGATCACAAACTTATCTCACTGGAAATCCACATCCCGCCCCCACCCCAAGCAAAAAAGACCACAGTGAAGAACTTCTAAAGCAAACTTCACACTACTCAAGACTGGTGTGGTATCCTTCAAGGCCCCCGAGCCAGTGGAAACCACAACCCAAGCTGCGGAAGCCCTTACAAATGCCTTCTACGAACACCTCCAGGACTGCATGGATCAGGCAATCCCTAATAAAACCAAAACTCTTTCCACCAAGGGCAAACGTCCAGTCTGGTGGACCCCAGCCATAAACAAACTTTACAACAAGAGGAGAAAGCTGTTACATGATAGAGCAAAATCCATAAAAGAGAAGACACCCTTGATCATTATTAGTAAAAAAATACGAGCACTCAAAATCATCCAAGTCCAACTTTGAGAGAAAAATTGCAATAGATTCAAAAGACAATCATAAGGCCTTCTTCAGCTATGTTAGAAACCTGGGTGGAAACTCCCAGATATGTGCAGAATTAGTCCAAAATGATACAAAAATCACTGAACCCACAGACATTGCCAACATACTGGCAGACAGGTTCAGTGCAAACTTCACCCCCCTCTCTCCCCCAAAAGGAGAGATAACTATCCCAGCGGAGTGTAGCCTCCCAGACATCTCGAATGCGCAGGTGAAAGCTGCTCTCTCTAAAGCTAAAAACACAGCATCAATGGGACCGGATGGTGTCCCCGGCTGTGCGCTACACAAACTCAACGAGGAACTAAATCTGCATATAAGGCAGCTGTTTAATCTTAGCCTTACCACAGGTTACGTGCCCAAGAAGTGGCGTACGGCAACTGTGGTTCCACTCCACAAAGGCAGTACCTCTACAGACCCTGGTAATTACCGCCCCATAAGCTTAACAAGCCTGGTCTGCAAAGCTATGGAGAGGATCATAATGGAACTCAAACAAAGACATAGGGGACTTGCAGACATTGGACCAGACCCAGTTTGGCTTCGTCAAGGGCAGATCATGCCTTCTGAACTTGGTCGACTTCTTCGAAACAGTCACCAAGGCCATTGATGAGGGAAAGGCAGTCCATACAGCCTACCTTGACCTTGCAAAAGCTTTCGACACAATACCCCACTCGGGTATTATAGAGAAACTTACCAGCTTAAATGTAAACCCATATGTCACAAGATGGGTTGCAAACTGGCTAAAGGACAGAACCCACAGGGTTAGAGTTGCTGGCGCCATGTTAGACTCCAAGCCGGTCACAAGTCCCACAGGACTCAGTCCTTGGCCCTCTTGTTCGGCATCTACTTCTCAGAAGTACAGGCAAACATAGGAGGACTATGGCTGACAAAGTTTGCAGATGACTGCAAACTGGGCGCCATAGTGGAAAGTACATCGGACACAGATATCCTTCAGAGGGGTCTCACGGAAACTGATAACTGGTGCCAGAGCCATGGCCTGAAGTTAAATGCCAAAAAATGTATAGTCATACCCTTCGGGAAAAACAAGGTAACCCCAAGCTACCATATAGGTGGCAATCCATTAAGGACAGAAGAGGTTATCAGGGACCTGGGGACCCAGGTTGATAGTGGCCTTTCTTTTGACACTCACATTGCTAAAGTGGTTAGAAAGACCTTCTACATTGCCCACCTGATCATGAAGGGATTCACATCCAGATCAAGTGAGGTCATTGTTCCCCTGTACTCTTCACTTATCAGACCAATGATAGAGTACAATGCCCCATTCGGGATGTATCTCACCAGACACCTGCAGCAATTGGAGACCCCAAAAGTTCCTCACCAAAAGGATAAAGGGACTCCAAAATCTGTCATATGCTGCCAGACTGAAGAAACTCCAGCTCTATTCAGTCGCATACCGCCTGCTCAGAGGTGACCTGTGCCTGACATACAAGGCCATGTCCAACCCGGAATTAATGGACATGCTCCACCTCAAAAAATCCAAATCTACCAGATCCACTAGAGCAAGTGACTTAAACCTTAGCACGGATATAAATAGGACATGCTGGAGGGATAGATTTGTCACCCAGAGACTCCCTGGGCACAGTATTTTTTAACATAAGGGTTGGCGTAAGCCACAAAACTTTGGACTAGGCTTATAAACGCTTTGGGGCAGATAGCCTAGTATAAACCTATGAACCTAAGAACCTTGCCAAGAGGGTGTGTGTGTGTGTGTGTGTGTGTTGCTCATTTCTGTATAGGCATTTTCTTCTGTTACAGCATATTTGTCAGCCATCTCTGCCAGCTTGCATTTAGACCCATCAGTTTCATGTTTTGATGTCAAACTTTTTGAAAGGTAGACTTGTAAGATGAGCTCCCCCTCCTCCTTGGTATAAAATTATGTACGAAAAACTTGCCCTTGCTTCTTTTGAGCCTGATGCTTCCTCATCTCAGCATCTGTAACTGAAAGACTGCTGTGCTTGTAACAGATTTCAGCAAAGGTGTTTGAGCTACAGGCATTCATGGCCACTACAACTTCTCATCCTCCACAAGGACAAGCTAACCCTTAGAACCAACTCTTCCTTTATGCCTAAGGGGTCAATGAGGTTTCTTTAAATCATTCCATCAACTTTCCAACCTTTTTTTCATTTCCTCAGTTTCACAAGTGTACACTAGGTTAATTATCACTAGGGCCCTTATAAACCTAGCCATGCAACCGAAATGTAACCCACAAATTTGATTTATATAGGTGATCATTTATTAACTGCCTCTGTCCATCAGTGACATAGGAGCCAGACCAGGAGTACATTTCTGATTACCAATCCATTTGTCCCGGTTGTTCTTAAAAGGGACAGGGAGTAACTCTGCTTCACTTGGATGGGCAGCCTGTTCCAGAGAATGGGAATTCTCAAACATCTGTCCCTCCAATGTGCCTATATGTCACAAGCAAAAATTTGTCTTAATCTAGCAGTTCTAATGCTGTTTTGCAAATCTGCGAAAGGTTCATCAAAACTGGATCCAGTGATGCCTTATATGCCAGGCAAAGATCTCCTCTCAGAAGCCTATACGATACTGAGAAGAGACAGGGCTTTGAGGCAGTCAGCATAGGACATTGTGTTCCCTCTATTCTTTTTGCAAGGAACCTTTGTTGACATTCCTGTTACTGCATGTGTCCAGAGTATAATGACTCTTTAGGCATGTACCTGAAGGCTGAGGACATCGGTATGATGACCTCTCTGGACCTAGCCCTACTTATAAACGTTGAGCAACATAGGATTTTCTTAGCACCTTGGAAACATGCTTGTCAAAGGCTAGGTTACAGTCTACATAAGTTTGATTCACTACTCGGATTTGTGAACTCAAGAGAGCATTTGGTAAGTTTGGCATTGCTTAGAAAGGCACTATGGGGGTAGAGAAAGCTTTAAATCAGTATTCAAAGGCATAGAGGTGCAGACCATCCTTGTTCAAGCAATGTGGTCTGTTAACCATGTCCTCCCAAAATGACAAATATTGGATCCCCTTAGAATGATTTCAACACCTGCCCATCTCTCTGGTGTCAGTCATTTTTTGCTTATATTGTGGCATACGCTGATGGCAATATGCTGCTCAGTGCTAGACTACCAGCCTGAGAGACCATCTAAAAGCACCATAATGTCTCTTCATATAGTAGAGAAAAGGACAAAGACTGTGGATGTTCACAGGCAACTCAGATTTTACCTTGAAAAAACATAGATCTTGAGATAAATCAGCTCAGTTTTAGGACTCCAGTTTCCTGTGAACATCCAAAGAGTGCAAGTCTAAAAGGCAAATAGTTTCTAACTGGATTTCTAAGGTTACTTATTTCAGTTATTCTTTTCATGGAAAATAGCTCTCCAATTTGGTTAAAATAATTCAATGAAAGCACTTGCCTTCAGCAAAGGTCTACATTCTATAGCAATAGTAGCAGCAGGTATTTTGGTTTTCTATTTGCACTTTAGCCAAATATTACAAGACTGATTCTTTTTCCTAGTACCTGAGCAGTTTAATTAGATCTATCCTTTATGAAGTTTTAGACCATAACTTTGCACTGCTGTCCTCTTCCATTTAGCCAACTTTTGGAATCTCTCATCTGTTCATAATACTGAAACCGTGATCCAAGGAAAGATGCAGTGCAGTTGTATAAGAACTGACTAACAGTACGTCTGAATGATTGTTGCAGTATTACATCCCACCCCATTCCCCCTGTGGTTTTATACTTTTGACAAAGTTCAAGGCTACAAAAGGTCTTGGATTGCTGTTCTTTTACATTTGTAAATACCTTTGCTTCAGTACCTTGGTCTGGGGCAAGAAAGTCCTCAGGTAATTCATGGTTATGTTCACTATGTACCTTAACATCTGTGGACTTGGGTAATATGCTGGACTTGCAGAATGAGAGGAGGGTGCTTATGCTTGAGTATGCTGGCTGGAAGTACAGCTGTCCTTTGCAGGATATCCCATATTTTAGTAGTACTGGCACATTGATTAGTTGGGCATCTACCTTTATGGTAAGGCCTTTAGGATCATAGGAGGTTACTAGGCTAACAGCCAGAGTCTTTTTCAGCCTAGCCATACATGGTCGAAATCTCCCAGTTATCAATGCCCATGGTCTACAATGGCTTTGTTATATGCCTGTGACTTGGGGCATCTACAAACTGCCCCTGTCCATAAGGGTCACAGGTGATAAGCCAGGGGTGAATTTGCAATTTCCCATGCATCGTTCCAAACTGCATTTGAATAGACTTTGGGAAGAGCTCAGTTTCACATGAATGAGGAGTCTGTTTTAGAGAGGGGGTAATCTTGAGACATACCTATTCCTCCAGCATATCACAGACAAGGTTTAGATTCTTAGATCGGGTAACAGTAGTCCAGTTTGTTTTGTGAATGGATAGCAGATCCATCAGGATTGGATCAGAAAATGCCTTGTATGTTACACAGATTGCCCCTCAGTAGTCTGTAGGAGACAGTGCAGGGACAGGCTGAGGTGGGTGCTCCAGTTGTTGCAAATGTCTGGTCAGGTATGCAACAAAGAGAACATTGTACTCCATTGATCTAATGAGGGCCGAGTATAATGGGACTATCTCTTTAGATCTGGATGCCCTTAGTTGTGCCATGTAGAAAGACTCTCACTACCATGGAAATATGGTGATCAAAGTTCAGGTTACTGTTAACCTGAGTGCCCAAGTCCCTTACCACTGGGTCTACTCCTAGGGGAGTGTTATCAGTGCTGTAATTTGCAGAAGTAGCAGTCTTTATCAAAGGGTACAATTCTGCATTTTTGAGCCACGTTTTAGGCCATGGTTCTGGCACCAGTAATTTGTCTAGGTCAGACCTTCCTGTAGGATATCTACATCTTTGGGAGATTCAATGATTGCACCTAGTTTGCAGCTGTCAGCATATTATGTCAGCCAAAGGCCTTCAACTTTCATTTTGACTTCAGAGAAGTAAATTACAAATGGGACTGGTCCTAGAATCGAGCCCTGTGGGACACCACTAGTAACAGGTCTCTTGGTGGAGGTGAAATCCCCTACCCTAACTTCATGTGTGCAATCTCCAAGTCATTTGGTTATCCATCTGGTGACATGGGGATTTATGCCTAAATTTGTGAGTTTGTCTATAACCAAGTGAGGTATTGTGCCAAATGCCGTTGCCAGGTTTTTGCAGTCTTTCATGGTTCTAGTGACCTCAAAGTCCACCAAGCTTAGTAGGCATGACCTGCCATTGAAGAAATTGAACTGGGATGGGGCCAGTGTTTGAAGATCTCCTATGTCCATTTATCAGGTTCAGAATAATTTGTTTCCATGGCCTTGCATACAAGACTAGTAAAACTTCTGGGTCTGTAGTTCCTTGGGACTGTTGAGGGTCTGTCTGTGTAGAGGATCGACAGTTGCAGTCCATTTCCTACAGATGAAGCCTGCCTGTCTGGAGGCTGTAGTTGAATACAGATTTTATAGAGGGCCTGATAGGTCATGCCTTAAGCTATTTAGGAGGCATCCTATGATATTATCAGTACCCGCTGATGGTGTTTTTAGCTCTGGAGAGTGCAGTGAGGACCTATTTTTATAGTGATAACTTGGGGAGAAATGGTAGAGTATATTTCCTGGGGGGACTTGGGGTGATAGGCGGTGAAATTGGAACCAAATTTATCAGCCAACAAATTTGCTACATCCCCGGTTCAGTATAGGAAGTTCCATTTACTATTAGATCATAACATTGTTAAATATTCCCTTTAAGGTTGCATACATAAATTGAAAATGCCTTATCCTTTGCCTAGGAAACTATTTTTGCCTAAAAATTGTCTGATGGCCTTAATTAGTCCCAGAATTGCTTGTTGGGACTAATAAAGGAATTTTTATCTTTTGCGCATAATCCTTCCAATTTTTGGATTGGATTCTCTTCTGTTGTAGAGACTATTTAAGCTCGGGGTCCACAAAAGGGTCTTGTTTTTGGAGTTTACCCCAAGTTTATTTCGGTTTTGAACTGCTGCTATGCAGTTATTTACATGCTTGTACAGGGTTTCCATAAACACTTCCTCATAGGTCAGTGTTTTGAATTTGGCAGGGCTTGTAAATTTGCTGGGTCTTCACTTTATATGAGGTAGTTAGCCTTGGAAAAGTTCTTAAAGGTTCTGGGGTTTGCTGTAAGTGCAGCCTTTATTTCAAGGGTTACTACTTTGTAATTTTATTTGACCAGTGAGGACATTGCACAAGGGGTGTGGGGTACAACATTTCCTCATATTTATGAGATATTTGCATCCCTAGTAGGTCAGGGTGCTTGCATTTAAAAAAGAAATACAGGAAGCTTTGAACCTCCACATCAGTGGATGTGTATGTATGCCATTTTATGGTGGGATAGCTGAAAATCCCCCATGAATATGGTGTTGGGCTGAACTGAGAGACTCCACTAAATTCAGTGCATGGTATGGTTATCCTGGGTCATAGATGAGAACCTATAGTAAGGATATGGTATTGAATTTTACCAAAGGTTAGCTGGCAATGAGTAGCACAAGGATGTCGCTGTTTGACCAGTCTTGAGGTGTGCTCACTTATGTAGAATTGGATATACCTCTCACCTGTTGTCCCTTCTTATAGGGACATAGGTGTTTACGAGGCCAACGACCACAAGGGCCTTAAGCCTAGCTGTGCATCCCAAATCTGACAAGTTCTGGCACAAGTGTAAGCAGGGGTTTGGGAGGTGAAACATTTACAAGTAGTGACCTGGGAGATTAACCTTTTACAGGCTGCCTGCGTCCATTAGAGACGTAGGTGCCAAACCAGGGATGAATTTCATGTTCCCCTTCCAATTGTCCAAGTAACCCTTGGATTGGATTAGGAAGGAACTCTGCTTTGCATGGATGAGGACCCTGTTCTAAAGGGGTAGTCTCTGGGATAAATATTTCTCCAGCAGGTCCTATTTATATCACAGGCAAAAAGTTTAACTCTTTAGAAAAGGCAATTCTGGTGCTGTTTTTCAGAAATGCAGGAGGTCCATCTGTGTGGGGTCTGAATGCCTTGTATACCAGGCATACATCTCAACAGCCTTCAGGGGGCAGAGTACAGGGATAGCGCCTTGAGGTGGTCTGCACAGGACATTATTTGCTCTCTGTATTTAGTGAGGAACCTCTGTGGGCATTCCAGTTGTTGAATACGACTGGTTAGGTACGTATCAAAAGGAGGGCATTGTACTCAATAAGACGGATGAATGCAGAATGCAGTGAAACAATTACTTCCTTGGATCTAGATGCCATACCTTTGCTTTACATATTGCACAACCTAGAATGATTTTTACTACTGTAGACACTTGGTCAAAGGCTAAATTATGGTTTTGTGTGCGCCCCCAAGTCCCTGACTACTGGGTACGTTCTTGGGAGTGTGCTGGCAATATGATACTTACCATGGGTGAATGACTTCCTGAAGGATACCATTATGCATTTCTTAGCATTTAGTCCATGGCTCTGGCACCAGCTGTCAGTTCTTCCTGGAGAACATGCGACTTTGGCCTTTACTTCAAAGAAGTAAATCCCAAAATTGAGTGGTTCCTGGATTCTGTCTGAACCAGAAAGCTATTCACCAGGTGACATAAGGGATTGTAGCCAGCCTAAGCTCATCAACAATGCCAGAGTGGGGGATTGTCTCAAATGCCTTGGCCAGGTCAAGGTACACAGTGTGAACCAACTTGCCCTCATCCACAGCTTTGATGACCTTTTTAAAGTCATCCACCAAGTTGAGCAGGCATGACCTTCCGTTGAAACCAAATTGGGTTAGGTTCAGTGTTGGAGGTTGTGTGTGTTCTTTATCATGTCCATGACAGTTCTTTCCATGGTTTTGCATATGAGACTAGACTTACAGGTCTGTAGATTGCCCACCTTTGTGCAGAGGGGTGACTGTTCATTCATAAGGCACAGACCATGTTCGTAGGCTACAGTTAAACAGCAATTCCAGAGGACCTGATCATGTTTCATGCTATTCAGAAGGCATCCTGGGGATACTGTCTAGGCCCACTGATTGTGTTCTTGGCCTTTGAGCATTAAGGACATGTTCCTTAGTGATAGCAAGGGGAGTTTTATTCGATGGGATTTGAGGGAAGGTTGAAGGGGACAGGAGGGTAAAGTTGGAGCTGAAATGGTTGGCCAGCAGGTTGCTATATCTTATGGCTCAGTATAGGTGGCTCTATTTACCATGAGCTCTGCACACAACTGTGCATTGCCTTTGAGGTTGCAGACACAGCTAAAGAATGCCTTGTGGTTGTACTGTGCCTGGGAGGCACAATTTAACCCATATTTGGCTTTGGTAGACTATTTGTTCGCAGAGTAGTTTTAGTTTAAGAGGACTTTTATCCTGTAGTTGGTCTAAATGTGTGGAAGGCATAGCCTTATACTGCTGGGGTGCCTTCCACAGCTTTAAAACAGGTCTCAGTAACTGAACAAATGCCAATGGTCTCAAAGTTGAGGAATGCCATCTAGGGAGTGGAGCTCCTTGTTGAAACTCCTAGCATTGAGCTGTAACATCTTTAGTTTATCTTGTGTAGAATTTACTTTGGTGGACTGTATCAGATTGTCATGGACTAAAAAGGTGCTATAGGGTTGTAATGTTATTGTCATTATCTGAAAGCCTAGTGGGGGCAGGTACATACCATACCCAGCAAAGCAGCATGATCTGTCAATCATGCCCTTCAAAGCTGACAGATATTTGACCCCCGTAGAATGACACCAGTAATCAAGCCAATCGTTAAAGTCAATCATCTTCTGTTTATATTGTGGTATCATCCTTGGAGAAGGGAGAATGCTCCTCAGTTCTAGGCTCATACCTGCCCGAGACACAATCTGAAAGTTCTATCATGTCTTTCTTCATTTCATATAGCTCAGGGGGGTACATCACAGGTAATTAACACCAACATGTGTAGTAGGCGAATGGTCCTGGAGCCTTGACAAGCCTAGCCCATAAGATTACCCTGGCATGTGCCACCATCCATCAAGTAGAGCCACTGGAGTGATCCCCAGGGTGAATTTTCTATTTCCCATCCATACATCAAAATGTCTCTAAGATGGCCAGTGAGATGCTCTGCTTGGCATGTATGGGAAGTCTATTCCATAGCATGGGCAGTCTCTGGGTTAGGTTTGTTGGTGGTTATTTATAAGAATCTAGTCTAATATGCTTTGTTTGTTGCTGGGTTTGTTTGTACAGGTTGGGGAGCTCATGGTTTGAGTAAAGTTATCCAGGTTAATATGAGTTGTAGGTTGTTCAGAGCTACAGCTCTTCCATTCTATATTAAAGTCACCTAGGACTATGGTTTGTGGGAAGTTTGTAGAAAGCCAGCTAAGCATGTCTTCTGAGATGTTTGTATTCTTACCAGGTGGTAGGTAGATGCAGATGATGTAGACTGATTTATTAGCATTGAGATGTATTTTAGAGATAATGATTTCTAAATTATTCTCTAGTGGAGGTTTATATTCTAAAGTAACTTGTAATCTTATTTTATAGAAGATAAATACCCCCCTCTCCCTTCTTGGTTTTACAGGCTAGTCTGAAGATATTCTATCCTGGGAGGATGCTTTCATTGTCCTGTGTTGTGGGCTTTAGCCATGTTTCTGTTCGGCATAAAATATCGAATGGGTACGTCCAAAAGTGCATGGATGTGGGCAATTTTATTATTTATGCTTCGTACATTAAGATGGGCTATAAGTGAATTTGAGAGTTTGGTAAGTATATTTGATGTAGGGGTGCTGGAGCATTGGGGTTGAGTGGTTACATTATTTTTAGGGCCTGGGTTAGGATGAATGTCCCTATCTATAAAGGAACGGAGTTTGAATCTACATAGTGGATTTGCGAGGCTGTAGTGTTGGTTAGTTTCTTATTTTTATAGTAGTTGTTGTGGGCCATTCGATGATACCTAGCTAGTAGGTGGTTAGGTATTACTGTTACATTTATGTGTTGTGTGGAAATGGCAGGGATTAGTATGTTGGTTTGCTTAGGTGAGTAGTAAAAATGTGGGAAGTTTGGATGCTCATAAGAGGTTAGCAGGTAGGCTGCGGTTAGGATAGCTAGAAGTGTAAGAGAGCACTAGTTTAATTAGACCTGATTGAGGTGGTTTAGGCATAATGATGGATTTTATGTTTAAGCTTGAGGGAAGGGATATTAGAGTATGGAAAGGTAGATAGGTTAATTTGAATTAATTTAGGCAGTAGGAGCTTGGGTTTGGTTGTTAGCTAACTTTCAATCAGTTTAGACAATTGGCTCTTTGGTAATCTGGGGAGGTGGGTGTGGTTACAGAAGTATGAGGTTAGGACCAGTGGGGGTGTGTAGGAATTGGGCGTAGGGGAGCAGAGTGAGCCCATAGGTCAAACTGAGTGGGTAGAGACAAGAGTAGGGCTAGGCTAGAGAAAAACAATCAGTGAAATGCTTATTCTTGAGGGAGAGCTAGTTTGCTGGTCTGGATAGAGTCCAGAGATGCAGTAGTGGTGACAGTAAGAGGCAAACTGCTTGCTTTGGAGAAGGTAATAGAAATATGAGGGGTAGAATCTGAGGCAGGAAGGATAGCCCTATGGAAGGTGGACTAGGTGTGGGCACCACCTAGTGATTGGAAATGACATACTTGCAAATATATTTTTATAAAAACTGTACATGGGAAGATAGCTTAACTGGGATAATGGAAGACCTACAACAGGCACAAAGATATTAAACAATTGTACAGAGAGAGTGGCGACAGAGGGTGGTGAGGGGATATGGCTGCTGGCTATACTAGTTTGGAAGCATACCTTAGACTGCTAGAAAGTAGTAGTTGCAATAAAAGCATAATAGCCAGGTTTTTAGGAAAATTACATACTTTGTCTTCCTTTCTTGGAAGGTTACTGAGATATGTGGTAGTTAGATGAGACAGTATTACAGGGATCCTTTACATCAGGCAGTAAGATTTGACTCTAGTTCAGGGCAAAATTGAGGAGCCTGGAACTTTGGGAGAGAGAAGGAGCTGTAGTGAAGAGAAAAACAGTCTTTAGAAAACTAGAAAATGAAAAACGTGTTAGGCATACAAGACAAAAATATTATTTATATACACACACCTTAATGCAGTAATACAAAATAATATAGCAGGCAGGATAGTTATTAGATCGAGTCACCTTGGTCCGTATATTAAAGGCAAGGATACTAGAAAAATGCCAAAAAAGACCTATACATTGGGTACACAGTATTAAAAAACAGCTGAGTAATGCAGTTCTTGCCTACTAGCAATTTTACAGATAGGTCCTCAAATAAATGTAACAATAACAAAGTTAAGTCACAACATGAACAGGAAATGCTGCTTCTAGCAGGTAATTCTGGATAGTACATAATTTCAGAAAGCAAATGATGTTTTTATCAGACATTTAAAAATAAATTCCTAAATGCGCAATAGTGTTAATGTGGATGCTTTTATTGAGAATTCCCATAATGTGCCAGCGCACCATAAATACAATGATTAGAACAGCGCAATAGCTAAGGTTGAGTATAGGTTAATTAGGTGGGCCCTTTAAGTTCATTTTGATATCTAGATTGTTTCATGTACCCAAGTTCTCCCCAAACAAGACTTTATCCACAAGTAAATGGCAGGAAGATAATTCTTTTGAAACCAAACAAGAGGGGCTCCTTTCCAAAACAGAATCAATCCCCTGCAATGGGATGACCATGCTAAGTCACAGAGTACCCCACCCCTATTCAAGCCATTACTTCTTTCTCCTTCCCCAGGAACTCTTAACCCTGAAGCCTGGCCACTAGTCTCAAACTAATGGGTTCCAAGAATAATTTGGAGGATACACTTGGCAGTGGATAGCAAAGCCTTCCTTTTTCAGGGTTATTCCCCTCACCCACCAAATCAGAAAGCTATTTTCTCGAGTGCTCCAGCACATGGTAGAAGCAGGGGTAATAGAACAAAGTCCCTGCAATACACAAAGGCAAAGGATTTTACTCCAGAAACTAGTACCAAAAAGGGAGTACTCCTGGAGACACCTCCTAGATTTATCTTTTCTAAACACCTTTGAAAAAAAGTTCCAAAACTCAAAATGCATATTTTACAGTCAGTTGTAGCATTGTTTTTAATACACTGTTTCATGGTTTCTCTAGATCAAGGACAATTCTGTTCCTATTGGTCCAGATTTGCTGCGTCTAGCTTACAATCAGTTTTCTACAGTATCCTTTGGGCTATGTACTGCACCTTGAGTACACACAAAGCATCTGGCCCCAGTGACTGCCTACTGCAGAACCCTAGGCATCTACATTTTAACTTGTTTAGATGACTTGCTAATATGCTCAGATTCTATATCCAGGTGCTCAGAGTCCTTAGACAAGGTCGCAATGAATTTTCCTGGAGTTTTGACAGTAAAAAGGATGGCCTTCTTGCCAAAAGCCAAAGTTTTGGGTTTATCAGGGCATTTTCAGATTTGTCTATTCTCAGACATGGTCTCAGCAAGAGAGTTCCTCAAACTTCTAGGCCTCATGGCATTCATGATTCTCAGGATACCAATAGCCATACTTGACATGAGAAAATATCCACTTGTACTTGAATTGTTGGACCAAGCACTTTCATCCCTTGTATTTCTGGGTACTGGTACTTGGATTTCTGAAATATTAACTGCAGTGGTGGAGGGACCAGCTGGTGTCTGAATCCAGGACTCCCTTTCTCTTAGACCCTAGTCCAATCTGTCTAGATGGACTCAGATTTTGCATGGGGAGCACTGTCCATGGGAGTTCAAGTGCAAGGCTTGTAGGGTCCTTGAAATATACCCAAGCACATAAAAAGCAAGATGTTGGCAGTGATTCATGCCTTACAATTTTTTTCAGCACTTCTGGACAGTCTTGGTGAGCAAAGACACCACTACCATGATGTGGTACATGAAGCAAAGGGGTAAAGGCCATTCCTTATTTGTCATTTGACAAGTATAGCCTGGAAGCTACTTGTACAGTATTTTCTGATGGTTTAGGCCACACATTTGCAAAACAGTAGCAGGCAGACTAAGCAGAAGCTCCATGTTAGGGTCTTCCAAGACTTGATCCACATATGGGGAACATTAAGTAAACCAGCTCATCTCCTTTTAAAAAAGGAGGACTGACTATTCTATTAAAGATGGACTGTCTCTCTGGCTGCAGAGGTGTCATTCCCATAGTCATGAATGTTCCTGCATCCATTTCACGCTTTTCTACGATTCCCAAGGTACTTTTCAGAAAGAATTACCAAAGATCATTGTGGCAATCTCCTGTTGGCCAGACAAAGATGATTCTCACTTTTAATGGAAATAGCCAAGGGCGGTTACCAAAAGCTCTTCCTCACAGACTAGATCTCCTCACACAGTATCAGGGGGCTAATGTTACACCCCAACTTAGAGTAATTGCAACTGACAGCCTGATGGTTCTTCTAATACCTTTTAGGCACTTGTTTCTTGTGGATTGTGCAGCATGTACTTAAGGAGCCATGAAAAACTGCAGGTAGAAAATCTTGTTTACAAGTGCAAGAGGTTTTGAAATTTGTTACAGCTAGAGATGTAGTGGTATATGCTTCTATAAAAGTGCATTTTGCAGCCATCTCATCGTCTGCCCACGAAATCCCCCTTTCTTCTCCTTGTGGCTAGTTTATGAAAGGTGCATTGCAGGTAAAGCCACAGCCAATTCCTCATCCCTGGAATCTCAATTTTCTTATTGAAAATGGACCTTGGATCCTTTTGAACCAGCTGATTTATGGTAAATTACCTGGAAGACTTGCTCATTGCTCTGAGATCTGCAAGGCAGAGTCTGAACAGCAAGCTCTCATGCTGGGCCAACCATATCTGATTTTTCAGAAGGACAGGGTAGTGTTATACACTAATCCATTATTCATGCCAAAAGTGGTTTTGGAATCTACTTTGAAAGCCATCTCCCAGTGTTCCATCCTGATCCAAAAACAAGGGGTGAAGGGTTCTACATAGCTTGGATGTGTGCAGACAGCTCAGATACTATTTTGACAGAACAAAGCCCTTTAGAAATGATGAACAGCTGTCTCATATAAAGGGGACAAGAATGGTTAGCCTGTCTAAGCAATAAATATCATGATGATTGCCCTCTATTGTTCGTTACTCCAGCCATGGTAATCTCATGCAAAGTTTAGGCTCATTCAACAACAGCCTCATGCTCTGATGGCATACTGGAGAGGGGTGGACTCTAGAAGCATTTTAGAGGCAGCAACATTCAAAGCACTACAAACTGGATTCCTTTTCAAAGGTCCAAAAAAGGAGGCTTTGCTAGAAGCCTTCTCCATGGGCTCCTGGATCCTTATCCTTGTACCTCCTAGGTAGGGTAAGCTTTGGTAGTCTACCCAAAATGCCACTAAGGCAGTGGGAGTGATTAACATAGTACAGTTGCAGAAGTCACTTACCTGTAACAATAACTGTTCAGTGGTAGCACACCCCTCCACCCCACAGTCTAGGTGGGTTTCAACCTCAAATTCAGTTTTTGTCATTGGATTTAATTTTTATATGGTATTGTGACCACTTGTGAATTTATTCTTGCTAGATCATTCTGGCTTCAGGTACTTTCCTCTTTTTGTGGAAAAAAAAAAGCCTGAACACATTTCCTGTGGCAGATGTTCTCTCTCAGGATATGCTCAGCCAATTAGCTATCACAGGAAAGGAGGAGGGGGAAGTCGGCCCTTTTTTAAAGCTGGCCATTACTGGGTTACCTAGGCAGAGAACCTAAAATGTAACTGAGGAAGTGAGTTTGAACTAGTAACGTTCAGCAAACGCACTGCCTTACTGGCATATGGGTAGTAGTGCCCTACTACCCTTCCTCTGGCAGTCTACCAAAGCTCCTTCCACTATCACCTGGTAGTACAGGGACTGCCTTTCGGACAGACTCCACCTTTTCCATTTTCTAGTGCCATAGTAAGAAGGATCTCTAGGAAGACTATTTACTCACTTTCTTCAACTGCTGAGCTCAGATAAATCCTTTTGGGTTTCTTTCCTCTGCCTTGCTGTTTTGCTTATTTTTTCCTGATTGAGAAATTGTAAGTGCTTGGAGTTTTACCTGCAGTATAAGATTTTAAAGCCAATTGTTTTCTATTGGTTTTAATACTTGTATTATGTTTTATGGCCATAGGTGTTTACCAGTTTCTGTACAAAGGCCATTTTAGTGTTGCTCTTCTCACTGGTTCATGTTTCCGGAGCTGTGAGTTAATTGTGTGTTAATTCCATTGCTTAAAGGCTTCATTTGAATTTTTTTTTTTTTTGTTACAGGAAAAAACTTTGTTTACATTTTTTCCCTTTGGGGCCGATTTGAGTTGATTTAGTAGGTTTACAGCATTGTAAACCTTTTTCCATTCTGACACCATTTTGTATGCTAAACATAACTAACAGGAATTTTATACGTTAATACTTTATTCCTGGTCTAAAGCGGTTTTATGCTTTTTTAATCATTTGAGGCTGAAACTATCTTATTGAAAATGGAAGACTTTTGTGACCTGTATTGTGTTTTGAACAGTTACTAAAATGGTCATTTTGCTCAGTGCAGTGTTCAGAATAGTATCCATACAGAAATAGACTTCAGTTAGAGGGTGTTAGTACCACAAAGACTGTGCATGACATGAGGGCATAGCTGGCCTTAGGCATAGGCCAACTAGGTGGCCGCCTAGGGCGCCGCTGTAGCAGGGGCACTTTTCCAGTATTTATTTGGTGTAGGTAGACCAGGATGGGGGCACCGTGGAGCCCTTTTGCCTAGGGCACAAGCTGACCTAAGGCCGATGATATGCTCTCAGAGGCATTAACTTGTTCAGGCAGAGATGAAATCAAACTTTTTAGGTGCAAGGGAAGTCAGGAGTGCAGAATCTCTTGCCATCATTAGTTCTGCCCCGATTTGCAGAATACAGTGCTTGAAAGAGAAAGACCCATTATGTTGCAGGGCAGCTATCTCACATCATTTCCACTCGAGATGGAGGTGATGGCTAGATGCATTTTCAGGCAGTTAATTATGGGTGCAAACTCTGGTGCTCCCACCCCTGATCAATCACCCATGGATCCTTATTTTGAAGGGGATCCAGAATCAGGCTTCAGAAGTGTCAGAATCAGGTCAGTCAGTTTCTTATAAGGATTAACAGGTTCAAAAACAGACATTTTCTTTCCCAAATGCTGGCTAGATTTAGGGATGTTTTCAGTTTTGAGCAATCAGTGGCTACCTCCAAGATCAGCAGGGCATATGAGCTTTTGGAGGATGAAGCACTGGACAGGGCAAACCTCCCTCCATTGATCCCAGCATTGGAAGACGTTTTAAAGAAAGCTTGCAAATCTCTGCTGAATATGTGTATATTCTATAAAAGGGCCTTACAGAAACAGATGCTTGGTGCCAGAGCCATGGGCTCAAGCTCAATGCCAAGAAATGCATAGCTATCTTCTTTGGGGAAAAAACATGCACCCATGAATTACCACATAGGTGGCAGTACACTAAACACCGAAAGTGTGATGAGACTTAGGGACACAGGTGGACAGTGGTCTCACCTTCGATAACCACATCACCACAATAGTCAGGAAATCCTATGTGGCACACCTCATCACCAAGGGCTTTTCATCCAGATAAAAGGAGGTTATTGTCCCACTGTACTCATCCCTCATTAGACCCATTATAGACCCATTATAGAATACAATGTCCTGTTTGGTATGTACCCATCCCTCATTAGACCCATTATAGAATACAATGTCCTGTTTGGTATGTACCTCTCAAGACATCTGCAACAACTGGAAAGGCCATAGAAATACCTCGCTAAAAGAATCACAGGCCTAAAGCAGATGCCCTATGCTGACCTAAAAAACTCCTATACTCTGTCGCATATAGTGTACTCAGAGGCGATCTCTGCTTAACATACAAGGCCATGACAAACTCAAGAGCTGTTGGACATGCTACACTTAAAGAAATCCCAATCCCTCAGACACATGCTCCATGGATCTAAACCTTATCCCAATGAACAAAACATGCTGGAGGGATAGGTTCCTGACCCAGAGACTCCCTAGACTCTGGAATAGACTGCCCATACAGGTCAAGCAGAGCGCCTCTTTGGCCCTCTTTAAAAGGAACCTTGATTGGATGGGAGATAGGAAATTCACCCCAGGGATCATGTCAGTTGCCCTTGCTATACAGAGGTCCAGGGAAGAAATAGCCAGGGAATTGTTATGGCTAGGCTTGTGTAGGCCCTAGGGTCGATAGCCCAGTACCAACCTACGAGTCTCAAAAAAAAAGTGTTTAAGAAATTTAGAGTGTGCTCAGCCATGGCTGGCTTCCAAGTCCCTTGTCTGCAGACTCTGCTTCTGTGCTCCCAGTGTCCTCCATGACAGTCTTCATAAAACGTAGTCCCTTCAGACAAGCTAGACAATTGGCTAAATCTCAAGAGGCTTAGGGAGTCTGGCAGGGTAGCTTTTAAAGCTTTTAACAACCAATGTTTCATGGGATAATGTTGAGTTATATGTATAGTTTAGGTGAGTTTGCTGCATCCTTACCTGCTGAGCAAAAAGTCTGTGTCAAAGATATTTTCAATGTTTCTCAAATTTCTAAACATGCTTTAGAGTGCCTTGGAAGGGGCCAATACTGTTTGTAGAAATATAAAGACAGTAGTGGTAAGGAGGTATGTTTGGTTGCACAGCCAAAACCTTTTCTTTCTCTCCTTAAAAAAGGATTATGAATGCTCCCACTTCACTCTGGACAGCAACTAATCAAATACTTAAACACTGGAGAGGAGTTAAAGTGATGGAAGGGGTGTCAAAGATGTTCTATATTTCAAGTTTCTCTCCATAAAGCAAGATCATTTTCATCAGTCCAGCATACCAGTCTAAGCCAAAGATATGGCAGGGCAAAAACTCTGCCAAACTTAAGAGGGGCTCATTTTTCAAAAAGGATAACCTCTTCCAACTTTACTATGCCAAGGTGCATCACCTGCCTCTCTTCCAACTTTACTATGCCAAGGTGCATCACCTGCCTTTCTCAAGTCCCCCTCTGGGTGCCCAATCTTGAAAGTTGGCTTTCAACAAAGCAGCTGGTCTGTCAGTGGTTTCAGACAAGTGGGTACTCAGCATTGTTGGAGAAGGTGGTAGGAGCATCCACCTCCTATCAAGGGAGTTCTTCCTCACCTAATATACCAGACTTATTACCGCCTATACTCCAGAAAATCTGGAGCTTAGGAGTCAGAACTGGTCCCCTCCTTCTGAAAGGATGGTTTATAATACAGAATTTTCTTGGTTCACCAAGAGCAGCTGTCATGGAGACCAGTGTTGGACCTCCTCTTTATGAGTACCTTTGTTAAGGTCCCAAGTTCAAGATGCTCACCATGCAGACAGTACTTCCTCTTTTGAAGGGACTGCTTTATGGTGTCCCTAGACTTGAAAGATGTACATCATATCCTCATTGCTCATCAGTTCAGGAGATATCCAAGATTTGTTGCATTCGGTTCAAACTATCAGTTCTCTGCATTGCTGTTTGTGCTATCCACTGCACCTTGAGTATTTACCAAATGCCTTTCTCTGGTAGTGGCTCACTGTTGACTCTTGGCATTCACATCTTTCCTTACTTGGACAACTTTCTGATCTGTGCATAGTCTGCATCCAGGTGTTTGGAATCACTAGAGAATGTCTTGACCTTACTCTACCAGTTGTGGTTCAAGATGAACCTTTGAAAGTCATGCCTGACACCCTCACAAAGACTCATCTTCCTGGGGTGCTTAACACATGTTTGGGGCAGTGACAACTGCTGATAACCAGTAATAAAACAACATTAAAGTATATAAACACATTAAAGTATGTAAACGTGTCTACGACAGTGACCACAATACACAAAGGTAAAAACATTAAAAGTTATTTTGTATAACCCAGCCATTGACAGAAATAATATATGTTTTTAACAATAATTCAAGTTCTTCAAGTTTGAGTGGTCTAGGCCTACTGTCATACTTGGCTTGATCAATGATAATAAATTTAAAAGCATGTTCTTTATTAGAAATAGTGTGCTTAGCTAGCGCATTCTCCAGTTTACATTTATTCATAGCATATTGGTGTTCATAAATAAAACTTGAAGAACTTGAATTAGCCTGGCAAGTGACGCTGAATGCCTACAGTTTTCCTGGGTTGAATGACTTATGCTCAATTAGTAGCATTCTCAAACTAAAGAGCTTGCAGAGATGAGTCACATTTTGTTAAAAACATTTCTGTCAATGGTTGGGTTATACAAAATAACTTTTAATGTTTTTATCTTTGTGTATTGTGGTCACTATCGTAGACATGTTTACATACTTTAATGTGTTTATATACTTTAATGTTGTTTTATTACTGGTTATCAGCAGTTGTCACTTTAATTTTAAAGTGCGTTTGCTTAAGTAGAAAAAAGTGATGCAATTGGTGAATGCTGATCACCCGTCTTCCTTATAAGGAAGTTTTTTTATTGCTGTAACTGTTTCTGAAGAAGTTTGCTATCAGGCTGACGAAAAGCACTTTAAACAGTGGAATAAATAGTGTTATTTAACTCTTCTCGGACTGTGTTGCTGGTTTTTCAAACCTGTTTTTGGATTTATTTAGTTTCTTGCCTTGTTTGTGTTCCTAGTAGTAGCAGCTCACTTAAGACTGCAGGGATTCAGAGTGTTTTCACATTTTGACTAGCTCATTACCTCCCCAACCAGGTATTGGCCGATAGAAGCACAAGATCACATGCTACAGACTGGTTTATATATCGGAATAACCATAAAATACAAGCCTCACTTACAACCACCCCAGACATTAGAATTCATAGGGCAGTGTTCAAGGTATCTATGCAGCTTCTCTTCCTCTGTCAAGAGTGCAAATAAGGATGCAGCTCAGGAAAATAATTTGCAGTACCAGAATTTCTGCTTGAATGATTCTGTAAGCCCTGGGATAGATATCAGCAGCAATACTTTTAGATTTCCTTTAGCAAGATTTCACAATTATACAATGGATGTTAACACAATGGTCAATGCTTTCTCAACCCATGTCAGTAAGAGATAACTCAGATATGCAAAATATACCTTTGGTGGTGGATGCAGTGGCAACAGGTATTACAAGGCCATCCTTTCATCTTCCCTCAGTCCAAGGCTATAGTGACCATGGATGCTTCCCAGATTGGAGGCGTGAGGGCATTTTCTGGGGAAAAAAACAGTCCAGGGCACTTGGTTCCCTAAAGAAGCCAACTCGCATATCAATGTTCTGGAGATGAGAGCAGTGCTTTTGGAGTTGCAAGCATTCCAAGACTCTTCCTCTCTGAACAAATGCAATACAGACAAGTCAGTAGTTTAGTACATCAACAAACAAGGGCGAACAAGATCTTATCCCCTGTGTTGAGACATCCTCAGAGTGTGCCAGTGGGTGATATCTTCCAACCGTTTTCTAATAGTGATGCATATTCCAGGGAGTCCAACATGATAGACAAACTGAGCAGGTCCATCTTACTACCTCAGGAGTGATCCCTCAACAAAGTGACAGATATGACTGTCAGTGGGGCCAGCCTTGCTGCAATCTTTTTGCCTCCCCTGAGAAGTGCAGCAGCTTTTTTACCCTAATCCCCTGCCAGGGGAAATCACCAAGGGATGCTCTACTTCACAATTGGCCTCCCAATCTCCAGCATGCTTACCCCTCCAACCCCCCCCCCAATTCCTGCAGAAAGTAGCCCGGTTGAGGAGTAAAGTCACCTTATTTACACCTTACTCACCTCAGATTTACTTTTCCCTTCCTTTGGTCCCACCTACAGTATCCACCTTGGATTTGGGATCTAATTCCAGACCTAAAATGCCCCACCCAACAGGCATGGTTCACCCAGATCTCAAACCTCCAACAGCATGGTTATTCCAATTCCTTTAATAGTCAGACAACCAATGCTATTCCCCTGTCCATTCCACACTTCTCTTCCCATAAAACGTCTACTAGGAATCTTTATAGGAGTAAACTGAAAAGGTTTGGCAGAGCAAAATCAGACCGACTGGCACTGCTTCTCAGCTCCAATTCAATTGGTCCTGAAATTTTTGGAGAGTAATGAAGGTGCTAGCTCACCAACTAGCAGCCATCTCCAATTTTCATGCTGGATTTCAAAACTCTTCATTGGCTTCCTCTAAACTGTACAAAGCCACCTTAAGAGGCACACTCCTGCTAAGGCCCCCTTATAAAAATCCCACTCCATCTTGGGATTTAAATTTGGTACTGCAAGCTTCAATTTACTCTCCATTTGAAACAGCAGCCAAATGTAATCTTAAATTCCTGATATGGAAAGCTATCTTCCTAATTGCAATTACATCTGCTAGAAGAATTTCAGAGCTCCAAGTGTCATCTAAGCCTCCATATTTGATTTTCATAAGGACAGGGTAATGTTACATACACTAGATGGTTGGTTTGCATTTCCTTTGTCTGTAACAAGTCAACTGTCCCCTTACCAAAACCTTTAAAAGTCCATTCAACTCAACCAGATCCATGGCAACTTCTGTGTTCAGTCTAGAGCTTCTATGGACAATATATGTGCAGCTGCAACTTGCTTAAATCCTCATACCTTTATCACTCATTACAAAGTAGATCTGGTCTCAAGGGGAAGAGCGGCCTTCGGCTCAACCATACTCGGGAATAGCCTTCCTTAGAGTACACTCAAGATTTTAGGTTGCTGGGGACTCTGTCCCATTTGTTGAGGAAATGAATGAAAATTGACAAAAAGTATTCTGAATAACATTCGGCCTGCATTGTCCATTTTCATTCCTCAGCTTCCCACCCACCAACCCCCATCCTTTTTAATGATGGGCTTCTGGAGCAATGAGAGGCTTCAAGGACACCACTGCCCTTTGTGTTGAACTCCAGTTATGGCACATCAGCTAGTCTTCCTGTCAAGCAAGAAATGATCCGAGATGTAGGGATTTGTACATTATGGGTAGGGAAGGAGGTTGAGAGTTTTTTGGTGGCCACAAGCTAGTGTAATGGCAGTCTGATCCAAGGATCAGATCTAAATCCATTAGTTGAAGAATGAAAAATGGACATATATGGAATGTTATGGTGAGTACATAACTTTAGTTAACTACTATTTAGACTATGTAAATCATTGTTAATTTGTAAATAAACTAATATGCACAGATTATGTGCAATATAAAACTAAATTGGTATACAAAACATTTACAATTAACTGCAACCTAGCAAAATTAAAAGCAGTTTTCACATCCCCATTATAATTCTTATTGATTACCTTAAATTCATAATTCTTACAGATTAATCTGAAATTCATAGTAAAGGACCATATTAACTAATTTGTACAGAAAATGTTTAGTACTTACTATGTAATAGAAAATAGTAATATCACATGTTCAAAACTTCAGAAAAGAAACTAAAATTGGTGAAGGGTCATTTTTATAACAGCTTTATTGTAGAAGGGATGGTGTAATGTCTTGACAGATTCTGTTGAGGTCACTGCAAGGTTAATCCAATGAACAGACTTAGTTTTGGGAACATTAACTTAAAACTAGTGGTGCCCACCCTTAGAATAGTTATATTAGCTTAAACAGTGTGCAGGAAGTTGGTGTGGACATTCCTTCCCACTTCATCCAAAGTATTATTTTCAATCCTGTTTAAGGAATGGTCTTGCAGAGTTGTGCTCATTTTAAAGGAAGTAGTTTCATAACTCATTTGTTTGCATGTCAAGATGATATAACTACCCAAGCACAATGCAAGAGCCTTCATTTTTTGCATTCAGATGCTTTCAGTTATGTGTGATCACAATTTTGTAAGGGGGCCAGATTTTCCATATACGTTAGTGACACTGATCACATTGCAGTTTGGAAAACTTTTGAAGGATATACTTATCACCTGTAATCCCATCTATTTCCTTGCCTGCACTGTGTTTAATCAGGTAGCTATACACATATCCTGTCATTTGTACTAAGCCACAGTTACACACAAGTGCTTCCATGCAGGCCAAGTTCAGTGGCAGTTTCCTAGGTCCCATTAAGGGGTAGTACTGCTCCAAAATGTTGACTCCATTAGACAACAGAACTGATAGACATCCATCATATCCAACCTTGCAAATGACTCTCCAGCACCAGAGTGATAATCAAACCCTGCTTACTAGTAGAATAATCAAAATTAAAATCCATACACAGAGCCATCCCTATTCCCTTTTCAGTTTTTTTCTTCAGAAAACTAGGACATTCTAGCATGTAATACAACACTGACCACTGCACCTGCAATTTTCCTTTAAGTTGTTACTAGAGGCCAAAAGTGGGGATATTCCCTTTTTTATAAAGAACTTAAACTTAAGTATGCTGTTTAGTGTAAAGGCATAGCAGATATTTTTGAATTTCTTTATAGTTCTCTAGTATGTACTAAAAGTTAAAAGAAGTATCTTACAATAGCAGCCATAGCAGTTATTTCATGCACAATTGCTGAAATCAACATGCCAGCTGCATTATCTCTTTGGAGGAGGAAGTAAAGCTCATACCTTGTATAACAAGCTAAAAGACAAAGATGAACCCCACCTGAATTAGAAACAGCCTTGATTTCTAAGGACATATAACTAAAAGTATAAACCAATACACAGACACATTTTGCATTAAATCTTGGCTAAAAGGCAGAGAGAAGGGATTAAGAATGTCTGCTGACAGACTCTCCCACATGAAGAGGGAACATTTAATTCACTATAAAGATCGGGAACATTTTATGAAATTAAACCCTTACACAAGTTATTTTAGTCAAGGCACATTCTTGTGCAACTCATTTCAAAAAGTGATATACTTTTTTATATCAAGGCGAGAAAAGTTTGATTACACACAGTGAAAAGTAAAAAAAAAATGACAAAAAAAAAATTCAAACTCAAAGGACACACTGGAAGACGTCCAGTGCAAGAAAAAGAAACTGCAACTATAAAAAAACTTATTGATCAATGGTCTCATTGGTGGGTTGTACAAATTTTGGATCCTAGGAATGTCAAATAAAATGGGCATTCGAGGGAAAGGCATGCACAGATAATATAACCAGTCAGATCGATTTTCTTTTCAATGAAGAGTTCCTCTATCTGGCCTCTAATACGCTGTTGAGCTACATTTACCTCAAAGAGGCCTTCTGATATGCTTCTGATGATAAAAATATCCTGCATACGTATTCTATAATCCCAATTATCAATAATTGTCAAACCACCTCCTTTATCTGGTTTACTCACCCTGACATCAGCTGCTCTTGGCAAATTTAAAGCCTCCCATTCCTGCTTTGTCACATTTGCCTGTTCCCTACTATATAAGGGACGCCCACTATTGTTATAACCCCTACCGGCCATTGCCTGTAAGTAGAGTTCACACAATTTTTCAAAAGACTCTAAGGTAGGGTGTAGGGGTGGATTGAATGTACTAGCTATGGACAAGGGATGTTTTTCTGAATTGTGATTATGACCCAACAATGCTTTCAAGTTAAGCTTTCTAATAAAGCATTTAAAAGTCTACTAATGCCCTTGCTAAATTCGTATTTAACTTCAGAACAAATGTGTATCCTTTAGCAAACAATTCAATCAATTCAGGTGCAGCAAAGGCTGATGAATAATTAAAGATCTTAAAATCAATTAAAGATCTTAAAATCACCAGCTGAATTTACAATTATATTCAGGTTCATAGGTAGGTACTAGGCTATCCGCCTTGGGGCCTATACAAGCCCAGCCAAAAGGTACCCTGGCTTTTGCCACCCAAGAAAATTATTTTCCTGTGCCACTGTCGAGCAGAGCCACAGAGGTGATCCCCGGGGTGAATTTCCTATTTCCCATCCAATCAAGATTTTTCTTGAAGAGTGCTAATGAGGAGCTTTGTTTGATATAGATAGGTAGTTTATTCCAGTGTATGGGAAGTCTCTGGGACAGGAATCTATCCCTCCGGCATGCATAGCTCTCAACATTCCATCGCCAAAATGAGGAACACTTGCCTTCATAATGTGGAACAGATGGGCAAAATGTGGAACACTAACTAATGACTTACTAAACTTCAACTAGGAAGGTCATAGGATGGTTAAAATATGCTGGTTTTACTTTAAAGAATATCCTTTAATGAATTAATATGATTAATTTCAATTTACCATGGATTTCACTTAAAAAAAAAATTCCTAACACTGAATATGAGACAGACTCTTTCAATGTGGAATTTTGAGGAATTTTAAGGAACATGAAGTTTTTAAGACCCCAAATGAGGTACGTTCCTCGTAATGAGGTACACTTGAGAGTTATGCCGGCATGTTCTGTTTATTGTGGTGACAAGGTTTAGGTCCCTAGAGCGTATAGCTCGGAGGGATTGGGATTTATTTAAGTGGAGCATGTCCAGCAGCTCTGGGTTTGACATAGCTTTGTATGTTAGGCAGAGATCACCTCTGAGTAGGCGATATGCGACAGAGTAAAGCTGGAGTTTTTTTAGACTGTCTGCGTAGGGCATCTGAGGCTGGTAATCCTCTGTGAGGTATTTCTTGTTGTTGATGTCTTGTGAGGTACATACCACAAGGGGCATTGTACTCTATAATGAGTCTAATGAGTATGAGTAGAGGGGAACAATGACCTCTTTTTCTGGATGAGAAACCTTTTGTGGTGAGGTGTGCCACATAGAAAGATTTCCTGACTACTGTGGCGATGTGATTATCAAAGGAGACTACTGTCCACCTGTGTCCCAAGGTCTCTTATCACACTTTCAGTGTTAAGTATACTACTGCCTATGTTGTAGTTCATGGGTACAGAGTTTTTACCAAAGGGGATGACAATGCACATTTTGGCATTGAGCTTGAGGCGATGGTTTTGAGACCAAGCATCTGTCTCAGTAAGGCCCTTTTGTAGGATGTCCACATTAGGAGTTTTGATTATGGCTCCTAGTTTGCAGTCATCTGCAAACTTCATTAGCCAAAGACCTTCTGTGTTAGCCTGTACTTCAGAGAAGTAGATACCAAACGGGAGAGGACCCAGGACTGAACCCTGTGGTACTCCACTTGTCACTGGTCTGAAGTCAGATTTGGAGTCTGCTACTTTCAGTGTGGGTTCTCTCAGCGAGCCAGTTGGCAACCCATTTGTGACATAGGGATTTATACCTAGTTTAGTGAGTTTATCTATAATTCCAGAGTGGGGGATGGTGTCGAAAGCCTTGGCAAGATCTAGATAGGCAGTGTGAACCACCTTACCCTTGCCTACGGCTTTGGTGACTGCTTCAATGAAGTCTATCAGATTTAGGAGACATGATCTGCCTTTTACAAACCCGAACTGGGTGGGTCCAGAGTTTGGAGATTACCAGTGTCTTTGTTTATAAGTTCCATGATGATACGTTCCATGGCCTTGCAGACCAGGCTCGTCAGGCTAATGGGGCAGTAGTTCCTGGGGTCCGTGGTGGCTCCCTCCTTGTGGTGTGGGATAACCATCGCTGTGTGCCATTCAGCAGGCACAAAGCCTGAGGTGAGGCTATGACTGAACATGGTACTTGGCTGGGGTGCCAGTTCGTGTAAAACGCAGCCTGGGATGTTGTCTGGTCCCATGGATGCTGTGTTCTTAGCTTTGGAGTGTGTGGTTTTTACCTGTGCAGCCGTGATTACAGGAACTTTGCATTCTTCTGGTATAGAGATGGGCTCTTTAGGGGGTGAGAGGGGGGTAAAGTTAGCACTGAACCTATCTGCCAGGATGTTGGCAGTATCAGTTGGGTCTGTATATTTACTGCCATTGTGCTGCAACTCAGAGCAGATCTGAGTGCTGCCATTGATATTCTTGACATAGCTATAGAATGCTTTGTGGTTGTCTTTAGAAATCAGTGGTGATTTTGTTTTTGTAACTAGCTTTGGAGGATTTCATCAGGGATCGCAACTTCTTACTGAGGCTGACCAGGGAGCTCCTCCACTCATGGGATTTTACTCTCTCTTGCAACAGTTTCTTCCTTCTATTGTACAGTTTGTTTATGGCAGGGGACCACCAGATTGGCTTTCTTTTTTTGGAGGATAGCATATTGGTTCTGTTTGGGATAGCACGATCCATGCACTCATGTAAGTGCTTATAAAGTGCAACTGTGTAGGATTCAGTAGTCGTAACTGTACTGTCCATCTGCATGGGTGTCATGAGGTTCACCACTTCTGTCTTAAGAAGCATGAAGTTGGCTTTGGAGAAATTTTTTACCATGGTTTCCTTAATGGGGGGTGGGGGCAGGATGTGGCTATCTAGGGTAATTAGCTTATGGTCGCATCGGACCACTGAGGCATTGACTTCAGGTGTGAACACCGGTCACTCATGCTGGTAATG
>NC_056747.1:218382016-218517016 GCF_019279795.1 Protopterus annectens | reverse complement strand
ATCGCCTCTCTAAGTAGGGGATATGAGACAGAGAACAGCTTGAGTCTGGAGTGCATCTGTGAAGGACATGTGTTTAATGCCTAGGATCCTCTTCATTAGGTACTTCTGTTGCCTCTCCAGCTGTTGCAGGTGTCTAGTGAGGTACATGCCAAATGGGGCATTCTACTCGATTTGTCTAATGAGGGAAGAGTAGAGACTATGACCTCTTTCTTCCTAGATGAAAAACCCTTGGTAATGAGATGTGCCACATAGGACTTTCTGACCACAGTGGCAATGTGGTGGTCAAAGGAGAGGTTGCTGTCAACCTGCATCCCCAGATCTCTTATGCCTTCAGTGGACTCCATTGATGTGATAATTAGTGAGAAGCGAGTTTTTACCAAAGGGGATAATTATGCATTTTTTGGCGTTAAGCTCAAGGCCATGGCTTCGACACCAGTCATTGGTCTCAGTGAGGCCCTTCTGTAGGATATCTGCATGACTTGGAGAGTTAATAATGGCTCCCAGCTTGCAGTCATCTGCAAACTTGGTCAGCCAGAGTTCCTTTGTGTTGGCCTGGATTTCCGAGTAGTAGATACTGAACAGGAGAGGACCCAGGACTGATCCCTGTGGAACTCCACTCGTGACCAAGTCTGACTTGGAGTCCATTGCTTTCACACCGTGTTCCATCTGTGAGCCAATTTGCAACCCACCTTGTGATATAGGGGTTGATGCCTAATTTGGTGAGTTTATCAATAATTTCTGAGTCAGAAATGGTATCAAAGGCACTGGCCAGATCAAGGTAGGCTGTATGAAGTGCTTTACCTTCATCCACAGCCCTATTGACTGACTCACCGAAGTCAACCAGGTTGAGCAGGCATGATTTCCCTTTCACAAAGCCAAATTACGTGGGATCTAAATTTGGAGATCTCCTATATAGCTTTGTTAATCAGGTCCATGATGATGATGCACTCCATAGCTTTACATATTAGACTAGTCAGGCTAATGGGGCGATAACTCCCAGGGTCTGTAGTCACTCCCCCTTTACTGAGAGCGAGAACTGTAGCAGTGCACCATTTGATAAGGACAAAGCCCGAGGTGAAGCTGTGACTGAACAGGGCGCACAGATGTGGTGCCAGTTCATTTTGTAGTTCTTTTAGAACATAGCCAGGGATTGTATCAGGTCCCATGTAAGCTGTATTCTTGGCCTTGGACAATGCAGCTTTAACCTGTGCTGTAGTAATGCTAGGTGCCTGGCATTCTTCTGTTATTGTCATTAGTACTTTGGGAGGAGTAAAGATGGCACTGAATCTGTCGTCCAGTATGTTGGCAATATCTGTTGGCTCAGTATAGGAGGTACCGTTGTGCAGTAACTCAGAAAATCTTGGTATTGCCGTAGGTTCTTGGAGGTTCTTGATATACCTATAGAAGGCTTTGTGATTGTTTTTAGTGTCTGCTGCAATTCTGCCTTCATAGCTGGCTTTAGAGGATTTGATGAGGGATCTCAACTTTTTGTTGTGGCTAATAAGGAAGTTTTTCCAGTCTTGAGACTTAATCTTTTTCTGCAGTGGTTTCATCCTTCTATTGCAGAGAATATGTAATGGCAGGGGACCACCAGATTGGCTTCTTTTTTTGGAGGAGAGTCTTGGTTATGTTGGGTATGGCCAGTTCCATGCATTTATGTACATGTTCGTACAGTGCATTGGTGTATGATTCGGCAGTCATGCAGCTATTTTCTACTGGCATGGGTGCCGTAAAGTTAGCCACCTCTGTTTTTAGGTGTCCAGTTAGCTTTGGAAGTTTTTCAAGGTGGTTACCTTTGTGGGGGCTGTGGAGGAGATGCATGGTGATTAGTTTATGGTGAGATCTGACCAGGGAGAGATTGACCATTTGTGAAGAGCAACTGTTGTCCATGTTAGTAATAACCAGGTCAAGGATGTTGCTTCCTCTAGTTGGGGTCAGAATGAGCTGGTCCAGAGCATTGGAAATTATGAATTCCAGGAAGCATTGTGCCAGTGTATTGGTGCTTGATTAGTTTTTCCAGTTGATAGAGGGGTAGTTAAAGTCACCTAGTATGAGAGTGTTGGACTGGACCTTGATAGATTCCAGAATGCTTAGGAACATGGAGTGAGTGTATAGGGACATGGATGAGGACCTATAGCAGGCTATGACCTAGATCGCCATCTTACCCAATTTTAGTTGTACCTGAAGTCTCTCAGATGCTTTCTGCTGGGCTATTAGTCTGGAGGTGTGCATATCCTTTATGAATATGGAAGACACCACCACCTTTTGATCTTCGGTCCATGTTATGAGTTATAGCCTGGTAGCGCAGCGGTGGTTTCTGCTGCTTTCAACCAGGTCTCTGTTACAGCACAAATGTCTATGTTCTCCATTTTGGGGAGTGCTTTGAGTGAATGCATTTTGAGATTTAGACTTCTAGCGTTGAGCAGCATAACCCTCAGACTGCATTTATTTATAGCAGTTATGGTTGTTATATGGTCTTTGGAACACTGCCTAAAAAAGGCAAAATAGGGTTGGCAAGAGCCTTAGCCAGTACCTGGAAACCCAGGGGTGACAGATGCAGGCCATCTCTGGCAAAGCATCACAGTCCGTCAATCATGTCATCTCAAGCAGGCAGATACTGGATCCCCTTAGAATGACACCAGAAACTTATCCAATTGAAGTAAATCATTTTTTTTGTACTGCGGTATCATTCTGGGTGATGGCAGGATAATGTTCAGGGCTAGTGTCATACCTGCCGGGGCCACATAAATCAGAGAGCGCCATGTCTCTTTTCATGTAGTCCAGGGAGGTGCATCTTGGGTCACACCCACATGGACAATGACAGTCATACTTGTTGTGGTGTGACCTGAGTGCATGTGTTGTGTTAGATTCTGGCACCTGCTAGACAGCTGTCTGTTACTTATTCAACCTAGTGAGTGTGACATCTCTGTGCCTCACTATTGAGTCACCTGTGATTAGTTACTGGGCAGGGTGTTTAGCCTTAGGGGCTTAGGTTGAGGGGCACACTGTGGAGGTGAGCTATATGTCCTGTGGTTTGTGCTGTATTGTGGTGGTGGAGTGCATGCCGTCTTCGAGGTCTCTGCTGTTTGGGTAAATTTCTGTTGAGAGCCTCTGCGAAGGTGGGTGTGTCATTTGTGTTTTACGTGAGGGCTGTGTTCCATGTGGTGTGGTGCAGGTGTTTACCTTCTCTTGACCAGCTAATCTGGTCTTGGCTAGAGAGTGCACAGCTTCCAATTTGGTGATACAAGTGCATCTCTCATGTCTGAGTGTTGGGAGGTAAGAGGAAAGGGTTGTGTGTGTACATAAGGCAGTTGCTACATTGCCTCAGAATGCCCAAGTGCACCAGATTTATAGGAGAAAGCACAGGGAACTGCCCTTTAATCGTGCCAGGAGGGGTGGTCATAAGTACCAAGTACTGAAGCTATTTTCATGAAGAACGACTAGTGCTGATGGCACTTAGGTGTGCTACAATAATTGCTACAAAAACATGTTGAAGTGCAAAGCAGTTACGCTATTTGAAGTGCAAGAGAAAAAGAACTAGCAAGATCTAAGGGAAAAACTGAAGAGCAGACTTTCTGGAACCAGTAATAGCTTACCTCAGCTTGGTGCCACTGCAGAGCTTAAACAAGCGCAAACCACACAAATGCGGGCTTTTAAACCAGAAAGTTGAAAGGGATGGAAAAACTGCCCAAATGGCCAATAAACTATAATTTCTGGGCCAGAAATCACTCCCCTTCTGGTAGATAGGCTACCTAGTGTTTACCACTCCCACTGATAATCTAGAAGGCTTCCCTCCAACCCAGAAGCTTAAACAGTCCTAGATATAGCAAATCTGTATCTGGATTCCACTAATTACAGGAAAGGCAGGAAACAAGCTTAGAATTTTTGTTTTCACACTGGCATTTAGGAACGGTCTTTCCCATATGGGGAATTTTTACGATTAAAACATACCACAGAAGTTTCTGATGTTAGAAACATTGGAGAAAAAATACAAATAGACGTTAGAAACTTTGTAATATCCTTGTTGAACCAATCTTTTGGAAGAAACTGTAAAGGGAGAAAAAGGTCATTTCTGCACAAAAAAATTAGTGAGGGTATATATTCGGGGTCCCTATTAATTATCCGAACTTTTTAAAGTTGGTGTCATATGGTCAACAACATATGATAGAACTTGAAAAAGTTCAAAGGTGAAAAGCAAATGCTTCGTACGGTGCAGCATGGGAAAATGTCCCTTTTCTGCACTGAAGTGCGATCTCGGAGTTGGTATATTTAAGTAGAGGGGTGTGGGGGGCTTGCCCCCCTGCTTAATGCGTTTAGGTAAGTTTTTTTTAATTTATTATATTTTCGATGTTTCAAACGTCACTCATATGTTGAGCATATGAGGTTCAAAATTGTGAAACTTCGAATATATAATATAGACCCTATATTCTGAGCAAAGAGTTGAGGAAAATGAAAGTGTTGAGATTACATTGTGTTAATATACAAAATGTTCTATCTTTTGTTAGAGTAAAAGAAAAACAAGTTTTTTAGTGACATATTAACATCTTAAAAATTCTACCAACATTTTTTTTTTTGTTTTACACACTACAGCATTAAATTTGTGGTAGATTGTCATTTATAGTTCACCACTTGTCAAGACTATCCAGGGATGTTTGAATATGCAAACTGTGCTATATGCAGAAATGCATTGTGCTACAAGGAAATTAACATTAATTGGACTATAATTTCTTAATCTAAAATTCTATCAAGTGTAATTTATATTTGTTGTATGTGTTGAAATTGTGACTTAACAAAATGCCACATAGGTCAAAATACAACAGCATTTTTCTGAAAGAAAGGAAATCTGATAACGTTAATATTGCATGCATATGAGAAACGTGAAGTAAAAGTGGTTTTAAATTTGTGGTTTTAGTAAATATGATTAATAGTAGGGGGTAATACCAGTTAAGAGTCCAAATTTATCCATTTTGACATTTCATACATTGACTCAAACATTTGAATACAGTGATTAATTGGCAGTTTGATTAGTGTTGAAATGTATACAAGACAATTTGTTAACTGATTTACCCAGGGAAGGTGCAAAGCAGAGGCTTTAAGTGCCATTAAAATGTTTTCCTTTCATGTGTGTTTTTATTTGGGACAATTAGTTGCCAAAGGATCACATCTAAATATTTGCTATCCCTCTTAGCTTGCATGCAACAAGCCTTCTTAAGGTCAGACACAATCTAGCCTACTTAACATGTAAATTCTGCCTCTTGGGTGTTGAAACAAACATTCTCGTGTGCTTAATGTAGGGGATGCTGGGTCTAGAGCTGTTGCAACAGGTACAGTAATGCATAGAAATGCCCAAGTTGGATAAGAAAATTTCTCTGATGTAAAAAGGCTTAGCTGATAAATTTACAGCCGACATTCATTTTGGAAATTTTAGCAAAGGTACTTCAGAAGTTAGAGGAAAGGAGAAAATTAATACAAGGAGTCAAACACTTTGTATCCTATCCCAAGATAGGTAATCCCATTTCTTAAAAAGCCTTTTAAATCATAGGAAAAAACCTGCTGAACAGCAAAAAACTCAAGGCAACTCAAAAAAGGAGAGAAATCAAGAAGCCACCATTCCACCATTTAAAGAAAAGTAAACTACTTGTGTCTTAACCTCCACCCCAGCCTTCATTCCCAAATCGCAGGCAATCCACTGTCTTCAACTCTAAACAAATTCTCAGATGCCTGTGTTCTAAAAACTATTCAAAATGTTTACAGACTACAGCTAATATCACCTCCATCTCAATTTGGAATTTATCTTCTTCCAAAGAACCAATTCCATCTACTTCAAATTCTTTTCAGCTTGCTAACTCAGTGATAGAGCCAGTACACCATCCCACCAAGGAGAATGCTTTGAGAAGACTTCTTAAGCCCAGAAAAGGCAAATGGAAACATTTTGGACTTTTCAAAATCAAAACACCTCGTCTTCATATCAAAATCCAAAATGCTTCCTTTACAATCCCAGATGTTCTTCATCTCACATTGCTGCAGTCCTAACACTTGGGTAGTCCGCTGTCCCTCATTCGGCCTGAATATCAGAGTATAAGGCTGACGTCGGTCAGGGCGCATTTGACTGACATCAGAACGTCAGGGTACAAATGCACATGACCGACATCATATCCTCAGTCTTTTTTGCCGCATGGTCCGATGCAGAAGCAGTGTTGCAAGTGCCGTTCGGCGTTCTGAAATTTTGGTCGGAGTTTCAGACCGAAGTCAGAGTTGGTTAAGTACCCGTGGGGAATATTTTGGTTTTCTTGCCTCAGTGGTTTACCGGATGTCAGAAAAAGTGAATAACTGTATTTCTTGTGGGAAACAGATACCGCATAGAGATTATCATAATTTGTGTATACCTTGTTTAGGACCTGAGCACGACGTTGTTGGATGCCGCTTTTGTGCTAGGTTTAATAAACGCACTATAAAGCGGAGGTTGGATTGTGCAAGGTTGGTCTTTGGGAAGCGGTGCAATTACAAAATGCCGGACGCTCCGACGCCGGCTTCCTCAAAGAAGCGCAAGGACAAGGCAGTTAAACCTAGGTTAGAGGAGTCGTCCGAACCGGACGCCAGTTCTTTAGAGGTGTCAGTGGAACCGGTGGTTCCGACGGAGGCCTCTCTGGAGACCCAGGGAGAAACTTTGATTTTACAGGATGTGGCCTCCCAGGAGGCAGGGCAGGCTGTAGGGGCTTCTCAAGTTACTGTACTCCCCTCCCTTACTAAGGGGTCTAGGCCCTCTTTTTCTGCTTCCAAGGCTTCTCCTAGAGGCAGGTCTAGTTTAGCTGTGGGTGTCTCTCCCAGTTCTTCAGGTGCTGTGCCCAAGAAGCACATGCTCAAAATGGCAGAGGATTTGATTACTTTAATTAGAGGCTCTATGCCCCTCCTGATAAGAGGCCTAGGATGGAACCTGTGTTGGGGATTATGAGCAAGCTTGGATGTGTCTGAGTCTTGGCTGAAGACTTGCAGGAGTATTCTCATTATTCTGATTCTGATATGGATGATTCTACTCCTTCTGCTTCTCCTCCTGAGGATTTTTCTTTTCAGAGACCCTTCACTCCATGAGAGAGCATTTTAAATGGGAAGGTCAGGATTTCTCTGATTCCAGGAAAAGGCTTAGGCAATTTTTGTTTTTACCCCAGCATAGGCCTTTAGCTATTCCTCCTGTTCTGAATGTGGTGGAAGATGTGTTTGTGGAGGCTTCTCTTAATCCTGATTCTTTGCCTCCTGCTCCTGTTAAACCGGATAGGTATTACAGGGTGCCTGAAGCTCATAAGTATCTTTTTAAGAGTCCTAGGGCAGACCCAGAAACTGTTAGCCAGGGGCCTAAGGGTGTTAAGGCTTCTGTTGTCAAGAATCCGGTTCCTGCAGATAAAGAGGCCAGGGCCTTGGATAGATGGGGAAAGAAAGTTTATACTTCTTCCACTCTAGCCATGAGAGCTTTGAATTGCCAGTTTCACATGTTGAAATATCAAAATTATCTCCTTTCTCAGTTGAAATCTAAGGTTGATGCTCTGGCGGAAGGTATTGACTGTAAAGAGTTACAAGATTTAGTGCATGTTTCTGAGCAGGTGGGTAAGCATTCTTTGCAATGTGGTTTTGATGCTGTACAGGCCTCGTCTAGGGTGGCTGCCACTGGGTCAGTTCTTCGCAGGCATGCCTGGCTGAGGGATCAAAATTTATCTGACCATGTTAAAACTAGGATTTTGGATGCCCCTTTGCAATCTGATGTCTTGTTTGGTTCTCCTGTTGAGGCAGTTTTAAAGAAAATGGAAGATAAGGCTAAGTCTATGCAGACTGTTAAAGATTTTTTGCAGGTTCAGCCTCCAAAGTTTAGTAGAAATTGGCCTACTAAAGGGTGGACGTATCCTTCTTATGATTCCCAGTCTAGGGGTAGATCTAGACGTGGCAGGGGCAGAGGTCAGGGCTCTTTCAGGCCCAGAACAGGGAGTTCTCCTGCACAGTCTTCGAGTGAGGGCAGGGGTCAGTCCTTGTAAACAGACCCAATGACCTACCTTTTCAGCTGCCAGAACCTTCTCGCCTGGCAGCACCTCTGGGAGGAAGGTTGGCACTTTTCAAAGAAAATTGGAGTTTGATTACCCAAGACAAATGGGTACTGGATATCATACATCACGGTTACAGGTTTTATTTCCATACCTTGCCTCCTTTCAAAGGCATGCCAGACATTCCTCCTCAACAAAGAATAGAGGCTCACAAGCAAATTTCACTGCTACTCCAAATAGGGGCCATACAGCCGGTTCCTTTGCCAGAAAGGGGCCTAGGATTTTATTCTCGCCTGTTCCTAGTCCCAAAGAAGGGGAACACGTGGAGACCAATTTTGGATTTGTCTATCCTCAACACTTATCTGGACATTCCCAAGTTCAAAATGTTGACGTTGCAGCAGCTTTTACCTCTGCTGGGCAAAGATCATTGGATGGTAACTTTGGATCTCAAGGAGGCTTACCTTCATGTTCCTATCAGACTAAGTTGCAGGAAGTATCTGCGTCGAGCTGGGACTTCTCACTATCAGTTCTCTGCATTGCCCTTTGGCTTATCTACTGCCCAGAGTGTTCACGAAAGTTCTGGCTCCAGTGATAGCTTTCTTCAGGCTAAAAGGAATACAGATCTATCCTTACTTGGACGACTGCCTGATTCTGGCTCAAGGAAGGGAAGAGCTTCTTCATCATTTGGAATATGTGATAGCAGTGCTAAGATGCCTGGGGTATTCTGTGAACGAAATAAAGTCCAGTCTAGTACCCTCTCAAGACATGTGCTTTCTGGGTGTGAGACTGAATACAGCATCCCAGATGGCCTTTTTAACCCCGGACAAACAAAAAGAGTCTATCCCTTTACTTCCATCAGCTATCTCATCAGTCCGGGCTGACTGCAAGGACAGTCCTTCAAGCCTTAGGGTTCATGGCATCTTGTATTCTGGTGCTTCCCAATGCCAAACTGCATATGAGGAAGCTACAATGGTATCTCAAAATGTATGGACACAGCACTGCCAGGATCTGGACACTGTCATTCAAATAATACCTTGCATTCAAAAGGAATTTTTGTGGTGGGCTCAGGAATGTCACCTAAACAAGGGACTCTCTGTGACCCGGCCAGAGGCGAGTCAGATTTTAACGACAGATGCCTCAGACATAGCTTGGGGAGCTCATCTAAATGGAAAGTGGATACAAGACAAGTGGCCTGCCAGACTACAACATCTACATATCAACATGAAGGAGATGTTAGCAGTCCAGTTTGCATTAATAGCTTTCAAGGATTTACTTCTTCCAGGGCAGGTGTTGATTCTAACAGACAACACAACTGTCATGTGGTACATCAACAAGCAAGGGGAACACATTCTTATCCTCTATGCAGGCAAGCAATGATTTTGTGGGAGACTGCTCTCAGTTTACAACTAAGTCTTCAGGCAAGGTTTCTGCCGGAGCACAGAACTCCTTAGCAGATGTGTTAAGCAGACAAATCATGGATCCCCACGAGTGGAAACTGGATCTTCATGTATTTCAGAAATTGACAGTGTCCTGGGGAACTCCAGACATAGATCTGTTCGCTTCTCCACTAAACAACCAGCTGCCAAAGTTTTGCACAAAGCGGTTTCATCACACAGCTTGGAAAGTGGATGCTCTTTCTTTCAGTTGGAAAAATCTTCATGTGTATGCCTTTCCACCTCTGCCTCTCCTCCCAAAGGTACTCCTGAAGGTCAGACAGGACAAGCCAAGGATGATTTTGATAGCTCCAGATTGGCCTCGACAGCACTGGTACCCACTACTGAGAAGTCTAGTACGGAAGCCTCCATGGCCTTTGCCTTTGATTCCACATCTGTTGTCCCAGGAGGACAGTCATTTGCTCAATGTCAAACTTCACTCTCTTCACCTAACAGCATGGCATATTCTGTTTTAAACCATAGAGGGTCTCAACTTCCACAACAAGTTTTGAATGTGATTTTGGAAGCTAAAAGGCCTAGTACAAGGAAAGTGTACGCAGATAAATGGAAGAGATTTTTATTTTGGAGTGCAGCTAAGAATTTGGATGTTTCTGAGCCTGATTTAAGTGTGGCTCTTCAATATCTTACTGAGTTATTGGACAAAGGTTTGTCCTTCTCTTCTATTAAGATTCATGCTGCAGCAATTTCAGCTCACTACGATTGTGACTCACCGTTGTTTTCTCATCCTTTATTCAAGCAATTTCTCAGAGGGGCAAAGAATACAAGACCCCCACGAAGAGCTCCTACTCCTGCTTGGGATCTCAATTTTGTGTTGGAGAAACTCACTCTACAACCTTTTGAGCCTGCAGCTACTGCTGAGTTGAAATATTTGTCATGGAAGACTGCTTTTTTGTTGGCCATTACCTCTACAAGAAGGGTTTCTGAATTGCAGGCCCTTATGGCAGTTGAGCCTTTCTTAATTTTTCACAAGGATAGGGTATCTTTACGTACCAATCCCTCCTTTATGCCTAAAGTGGTTTCTAGTGTGGCTTTAAACCAAACTATTCATTTGCCTACTTTTTATGCAAATCCCCAAACTAAAGGGGAAAAGATTTTGCACACCTTAGATGTTCACAGGCAGTTGCGATATTATTTGGACAGAACTAAAGGGTTCAGACAATCTCAGCAATTATTAGTTTCTTTTGCTTTGTGCTCTCAGGGCAAGCCCGTGTCAAAACAAACTATTTCTAAGTGGATTGGATTTTGCATTGCTTTCTGTTATTCCCATCATGGCAAAGATTCCAGCTGGGATTAGACCTCATTCCACTAGGGCTACTGCCACTTCAACAGCTTTTTTGAGGGGGGTGGCTACTAAGGATATTTTGGAGGCAGCCACTTGGAGTTCAGTGCATACCTTCATTAGGCATTACCACCTTCCCTTGCACTCTAAATCCAGGGCTGGTTTTGCCACTGCTGTGTTGCAGGGCATTTTGGCAGCTCCTGCTTCATTATAGTTTAGCCATCCTCCCTTACCTCTGCTTTGGGATTCTACCCAAGTGTTAGGACTGCAGCAATGTGAGATGAAGAACATAGTACAGTTTTGTACCTACCATAAATGTAGATGTTCGAAGATCCACATTGCTGCAGTCCCTCCCTCCTTCCCCTCTGTTGTTGGAGGTGGTTGTGTGGGTTGGGTTATCCATCTGAGGTAAACTGCATTTTGTATATTGCATTTTGTATGTATTGTATATATTACGCATATTTTTGGTGTTAGACTAGTTGATTGTTTAGTTGTGGTCTTTGGGTTTGGACCTTTCTTTTTAGGGTCTTCTGACATCTGGGGCAAGAAAAGACTGAGGATATGACGTCGGTCATGCGCATTTGTACCCTGACGTTCTGATGTCAGTCAAATGCGCCCTGACCGACGTCAGCCTTATACTCTGATATTCGGGCCGAATGAGGGACAGTGGACTACCCAAGTGTTAGGACTGCAGCAATGTGGATCTTCGAACATCTACATTTATGGTAGGTACAAAACAGTACTTTTCCTCCACTGTTTCCCAAGGCTTTACTGATCACTGCAGACAAATATGCCCACATGCACATTCCAGTTTACAAAACACAGGTATTACTCAAGATTTTTTTTGCCTAGGTATAGTTATGAGTTCTGAAGATAACTTTCTCTGAGCGAGTTATTGTAGGCAGCTTGACAAGTGGTGGCATTTATAGTAATGTAGAGAGGGAGGATATCAATACAAATGTTTCTGGAAAATTAATGAGGTACCACTGGTTTCCTATTGGGCTAAATACCCAAGCCAACAAACGTTTCCTTTCTTTTTGATCTATTTAGCTTTTCAAACCACATTTTATATTGGTTGAATGATGCACATTGTAGTCCCCCCCCCCCCCCCCAAGAGAAAATTGTGTTGTGAAGCAACAATAACCCAAACCTCATGTTTAAAAGCAAAACAGTGTTGAGAATTCTATTTGAAATGCATTAGGAGCTTGCCATGGGCAGAAAGTTTTCTTTTGGAAGACACTCTCAAGCTACATCTGCCACAGTTTCTTCCCCACTAAAATGAGGAATACTAGTTTTACCTCAGTATTATATTGACTATAACAGGAGCCCAGGCTATCTTGCATATGAAGTTTTCTAATAAAAGTACTGAACAGATAAAATTTGGGTACTATTAAGACTCTGCCTATACAGGGATGTGCCTTGAGAAAAATCCTCCATGTAGTGAAAAGGAATATTTATTTTAACATTTGTTTACTGCAAAAGTCAGAGTTGGAATGAGCCAATTTTCAGCAGAGGACAGGGGAGAAATACTCCCGACATGTCTTTGTAACATGGGAAGAAACCCACACGAATGCAGGGAAGGCATGCAGAGACTTTGCATAGAAGGCACCCCAGCAGAGAATCAAGCCAGAGAATATCTTGCTGTGAGGTGACAATGCAAACCGCTGCACCACTGTGCCGTCCAATATCTGATGAAGGTTCAGTAAAACTAAAAAGTTGCATGATAAACTGTGCATAGCTGTGTATATTATAATCTGTAGTTGGTGGGGTGTTATGTACTGAAAGTGCAGCTGCTGTGCTCCTTTCAAGATAGAATTCCACCCTGTTACACTAGTAAACTATATAGAACAGATCACAGATGTTTTGGTGAATGTAATTAAGACTAGCAAACTTCGCTACACCTCTCCATGAAAGATGTGGACCTAGTCTCCAACATTTTCCTCAGTGATGCCACCTTTAATGAGAATCTTAAAACTCCAGTGCACCCCTGAAGAAACTTGGGTCAAAGGAAAGTATGGAAGTTTAAATAGTGGCTTTTGGAAGGCATGCAGCTAGAGCAAACTGGCCCCAATACTGTCCTCAACTATTGACTTACTGAGAGCTTTTACAAGCTTAAATCATACTGATGCACTCCACTACCAGAAACGGATGAAATTTTATCTAGGGCTTGTGTTTCAGCTGAAGCATAGCCCATTAAGTTTCCCAACTGTATATTTAGTAGGGACAAACTGAACTGCTAAGATCAAAAAGTTGATACAATACATACTTTGAAACTCTTGTTAGGCAAGAGCCTCATGTAAATGCAAGTAAAATTCTAGAAATCTTCTCTATAGATTTAAAAAGGGCAATCATAGCAGCTTAAGTACATATCCAACAGTTGACCCTCGGTCTTCTACACAGTTTCAAATGTTTATTTTGAAATGAGATTGCAGATTCCAAGGCAAACCTGCATGCAGCTAGGGTTAGTAACAGGTTCACCTAGGTATGTTGCCTTTCTTTCAAACAAGAAATAGGAGTTTGTTTTAAATGTTATAGAAAAGGCCAATACTGTAGTGTTACTGACAAAAATACTATGCCTATAAAAACTTAAAGATGCTAACCAGCAACATATACCAGAAAACATGCCTATGGAGTGTGGCATCTGGACGTTTAACTGCCTGAAGTGTAAAATATTTTGTCATTGTATTCTTACCAATCAAATGTAATGTTGTAGAGAAATGTACAAATTTTTGGATTCAGAGATCATGATTGTACAATGCGCTTTTAAGCGCAACACAGCTAGTTAACATGGTATGCATGGAGATGGGGAATAATTCAAGTAGAAATGCAAACAATCTTGGCAAAGTGGTATGTCCTGTAGCTCTAGTGCCAAACTTGTTATATGTGATAACTATCCAAGATTTTCATAGTCGTGGAAATCCATGCAAGTTAAGTCTCAGGCAGACGTGCTGCCATGAATACACCCCCTCAGTAACGAAGTGGGCAGGACTATAAGGGACAAAATGAGCGAAGATTTGTTTCTAGCTGAAAAAGGCTAAATATGGTAACAAATCCAAGACTCCTGTGCTTAAAATAACAAAGGAAGTCACTGTAGAGAGACTGACAGTGAAGGTGCATTGCATCAGAGACTCCCATAGTTAGAGGTCAGCATGGGCACTGACAAGGAAGAACACATAGCTAAGAATACTCTAATTGAGGAAGAAAAAGATAAATCGCATACTGAGAAATGGGAAAAACTAACAGAATATTAAGCTTATCCATGCCATATCAAAGCAAAAAAAAGTGAGTCCAAGGTTAAAGTAAGCAAAGCATCTGAAAAAGAGAAGGGGACTACCAGTACCTCTGGTTGAGAATATTTTCATGAGTTACCCTTTATAAGCACTGAAATAGATGTCGAAAAGCCTGTACCTGTATTTATTGGGGAAGGGGGTCATGGCCTCCATGCCATATCAGTACACTAATGAAAGTAGTGCGGACCTTCAGATAAGCCATGTCAGTTTCAAGAAGGCAATGCATTATACAGAGCTAGACAAAATATAGAGTAGATGGGGAAAAAGAATAGAATGGAACAGATCTACTACATACTCCGACTTTGGCTTAACAGCCTTCTCTACAGGATAACTAAATACAAGAAACATACTGAACAGCAGTCAATTCCAAAACCTTTTAGAATGCTTGTAATGAAGTTGACAACCACATTAAAAAGTGCTCCAATGTGGTCAGTTTTTGTCCAATTCTACTGTAGGATCGGGCCCTCTGCCCTGAATATGAACCTGTTAAATTCCAGGGTTCCGACCCATTCCCTGTCCACAATTCCTTGGTCTCCACCTCTCTACTTTAGATCTCATTTGCTGCCATGTCCAAGGGCACCATTTGTTTCATATCCTTTGCAGATATTTTTTCTAAAAGCTCTTCCCATACCAATAGGGCTTCTCTCTAAAATTTTAACGTTGGTATTAATAACTGTAGTAGCTTGAGCGTTTTTCCAAGTTAGGTGAGCAGAATAGGAACTTAAGACTGTTCTAGTTAGTATACATTTACATTCTAGTTAGTATACATTTACATACACAAGTATTTTCATAGTTTATCTCAGAGTATAATAAATTTACTAAAATTGTTTTAAGTGTTTGTTGTTCACAGTGCATCTAAACATAACCTAGAGAGCTAACACAGGCATGGTCAGTGTGCGTTTGTGCCTTTTCCATGGCTGATGGTCAGTGCTTCAAAAAAGTGCAGAATGTGAGCACACGCTGCCTCCCCAAGACTCAAACTTAGGGTCCACTTATTTGGACACAGCATGCCAGGCCTGCACTTCATTTAGCACTTCAGCTTTGCAAAACAAGACAAGAGAAACTATATGTTAAAGGGCTCCTTCCTCCCCAACGAGGGTCTGATGCCTCCTCTTCCACATATACCACCTCTCCAAGAAACCAGGACAAAAAGTTGAAAGAGAAAGCAGATAGGGACTCCAAGCAAGACAATCCCAAGCAGAAAACAAAAAAAGGTTATGGGGGACTCAAGTCCTGTAAAAGGTCACTGGTTCCATCTGTCTTCAGAATCTGATCTGAAAGTAGCTATACTATCTGATAGCACTGATATCCTGTGCAGTGCCATTTTTCAGAGCCAAATCAGTTCTAGACTAGTCTCCACTAGACACCTTCCCAATATCACCATCAGTGGCATCATTGTTCTGGTGTTGAAGTCTAATGGATGTCGACAGAATGAGGAGATTCCTCAGAACAGATACATCTCGGGATTCTATCAGTACCACCCTCTAGGAATATACCAAGTGCTGGCCTGTCTACACCTCTAATTTCTTGTCATAACCAGTACACCCATTGGTGCCAATAGCTTTGGGCCAAATCTGTCCTGCACCTTTGCCAATGCCAATAGCTCAAGTGACAATGGCAGGTTCCTTACCTCTTTGGATCTGACCTGCTCAGGTCCGGAGGAGTCTCAGGGCTGAAGGTTGGCATTGAGGCTTGGGTGTAGGGTTCAACCCAAAAATTCAGAGCCTTCTGCTGGTGCTTGGAACCTAGATCAGCTTCAGGGTCAGGGCCCATCAGTTCTGAGCTTTTCCACATGTCCAAAGTTAAGGTATTCCAGCAGGTCTTTTTTGATGCTGAGAGAAAAAGGTGCTGTCCATCAGCTCCATCCACCCCCCAACTGGAGTCAGCATCTGCTTCTCAGGCTTGTCAGACAGGGACAGTCACTCCTGCAGTCTTCCAAAGGCAACCTGAATTATAAGCACCTGGTCAGATTGTTTTTTGTGAACCATATGAGGGGATCTCAGACAAACAGCAGCCCTTAGACTCTTCCTCAGGACACGGATTTGGTGATTCACACTGAAGACACCGATTTGGATGAAAGTGAAGGCTCCCAAAGATCCCCATCCGTGGATGCTACTATTAGAAAGATTCTGGAATTGATGAAGCAGAGGGAAGGTCCACAGTTAGTCTTATCTTAAGGGGGTCATTGTCCTTGGAAGCCTTTGAGTCCTGCTCAACTTCCTCCTGGGTTGTTCCACCCATTGATTTCATGGTTCAATGGGCATGGAAGGAGCCTAACATGGTGGAGCTTATCCCCAACAAGCCAGAGGTGTTTCCATCCCTAAAGCACAAGAAACAGTGGAGCAGGGGTCCAGTGGTACATGTGATGGTTATAACAGCAGTAGCCACAAAGAACTGTTGGAAGAGAGTTCCTTGGTCCATACCCCTAATAAGGAATCTAGGGCAATGGACTGATTTGGGAAATGGGCATACAATTCAATGACCTTTCCTCTCAGGATGCTGAATTATTTAGCTCACATCAGATTTCAGAGATACTGGATAGAGGAAATATCCAAATCTGAGTGTTCTAACCAGCAGTTATAGGCTCCCATCTGTCCATCCTCAGTCCATCTCCAATGTGGCCATGTGTCTGCTCGAACACAGCAGATGGTACAACTAGTGCAGCAGGCACTGGCATCGCCATTTGCAGTCATGCCTCAATGCGCCTTTGCAGAAAACTTCAGGACATTAGTTAATGGCCCCTTTAATGTGTACACACTATTCTGACCTAAAGTTAAAAAAAAAAAAAATACGCTCACCAGAAGTCAACATGATGGTAGGACTCTGCAGTGGGCATGTACTTTCCACACCCCAGAGATTTTATTCTAGGGATCGGGGGTAAGGGGATGGGGTTCAGAAAGTTCACAGTTCTTACCAGGAAAGCCCTGGAGATAAACCCCTTCATGGCAAAGGGTAACAATAACAGACTGCCCTAACAGCAGAGGTGGGCTGCAGAACCAAGGCTTTCATGGACCATTCTCTGAAAAGACTTTGAGTCCCTGAAGGATTATCCAGCTGCTGCACTCTAGGCAAGTCATGGGATGCTCATCTGTTGCTACAAGCCTGGCAAAACAGCTACAGATTCGTGACTCAAACATTTCCAGAGACTCCATACCATTTTCCCTTTCCCCTATCAAATGGAAAAAAAGTTCCCGATGTTCCACAGTCAATGGGAACTTGCGACAGAAGTTTAAGCTGCTAGAAATAGTAATCTAGCAACCAGTCTCCAAAGACCAGAGCATCTGGAATACACTGATGGTTCTTTAGTACTTAAAATCAGGAGACCTCAGACCCATTCTGGACCAGAGTCATTTGAATTGGTATGCAAAGCAATTCTGTATGATCACACCAGTCCATTTTGCCTCTATTAAGAATGACTCATGTGCTCCATAGATCTCAAGAACACATACTATCATGTGAAAACAGAAAGGTTTTAAGAGGAGACTGCTCCTTTTCTAACTGGGAGCCAGTTATCAGTTCAGAGTCCTGCCTTTCTTACTCACCTACTGACACTTATTGCACCACCAGGACCTTCTGTTCCAATTGTTGCAGCATCTAGGCATTGTGGTCAACATGACCAAGAGCCACTATATGCAGTCTGTTTATCAGATGAAACCTGAGCACAACTTTACAGATCGCCAGTCCTCTAATGTCCAGGGTGCTTTTCACCTCTTACTGAAAGTCAGGCTCTTCACCACTCGTATCCAATTCTAATATTAGCTAGGGATGACAGGTTTTCCTTGTCAGTTGTTTGGATATTAACATCTCAAACATGCCACTACTAAAATGTACCATAATAAATGGAAGAGATTTTCTACTTGGGCAGCATCCAAAGGTGTAGACCCTTTTCAGCTCCTGTTCCCACCATTCGAGTTTTTATTGGAGCTTTTTCACAACAGCTGTAGTTACTGAACTATCAAAGTTCAGTTAGCAGCCTTCTCTAGCTTTCATATAGAGCAGAACTCATATGTTGCCTCAGTGAAGATTTCTAAAGCCTTCTTAAAAGGGAATATCTCTTCCACAACCCTCATTTAGAGATCTGGTCCCTCCTAAAGACATCACTGTCAAGTTACAAGCATTGACTGCCACCCTTTGAGACAGCTGCAACAGTAGGTTTAAAACTCATCTCCTGGAAAACAATTTTTCTCATGGCTGTCACTTAAGCTAAATGCATATTGGGAGATGCAAGCAATATCCTGAAAAAAACGGTTTTCATAAGAACAGGGTTTTGCTGATAACTAATGCAGCCTTCCTAAGGTGGCACCCAAAGTTATCGGAATCAGACTGTAAATCTACCAGTCATTTTTCCATGATTTTCATAGAATCATAGGAATTTACTAGGCTAATGGCCCTAGGGCCCTTACAAGCCTAGCCAAGTTCCGCCCTCATTTCCATGATCAGCACCTACTGCCCCTGTCAAAGGGGCACAGGTTAGGTGGAACCGCCACAGTGAATTTACTGTTTTCCAACAAAGGTGGTGAATACATGCTTTATATACTGGACATCCATTGCCAGCTCAGGTTTTATCTTCATAGAAAGAAGCCTTTCAGAAAGTCTGATCAATTGTTTGTGGGATTCTCAAAGCCAAAAGTGGGCAAGGCAGTGGCTAAAGTTACTCTGTTAGGTGGTTATCTGATTGTATTACATTTGTGTACAATAGAGGTTCTATACAATCTAAAGCCAAGGCTCACTGTACAAAGGCAATGGCCACCTCTACACCTTTGCCAATGGACTACCTGTAGATAATTGTGCAGCTATTACTTGTTCAATAGCTTGTACATTTGTATCCCACTATAAACTGGATGAACAATCTCGGTTGAATTAACCCTCGTGCTCCACTATTCATAGAACATCCTTCCTTGATGCAACCTAGGTCTACATGCTCAGGAGTCTGTCCCACAGTTTAATTTATGACAATAGGCAACATTGTATAGGAAAGTTGTATACTTACATAATAGATCCATGCTGTCTAGTTTTTGTCCTGTTCGACATCCCTCCCATCTGCCCCATATCAAATTACACAAGACTCCAAGGACTGGTCAAGTTTGGCATTCCTAAGCAGTCATTACTGCCAGTATCTTATAACCTGGTCATGTCTTTTCATACTACTTAGAAATGAGCCAGAATGAATGTTATTTCACTAGCAGATTACATGGTTGTAATTTAGATTATTTTCTCGGGGGGCACACTCAGTCTGAGGTAGTAATGTGAAAACCAGGGAACTGTGTAGGAGAGGAGTCAGCTCTGGAATGGAAGAGCTACAAATGTAAGGTGATGAGGTCAGATCAGACAACCCAATGAAAATCAAACCTGGATCTGTCACTATGGTAATTACATTAACTATCAATAAACAAGACAAAAGCCAATATTTTACCTAGATTTTACGGTCTTGGTATCATGATGGGCATAGAGAACGTTCATGCAGTTTACCCAGAATGTCAAAAAGGACAGCACACAACTGAGGGTTTTAAAATCTTTGGAGACCTTTTCCCCATTATAGATGCCACATTTGAATCAGCAGCAATGGACATTGTGGGTCCACTTTTGAAACAGAATAGGGGCTATTAAAATATACTGGCAATCAGTTATGCATCAAAATTTCCTTAGTCCATGCTCCTTTTGGAAAGAAAGCAAGTACCCCTGCAAAACAACTAGTACTGCTTTTTTTTAGGGCAAGAATTTCCTGAGAAATTCCTACTGACCAAACCACCCCATTCTTGTTCAGAATCATTAACTTTTTAAAATGAAACAGCCAAGGCCATCTGTACACTACCCCCAAACAAGTCTAGTTAAATGCTTTAATAAAATGTTAAAGTCCATTGCACAACATGTGTAGCTAGATGGCTCCAATACCAGCTGTGTCCATATCTTTGCTACAGTAGTACTGCAAGCTTAAACTGGATTCACAATATGAACAGCTGTATGGCAGACATCCTTGAGGCTTACTAGATATAGCGAGTAGGAAAATAAAGGGTGTGAAGAGCACTGGGCAGATCTGCTGGTCAGATTAAGAATGTCTATAATAAGAGCATATTGCACACAGGCCATTACCAATTAGGGTATGTCAATGTCTGAATTAGGCAGGTAGGTTCTGTTCATGACAGTCAAGAGGAAGCAGCAGTTTCTTATATCCTGGCGAAAGGATGTAGATTTCCTGACTTTAAGGATAGAGAATTACCAAGTCTGCCCAAATTCTTTGTAAAGTTAGGCAGAATTGGGAAGAGACCGAGAAAGTGCCCCAAAGTGAGACAGAAGTCCTTGTGCGTATGAGAGGATTCTGAAGATAAATTCCCACAGTGAATCAGTATTGCAGTCAGACCAAAATCCTGCTGTGATGTATTGTATAGCAAGAACACAAGTCCATCAGTTCAAATACCTTTTTGGAATACTTGCTGAACAAGGTACTGTTTAACTTAAGTCATTGTACTTGGGCTAAAGACTTAATGAAAGCAGTTACTTGGGCTAAAGACTTAATGAAAGCAGTTACTTGGCTTATGACTGTTGCTTTTTAAACTGCATGTTTTATTGGCTGAATGAAGGGCATTTTCAATTTTGCTCAAGAAAATAAAATAAAATGTCTGCACAAACAATCTGAACCTTAAGCATCTTGAATTAAGAATGAACTTTTGAGCCAGTTTCATTTGGATACCAATATACCTCTGTATATGTATATGTATATGTATATGTGGGCATATGCTTCATATACATTATATGGCTTATTTATACATGTGAATATGTGCATACATTTTATACAAGTAACAGGTTAACCGATGAAGTATAAAAAGGAGATGGAGGAGGACAAGATCAGGTTTACATGGACCAGCTGCTCCACTCTGGGCATACCCACCAGACCCATCATCTGTTAGCATCTTCATGTTATAAATTTGTTTTGATTCATTTCCATTTCTCGGTTTGGTTCCTCAGCTCTCCTACTGGAGGATGACAACCTAGTTCCACATCTGTTCCATTGATAATATCAGAGTTTTGTATACTTGCACTATTGATGGTTCTTTACCCCTTCATTCATATTCCCACTTCAATTTTGTATCCTTCTCATGTTTGCATTATCTTAAGCGAGTCTGTGCCCTTTTTATTCTTGCATGATTGTTGGTCACTGCATTTGCTCCATCTTGTTCTAGAACTCCAAAGCTCTGCTTTGTATCCATTCTAGTGCAGTTATCACTATTACGCATTTCAACACCCCTCTCTGGTTTCATTTCGACTTACTCCTGTCAAAATCAGCTTCTTAAACAAGTTCTCATCCTTTATACTTTTACATGATTTATTTCACCACCTACAGTTTGTGTTCTTCCATTCTGTTGTATGGCAGCTCAATCCTCTGTCCCTAGTTCCCATTCTGTCAAGCGTATCTACTACAGCCGTTAAACTATTCATCTCTTTTACATGATGCATTTCCTCTTATTCTTCAGTCTAGCAAATACCTAAACTGCCCAGATTTTCACAGAATATCGATTTTTGCCTCATTTTTGGTCTGAACCTCAAAATATTTGGTTTTCTGGCAAATTATTGCAAATCAATGACAATGGAAGTCAGAAAGTGACAGGTGTTTGAGTTTCAAACTTCATATCCTAAAGAAAAGTCATGCTAATGGAAAACCTGCAATTCTATCAACTTAAGTTTAAAAAGCAGCATTTAAGAATGGTCCCTATTTTGTGGGCTTTGTCCCCCCATTTATGGCTTTGTCCAGATTTTTTGCTTTAAGAGGTTGAGAGGCATGGGCCAGCATATCCCTGAGCAGCATCCTACCATCACCCAGAATGGATAACACAGTAAAAGCAGAAAATGATTGATTTCAACAACTGGCTAAGTTTCTAGCGTCATTCTAACGGGATCCAATATTTGTCTGCCTGGGATGACATGATTGACAGACCTCAATGCTTTGCCAGAAATGACCTGCATTTGTCACCCCTGAGCTTCCAGATATCGGCCAAGGCTCTTGCAATCCCTATAGTGCCTTTTTAGGTAGTGTTCCAAAGTCCAAAATTACCACCGTAACAGCTACAAACAAATGCAGCTCAACACTAGAAGTCTAAATCTCAAAATGCACTCGCTCAAAGCACTCTTTAAAATGGAGAACATAGACATTTGTACTGTAACAGAGACCTGGTTCAAGGCAGCAGAAAGCACCCCAGGCTATAACTTATTCCACACCTTTCGGCCTCAGAACTTGTACTGAAGCTCCAAAGGCGGTGGTGTTTCCATCTTCATAAAGGATAAGCACACCTCCAGACTGGTAGCCCAACATAATGCATCAGAGATACTTCAGGTGCAGCTAACATTGGGTAAGAGAGTTTCAGGTCATAGCCTGCTATAGGTCCTCGACCATGTCCGAAGACTTGCACTCCATGTTCTTAAGCACCCTGGAGAATACTAGGGTCCAACCTAATACTTTTACTAGGCAAATTCAACTACCCCTCCATTAACTGGGTAAACTACTCATGTACCAATACATCTTAGGTTCATAGGTTCATACTAGGCTATCTGCCCTAGGGCATTTAAAAGCCTAGCCAGAGTGTGTTTGGCTTTCGCCACCCATTTTAAATTAATTTTGCTATGCCTTTTTTTGAGGTTAGTATACTGTGCCGCTGTCTAACAGTGACACAGAAGTGATAGCCGGGGTAAACCTACAATCTCCCATCCACTCAAGATTCCTCTTGAAGAGAGTCTGCCTAACCTGGACTGGGATTTTATTCCAGAGTGAAGGGAGCCTCTGGGTTATGAATCTGTCCCTCCAGCATGTCCTATTTATTTCAGTGCTGAGGTTAAAGTCTCTCGAGCACGTAGCTCAATGGGATTTGGATTTTCTGAGGTGCAGCATGTCCATTAATTCCGGGTTGGACATGGCTTTATACGTCAGGCACAGATCGCCTCTGAGCATGCGGTATGCCACTGAGTAGAGCTGGAGTTTCTTTAACCGGGCAGCATATGGCATCTGTTTGAGCCCTTGGATCCTCTTGGTGAGGTACTTTTGGGGTCTTTCCAGTTGCTGCAGGTGTCTGGTAAGGTACATCTCAAAAGGGGCATTGTACTCAATTATGGGCCTGATGAGGGATGAGTAAAGAGGTACGATGACCTCCCCTGATCTAGATGTGAATCCCTTCATGATTAGGTGGGCTATATAAAATGTTTTTCTAACCACTTTGGCCACGTGGTTGTCAAATGAGAGATTGCTATCAACTTGGGTCCCCAGGTCCCTAATGACTTCTTCTGTACTTAATGGATTACCACCTATGTGGTAATTTGTGGGCACTTTGTTTTTGCCAAAGGGATGACTATACACTTTTTGGCGTTTAGCTTGAGGCCATGGCTCTGGCACCAGTTGTCTGTTTCTATGAGGCCCTTTTGGAGGATGCTTGTGTCGGCTGGAGAGTTGATTATGGCGCCCAGTTTGCAGTCATCTGCAAACTTGGTCAGCCACAGTCCTTCCGTGTTGGCCTGTACCGCCGAGAAATATATACCGAACAAGAGAGGTCCCAGGACTGAGCCTTGTGGGATGCCACTTTTAACTGGTTTGGAGTCTGACATGGCTCCAGCAATTCTAACCATGTGGGTTCTGTCCTTGAGCCAGTTTGCAACCCATCTAGGTGACATAGGGGTTTATATTTAAGCTGGTGAGCTTATCTAGAATGCCCGAGTGGGGTATTGTATCGAAGGGTTTGAGTGGTCCAGGTAGGCTGTGTGGACCACCTTCCCCTCGTCAATGGCCTTGGTGACTGTTTCAAAGAAATCAACCAGGTTTAAGAGGCAGGATCTGCCCTTAAAGCCAAACTGGGTAGGATCCAGTGTCTGTAGGTCCCCAATATCTTTATTTATGAGGTCCATGATGATCCTTTCCATAGCTTTGCAGACCAAGCTAGTCAGGCTTATGAGGCGATAGTTTCCAGGATCCGTAGAGGGACCACTGTTGCTGTACGCCACTCTTTGGGTACATATCCTGTAGTAAGGCTAAGATTGAACAGTAGTTCTATGTTTGGGTTTAGCTCTTCTTGGACTTCATGCAGGACGCAGCCCGGGACACCATCTGGTCCCATTGATGCTGTGTTTTTTGCTTTGGAGAGGGCGGCTCTTACCTGAGCATCTGAGATGTCAGGGGGCAGCACTCTGTTGGGATAGATATTTGCCCTTTTGGTGGGGAGAGGGGGGAGAAGTTTGCACTGAACCTGTCAGCTAGGATGTTGGCAATGTCTGTGGGCTCTGTGTATTTTTTGTCATTTTGGACTAATTCTGAGCATATCTGGGAATTCCCACCCAGGTTCCTAACATAACTAAAGAAAGCCTTGTGATTATCCTTGGTGTCCTGTGCAATTTTTCTCTGCCCAATGATTCCTGGAGTTCATTTATTCCAATGCCCTGGACCATCTCTAGAGCTAACATCCTTGACCTGGTCATTACGAACATGGGTGACTATTGCTCTACTAGTCAGCTCCTCCCTGATTAGATCAGACCACAAACTAATCACCTTGGAAATCCACATCCCTCTCACCCCCTCACCCCCACCCTGCAAAGGTAACCACCATGAAAAACTTCTCCAAAGCTAACTTTGGGCTCCTAAAAAACAGAGGTGGCTAACTTCACAGCACCCATGCAAATGGAGAATAGTTGTGGGATAGCAGAATCATACACTGATGCACTGTATGAACACTTCACAAATGCATGGATCTCACCATGAACCAAGATGCTCTCCTCCAAGAAAAAGGAAGCCAATCTGGTGGTCCCCTGCCAAACTCTACAACAGGAGGAGGAAACTGATGTGGAGTAAGGTGAAGTGCCAAGACTGGAAAAACTCCCTTATCAGCCTCAACAAAAAGTTGTGATCCCTCATCAAATCCTCTAAAGCTAGCTAGGAAAAAAGAATTGCAGCAGATAGTAAAGACAACCACAAAGCCTTCTATAGTTACGTAAAGAATCTCCATGACAATACCCAGATTTGCTCTGAGCTACTGCACAATGGTACCCCCTATACCAAGCCAGCAGATATTGCCAGTATACTGGCCGACAGATTCAGTGCCAACTTTAACCCCCCCCCCCCAAAGGACAAATCACAACACCAGTAGATTGTCAGGCACTCAGTATTACTGCTGCACAGGTTAAAACAGCATTGTCCAAGGCCAGGAATACAGCTTCTATGGGACCTGACAATACCTCTGGCTGTGTTCTATATGAAATAGAGAGTGAACTGGCACCTCACCTGTGTGCCCTGTACAATCACAGCCTCACCTCAGGTTTTACCCTACCAAATGGCACACTGCTACAATTATTCCTCTCCACAAAGAAGGAGTGACTACAGACCCTGGGAACCATTGCCCCATTAGCCTGAGGAGTCCGATATGCAAGCTATGGAACGCATCATCGTGAACCTAACAAACAAGGATATAGGGAATCTTCAAACTCTGGATCCCATACAGTTTGGTTTTGTGACAACTAGATCATACCTGCTCAACTTGGTAGACTTCTTTGAGTCAAGTCACCAGAGCTGTGGATGAAGGCAAGGTGGTTCATACAGCCCACCTTGATCTAGCCAAGGTGGTTCATACAGCCCACCTTGATCTAGCCAAGGCTTTTGATACTCAGGAATCCTAGAAAAACTCACTAAGCTTGGCATCATCTACTTCTCAGAAGTCCAGGCCAACACAAAGGGACTCTGGCTGACTAAGTTTGCAGATTATTGCAAGTTGGAAGCAATTATTAACTCCCCAAGTGATGTTGACATCTTATAGAATGGTCTCAGAGACCAATGACTGGTGTCAGAACCATGGCCTTACGCTCATTGCCAAAAAATGGGTGGTCATCCCCTTTGGGGAAAAACCCGGTTCCCATGAATTACCACATTGATGGTAGTCCATTGAACACGGAAGGCATTATAAGAGATCTGGGAACACAGGTTGACAGCAACCTCTCTTTTGGTCACCACATTGCCACTGTGGTCAGAAGGTCCTTCTATGTGGCACATCATTACCAAGGGTTTTGCATCCAGAAGAAAGAGGTCATGGTCTCAGTCTACTCTTCCCTCATTAAGCCAATCAGAGCACAATGCCCCATTTGGTATGTACCTCACTAGACACCTGGAACAACTGGAGAGGCCACAAAAGTACCTCACAAAGACTATCCTATGTCTTAAACACTTGTCCTATATGGACAGGCTCAAAAAAATTCCAACTATTCTGTGTCATATCACCTTAGAGGCGATCTCTGCTTGACTTACAAAGCCATGTCTGACCCAGCTCTGTTAGAAATGCTAAATCTAAAGAAATCCCACCGCATCACATGCTCCAGACCTCAACTTCATTACCACAATTAACAGAACATGCTGGAGGGACAGGTTCATAACCCAGAGACAGTCCATGCTATGGAACAGACTTCCCATATATGTTAAGTAGAGCACCTCACTAAATCTCTTCAAGAGAAATCTTGATGAGTGGATGGAAAAAACAGAAAATTCACTCTGGGGTGAACTCCAGTGGCTCTACTCGACAGAGGCACTGGGAACTAAGGTCAGGTGGCACTATGCTAGGGTAATCCTATGGCTAGGCTTGTAAAGGCCCCAGGGCCATTAGCTTAGTACACACCTATAAAACTGTAAACCTATACCTCACACGATTAATCCTTCTGATCACTTTGCTTCTCTACCTTAGTGTTGAGAGTTACTCAGTTTGTGATATTTAATGGTTCACCCCTTCACCCAGCACAGTGACACCTTACCTCTATCACTGTTAATAATGGTTCTCCTTTCCCCTTTTTATATTGCTTTATTCCTCTTGCTATTGAATGATTCTTTACCTTTCCAGTTTTATAGGGTACTTCACCTCTCCCACTTTTACATACTGTTGACAATTTGTCTGTTGTACGATTTCCACTCTGACAGTTTCTTGGTGTCTCAGCCCTCCCAATGGTATATGGCATTTGTTTTCCATTTGATGCCTCCGTGGTATATCGGTTCTGTGCCTGCACAAACTCACACTGGCAGCTTCCCACAGCTGAGAATTCTTTCCTCAGACTCCCTCCCATCAGGTGAAGCCTAACTTCTGTCACAGGAAGTAAAGTCTTGGTGCCAGCTGAAGGAATCACACAGCATCTCCTCAGCAGCCTGCATTGGTGAATTACAGCTTCCAGACTATCCCTTTGGGAACATCCCTTCCTCCTTATGATTATATACTTTTGATTTCTTTAAATACACAGTAGAGAGGTGGATAGAAATACTGATGTGTGTTAACCTTTCTTTTAACATACGTGCTGTTTACTACTGCCAATTCCTCTGGGAATTCTAACTTTACTACTGTGTTTACATGTTTAAAACTGCTTTTAAGCAGTTATGAGGCTTTTGTAAAGTGTTTTTATAACTAGTACAGGGAAACTGAAGTTATGAGGTGTCCATTGAACATTAAGAACTGCCTTGTGTAGGAGAGTTGCGAAGTAATCATGCCAATTTCTGTTTCATTCTGAAGTTCTGACAGGAAAATACTGTGTTTCACCTTTTTCTTTTATGGCATTTGCTTTTGGTTTAACACTGCTAGAGATGGTTTACTGTTAAATTGCTATTGACTGCATATTTGCACTTTGTGGAAAATTTCATTTCTGACAAAGGAATATATAAGAAAATATGTTTATGCTGTTTTACAGTTTAAGGGCATATTTGATTTTTTGACACTATTTGGACAAGTGCATTTTACTTGGTACTATGTGTGCTGCTTTTTTTTTTTTTTTTTACTATATTTTGCCAGTTGTAGAACAAGGTTTAAACACATTAACAGTTTCTGCTACATTGAGTTTAGCCCCAGTTGCAATGGGGGGACAGTTTCTGTGGCGGATCCAGGAATTTACAAAAGGGGGGTGCAGTCTGGTTAGTAGAGTACCAGGCTGGGGGTGGGAAATTGGGACACTGGGCTTGGTGGTTGTGGAAAGATCACCTTAAGACGCTCTGACATCATGTGTGAAAGACCACAATATACGCTCAGTTACACATGATGTTAATGTGCATTTGGTTCATAGGTGTTTCCTAGGCTAATGACCACAAGGGTGTTTTTAAGCCTAGCCATGCATCCCAAATCTCTAACAAGTTCAAATACCTGTGAAGTGTAAGCATGACCCTGGGAGATTAACCATTTATAGGTTACCTGTGTCCATTTAAGACATAGGTGCCAAATCAGGGATGCATTTCAGTTTTCCCATCCAATTGTCCAAGGTGCACTTGAATTGGGTTAGGAAGGAACTCTGCTTCACATGAATAGGTTATGAATAGCCCTGATAGATATGTATCCCAGAGACTACCCAATCTGTGGAACAGGCATAACCTCTCTCTCCAGCAGGTCCGATTTATATCACAGGCAAGGTTTAAGTCTTTAGAATGGGTAATTCTGGTGCTGTTTGTTTTATGGATATGCAGGAGGTCCAGAGTGGGGTCTTACGGTACCCTGTATGCTAGGCATAGATCTCTCCTCAAAAGCCTGTAGGAACAGAATACAAGGATACGGCCTTCAGGTGGTCTGCAAAAGATGTTTTAATTACACCCTGTATTATTTTAGTGAGGAACCTCTGTGGACATTCCAATTGTTGGATATGCCTGGTTAGGTACATACCTAAGGGGGCATTGTACTCCATGATAGGTCTGATGAAAGCCAAATATAGTGGGACAATGACTTCCTTGGACTTCGTGTCCATACCTTTGTTTATAAGTTGTGCAACATAGAATGATTTCCTCACCACTGTAAACACATGATGCTCAAAGGTTAGATTACTATCTCTGTGTGTAGACACATGATGATCAAAGGCTAGATTACTGTGTGTGTGTCTATAAGTCCCTAACTACTGGGTCATCTCGAAGGAGTGTGTTTTTACTAGGGATGGATGATTTCCCAAAGGATTCTATTATGCATTTCTGGGCTTTTAGTTTTAGTCCATGGCTCTGACACCAGTTGTTTGTGTGAGCCCCTCCTAGAGAACATTTGTGTCAGTGAGAGATTCAATGAATGCTCCTAATTTGCAATCATCTGGAAATTTAGTCAGCCAGAGACCATTGACATTGGCCTTGACTTCTGAGAAGTAAATGCCAAAAAGAAGCGGTCCAAGGACTGATCCTAGAGGGACTCCACTTGTGACTGGCCCCTTTGTAGAGGTGCATTCCCCAGTTATAACTTCCTGGGTCCTGTCTGAGCCAGTTGAATATCCACCAGATGACATGCGGGATTGAACCTAACCTCTTGAGTTTGCCAAGAATGCACAAGAGGATATTTTGTCAAATGCCTTGACCAGGTCAAGGTAGGCAGTGTGAATGATTTTACCCTCATCCATTGTCTTGGTGACCTTCTCAAAGAAGTCCACTAGGTTGAGTAGGCATGATCTGCCCTTGACAGAACCAAAAGGGGTTGGGTGTAGTGTTTGGAGGTTTACTATATCTCTATTGATCATCCCTATGATAATTCTTTACATGGCTTTACATAAAAAAAGACTAGTGAGACTTGTGGGTCTGCAGTTTCCCAGGTCTGTAGATGGCCCACCTTTGTGCAGAGGGAGGACTGTTGCCTTTCTGAAGCACTAAGCCTGTTTTGAAGCTACAGTTAAACAGTAATTAATTACAGAGGCCCTGATAGGTTATGTTTCATGCTATTTAGAAGGCATCCTGGAATATTGTCTGGGCCCATTGATGCAGTGTTCTTGGTCTTAGAGCATTAAGGACCTGTTCCCTAGTGATAGTAAGGGGAGTTATATTTAATAATATTTCCTGAGGAAGGTTGAAGGGGAAAGAGGGGTAAAGTTGAAGATAAATCAGCCAGGAGGTTTGCTATATCTTCTGGCTCAGTATAGGTGGCTACATTTACAATGAGTTCTGCACACAATTGTGTATTGCCTTTGAGGTTGCGGACATAGCTAAAAGAATGTTATGTGATTGTCCTTGGCCTGGGAAGACAAACGTACCTCAACTTTGTCTTTGGTAGACTTTGTCCTCAGAGTTGTTTGTTTAGTTTGACAAGAGTGCTTTTATCCTACCGGGTGCTGCACCTCCTAATTTTTACAATGAATTACTTCCTCCTGTTATACAGCCTATTGATTTTGTCTTTCCACCAGGTTGCCTTTTTTTGAGTTAGTTCTGTACTTCTTCCTGGTAAGTACAGCTGCCTCTGTACAGCTATTAACCTGCTTGTACAGGGTTTCCGTGAACAGTTCTGCATAGGCAGAAGTGTTCTCAGGGTTTATGGGGGCTTGAAATCTTGCCAGGTTCTCACTTAACCGGAAGTTATCCTTAAAATAGTTCCTGAATATTCCCGGTTGAGCTGTGGATCCAGGTTTATTGTTACTTCAAAGGAGAGTATCTTGTAGTCTAACCTTACCAGGAAAGGCATTACAGTAGGGGGTGTGCAGCAGTTTCCCATATTAGCGAGGACCAGATCCAGTATGGTTGCACCCCTGCTTGGTGAATTGACTATCTGGTTCAGGGAGCTTGTGTTTACAAAATCCAGGAATCTCTGTGCATGTTCATTTGGTGTCATACAGGATTCCCAGTTAATAGTGGGGTAATTACAGTCACCCATGAAAATGGTATTCGATTGGATGGTTAGTGTTTCTAATACATGGTATGGGTTTCCTGGGTCATGGAAGGGGACTTATAGCTTGCAGGAAGTGGTACTGGATTTTACCTATGGTGATGTGAACATGGAGCATTTCACATGCATTGTCTTGTTTGACCAGCCTTGAAGTACATTTATTTTGGATGTAGATAGAGACAGCTCAGCCTTTAGTCCCTGCCTGTGAAGTAGCTGGCCTAAATGTGTGGAAGACATTATAACCTTGCACTGTTGGTGTGCTCTCCGTGTCTTTAAACCATGTCTCAATAGACTTTGTTCCAGTCAGCTCCCCTGGACCCTCCCACCATTGGCTATAACTGCCTTTAAATAACTGACCTGTTGAATGTAATGTATTAGAAGTACACTCATCCATCTACCTGCTTAACTGAATAAACTACTTGAAAAGTCCAAGAAGGTGTCTCTAGTGTCTCTATTCCTCCCACAGGGAGGGTATCAGATAGTCCCCCAGATCTGCTAGCTAAAGTGATTTTTATCTGGACTAATCCTTTGCACTCAGTTTCTTGTTAATCCTCTCTCCACTGGGTCACAGGCGGGATACCAGACCTGACCTTTCTGGATTACCTCTAGTCTCAGATGTTATTTAGTACAATATAATTTGCCTGACATGCTGCTAATGGTTCCATGTCTCCAAGCTGTGGTGGGTCAGATGTTAGTCTCACACAATTAATGTACTTCTCTGCACACTTAGCATATCCTCTTATGTATCCTTATTTTCATTCATTCATTTCATGTTAACTAGAAAGTAGTATAAGATTACACAGCAGAAGGCACACAGTTACAGACCAAGTGATTATGTATATGGCAGTTACTTAAGAAAGCTGCATTGCTACATGGGTATGCGTGAATACAATTATTATCACTGAAGGACTAATAGAGTTTGGAAGTTGGATTCCTTACACACATTACAATTTTACTTTACTTGCTTTCTTATTTACTTCTACAATGATTATAGATATTGAAATAAAATAGCACAAACACTAATAGGCATTTGCAAACCAAACACAGTCTGACAGTGAAAACAGACAGCATGAGCAGAAAACGTCTCTGTCCTTGGAACCCACATTCATTGCAATGGCATAAAACCACATTCAAAGAAAATGCAGTGGAGGATTAAGTTTACCTTTAGGCCATTTTTCAAACCAAAGGCTCCTTACACACATTTTTACAGCCATACATACGTATTTGTGTTCTTTGATTCACTGTCCTGATTGTATTAAATTGTATTCCTTGCATAATACAGCACACTTGTTAAAATGTGGTTTAAATCTGAAGTTTTGAACATTCTAGTAAGCAATGAAACAAAATACATGAACCAATAATGACAAAACTACCCATTTCAGAAATTTTCAACAATCAAAGGCCACTCAGACATCTGTCATTGCAATCCACCAATATCAGTCAATAAGTACAATCTCTGCAGAAGTAAAAGAAAAGGTTGCTACTGGCAAACAACTTTACACTTCAGTGTTTTATCTACATATACAGTGCCTGTTGCCCTTGAAGAATTAATTGCCTATGTAACATTAAGAAAAAAATTGGTAAGCTGGTAATATAATAATATAGGACTGACAAACAGACAAGTATGCATCTCATACAAAGGACACGCTCAGGAGTGCAGAACCCCTATCCCCCCTGAAAATGCACCAAATAAATCAGCACTTCATCCACATGGTGTGAGAGTAGAATCCACAGCCTTCTGTACCAAAGGCAATTGCGCTAACACTGCTTTTAAATTCTACAGCAGAGTGACTGCCATTAGCTAAACAAAACAGTTAGTTGCATATTGAAAACAGACTTAACATGAGCAGCAGTAAATTTTTCCCTTGAAATTCACAGTTCCATGAAAATGTACTGAAATTCACTCAATCCCTTGAAAATGCACTGAAACTCATTCCCTGAAAATGAATTGAAACTCAAACTCACAATTCTGTCAGCATTCTGGTAGTTGGTCTAGAGGATTCAGGCTCTTGTTTCCTGTAACCAAGTTATAGGGTCAAGCCTGATCAAGTTAATTGACTAATCTGCCCCCCACCCCCGACTAGGGCATTACATACCATATCTCCAATACCTCTCAACCTCTTAGTACAAGAAACCTGGACAAAGCCTAAAATAATGGAGATACAATGGCCCAAAAATAGGGATAGATTTTAAATATTACTCGTTTTAACTTGGAAAGTTGCTAGAATAACAGGATTTGTGTTAGCATGCATTTTTTGAAGGATATGAAGGCTAAAACTCATGTGTCATTATTTAGTGACTTCAGTCCTCTGTGAATTTCCAGAAAACCACAAATTTTATGAGGAATTAGCCAAAAATATGTGGCACCATAACAGGAACAGGCAAGCAAAAACTGAGGGTAATGCTACTCCGTGCTAGAAGTCTAAATCTCAAAATGCACTCACTCGAGGCACTCCTTAAAATGGAGAAAATCAGTATCTGTGCAGTGAATGAGACCTGGTTCAAGGCTCCAGAGAGCACCCCTGCACTACCAGGCTATAACTCATACCACACTTTTCGGCCATGTAACCTGGACCATAACACCAAAGGCAGAGTTGTATCCATATTCATTAAGGATATCCACACCTCCAGGCTAGCTGCTCAGCATAATGCACCCGAGGTTATCAAAGTGCAACTAACTCTGGGCAAAACTGCAATCTGAATTATAGCTTGCTACAGACCCCCCACCATGCCCCAGGAATCCTACTCCTCTTTTCTTGATGTACTAGAAAATAATAGGGTTCAACCAAACACCCTAATAATGGGAGATTTCAACCATCCCACCATTAACTGGGAAAACTACTACTGTACCAACTCCTTCGCTCAACGCTTTCTGGAATTCATAAACTCCAATGCCCTGGATCAACTTATCCACACCCCCACCAGGGGGCAACAATATCCTAGACGTAGTCATTACCAACATGAATGACCAGTGTTCCACACCTGAAGTCAACTCCTCATTGGTCCGATATGACCATAAGCTAATCACCCTAGATATCCACATCCCGCCCCCCACCCCCATTAAGAAAACCATGATAAAAAATTTCTCCAGAGCCAACTTCATGCTTAAGACAGAAGTGGTGAACTTCATGACACCCATGCAGATGGGCATTACAGTTATGACTGCTGAATCCTACACAAATGCACTCTATAAGCACTTGCACAAGTGCATGGATCTTGCTATCCCAAACAGAACCAAGACACTATCCTCCAAAAAAAGGCAGCTAATCTGGTGGTCCCCTGCCATAAGCAAACTGTACAACAGAAGGAAGGAAGAAACTGTTGAAAGAGAGTAAAATCCCATGACTGGAGGAGCTCCCTGGTTAGCCTCAGTAAGAAGCGGAGATCCCTTATAAGATCCTCCAAAGCTAGCTACAAAAACAAAATTGCCACTGATTCAAAGGACAACAAAGCATTCTACAGCTATGTCAAGAACCTCAATGGCAACACCCAGATCTGCTCTGGGTTACAGCAGAACAGCACAAAAATTACAAAACCAACGACATTGCCAACATCCTGGCAGATAGGTTCAGTGCTAACTTTACCACCCTCTCACCCCCTAAAGGGCCCATATCTATGCAGAAAGAATACAGAGTCCCTGTAATCACAACTATGCAGGTAAAAGCTGCACTCTCTAAAGCCAAAAACACAGCATCCATGGGACCGGACAACATCCCAGGCTGCGTTTTACATGAACTTCAGAATGAACTGGCTCCCCACCTAAGCACCATGTTCAGTCATAGCCTCACATCAGGCTTTGTGTCCACTCCACAGGGGAGCCACCACTGATACTGGGAACTATTGCCATATTAGCTTGATGAGCCTGGTCTGCAAGGCCATTAGCACTCCAAGAAAAATCTTGATGAGTCGATGGGAAATAGGAAATACACCCCGTGGAACACTTCTGTTTCTCTGCTTGACAGTGGTACAGGAAAATAACTTTCTTGGGTGGCATAAGCCAGGTAACCTGGTTGGCTAGGCTTACTTAGGCCCTTGGGCTGATAGCCTAGTACCTACCTATAAACCTATGAACACACATGGATCTATGTCAGAACATTTACTTTTCAGAAAGTTGAACTTCATATGGTCAAGATGCAAGTCAAATGACAAAACAAAAATCTATAATTCTGCATGGGAGTAACCCCCCCCCCCCCGAAGCCTCCCACACCCCCTGCATATTATATACACCAACATTGCACAATAGTGGGAAAAAGGGTAAATTCTATGATTCCCACTGTACTGTGATCTCCATACAAAAGTTTAGGTTTTTCATAAAGTCACTGTTATGAACTGTACCCATGTATATTAATAGATCTACATTATGTATAAGACAACACACTTAATGGTTTCGAATTCTGACCAAATGAAATTTGAAACTAAATTATGCATTTAAAAATATATTGGAAAAACAATTAAAATCCAGTTGATTAAGAATGTGATTCAAAAACCCAATTTAAACTATTAACATCGGTAATGAATGACAAAAGGTAAAGTTGTTCATACTTTACTGTCTTTCACCGGTATGAAAGATTTGCTCATTTTTAATCTTTAAACCGAGTGATTTTGCAGCTTTGAAGAATAAATAATCTTCTGATGGAAGAAGTTTTAAAATGTCATTGTCAGTCAATAAACCTGATGGCTCATAAACCTGCACAAATCAACATAAGCTGTATATAAGTGAACACTGTTTAATGGGTTTTATTGCTAAACAAAGAGTTGCACCGATTTTAATTATAACTCTCAGTGGGCAGCTGTTGCCATCTGAAGATAAACCACTGCAGAAGTCCGTAAATGGTTAAGTTGGAGACACAAGGAGCTTTTTTAACTACTATTTAGCATTGCTGACACACCTGTCATTGTCATGCACTAGCTAAATACTTTCCAGATAGAAATTACCTTTTAATGCAGGCAGCAATGACTGCTCTCATTTCCTTTTAATGCAGGCAGCAATGACTGCTCTCATTTCCTCACTTTTATCGCATTCGCTGAAGTTCAACATAAAGACATCTAGAAATACCCAAACCAAAAGCATGGCCAGTGCCAGCTCACTAGGCTCCTTATTTCTTCATATGCCTTGTGGCTATGCAAATCTACTTCCACAAACATATTTTGTAGGTACCAAATGGGACAGGTGCAGTTTCAAACATAAGTCAAAGAAATGCACTGCTGTCATATGGAGAAAAATAAAACCTCGCTAATTAATCGTCTCACTCAGGCTGCAGCAGGATATGCCAGCAGAACGGATAGCTTAAACTCAGAGCCCAAGTGTTGAACATACTCACTTCCATGGTGGCATGTGTGTAGCGCACGCATGGTTCTCCTTAAAGGAGAAGACACTGCCGTGCAGTGAAGAATTTTTGTTTAATATATTATTAAAATAGTGCAGATAATGAGTTCCAAACAGCTTTAAAAAGGGGCAGCGCACACCCCTGCGCCGATGCCTAAATCCACCACTGAGTTTATATGTTGTGTTATTGTTGCCCTTGGTCAGCTGTTACCATCAAGTGTATTATTCTGGCTGCAGTTTTCTCCCCTAACTTGATGGATCCTAACATGGCTGCCCCCCCCCTCCCCCATCAAATCCAGTTATACCTAAAAAGAAAAAAAGTGTTATCAAAAACATGACTCAGACTACAGTTTGTGAACATGTTGCCTTAAACCAGCCCTCAGACCACTTATCTTTTTCGTCCCATCACCCTCTGGTGTGCACTCAACCTACTGTGGTACAAGGCCAGATATCTTCCATGAATGTTCCAGCAACTGGTTCAGATAAGAGAAAATCTGACTCTTTAGGTGCAGGAGAGGTTCAGGGTAGAAGACTGCTTGCCAGATATAATACCCTGACCCCAGGTATCTTGCCCATTAGTGCAGTTTACGGTTAGAAAAACTTCACCACACTGCAGACAAATCAGATTACATGTATAGGACTAAAGCAGTTTTCTTAGCCAAGTGTGCTTTACAGTAGCTAATCTCAGACTATGCTCCTATTCAGCATGACTATGGGGCTACCTTAATTAGAAAATCAGTCTGTGGCTGCAGATTTTGATGGGGACTGACAGACAGAATACAGAGTCCGCCAAATTTGATTCTTCAAAAGGTGAACAGTTTCAAAAACTTAAAACAGGTATTCATCTTTCTACAGATGCTAGCTAGGTTTAGAGATTTGACTGGAAGCAATGTGGAGCTCCACTAGAGACTGGAGTTTATGATCTTGAGAATGAGATTCCAAATATTTTAGCCACTTCTCCATTATCAACCTTAGAAGGTGAATGGCACGTGTACTTTGATCTTGCCGCTTTTTGCTCCCTTATCAGCTGACCCAGCTCAATTTTTCTCCAGGTTGCCAACTTTAAAAAGGCCTTGGCTTCTTCTGACCTTATAGCACTGAATAACTTAAGTGACCTAGGAGTGAATGATATAGGACCAGGTTTATTTTTATTTTCAGACAAAACAGCTGAAAGCACTGTACCATTCTCAGTTACTGGAATTGAACAAGTGGAATACCCCTATCCAAGACTGTAGGAATGTGCGCCAAGCCAGCAATCAGTAGTCCAAGCATATAAATGCAAAGTTGCAACAAAAGTATTAAACTGAGAATGCCAATCCAGTATTTTTGCTCACTGTAACAAATTTGATCATTTTTGGTACTTATGAAATAATTCAGTACCTACAGTTCCGATGTTAAGTCAAGGATGATGCACTATTTTTACAGTGGTTGCCAATAACTGGAACAAAATATCAAAAATATTCCAATAATGCTAGTTGAATCCAATATTTATTTTGCAAAAAGGTTTGGAAAAGGATGGAAATAGGTATTGAATGAAAGGCCCATCATATTGTTGTTGCTGTGGATTACGAAAAATTTTGTTCAAATTACCTTCCAAAACTTTTAGTTTGATAATTCAGAAAAAGAACATTACTTTATCTGCAATCCAATGTCCAAATCTACAAACAGCCAACCAGAATCACTGCTAGGTTGTGGTACAAAAAATCTGCAGAAATAGATTTAGATGTAGAAACAATGGAATGTTTTGTTGTTTCTTCCAGTTTTGTTGAAGGAAATTGCCTCAAATCCAGTTCCAGTTTCTCATTGGCTGGCAACAGGAAATGCATTTCTTCCAGCTTCCTATGAATAATCACTTTCTGATGGCAGATGTTTTCTAATCTGTTTAGAAAAATGCACAATTGGTTGCATGGGTTCACGGTCTGATATCAATGTTTTGTTTATGCTCATCACAAGATTGTTATCAGTCTTGTCTGACTTGAGACCCAGACAGGGAGTCCCTCATCTAATATCAGTGCTAGTGGACAAGAGCACAGTATGGTCCCCCTCCACCTGGGCTGCAGGGCATTCTCCCTATGGAACTTTATATACACATGGTTTCCTTGGCACAGGGGGTGTTCATTTGACAGCTCATCCTGCGTTCTAATTGAACAAGCCTATAATTTCTCTGCAAATAAAGACTTGCAACAAAACATTCTCATCAATATCTTGTAACTCTAAATTATTGGAGAGGGGGTTGCTGGCATTCTCATTGGTCTACCAAATGAGATGGAAGGTGATTTGATTTAGAGAACTCAGAAAAAGGGCTACCAATTGCCCATCCAGGTGGTGCCATAATGAATCCAGAAAGTGACTGCAGCCATCATTTATCAATCTTCCCTGAATTTTCAGCTTGGTTCTGCAATGACAAAAGTTTCTGTAAAGATAAATTAGCATCATCCAGTTGCTGCATAAAAACAGCCTGTAAGGATAAGCCAATGCAGCATGTCTTGCCACCATCTCCAAGAGCATTTCCTTTAGTAAGACTCAAAACTATTAGTTGTGTGTGGCACATTTTACTACAGCCATCTCCTTTGGTAATAAAGCTTCCAGAAGAACATCGACAAATTGTGCATTTTTAATCTTTGTCCCAGATGAAGTTAAATAACCCCTCTCTACAGGGTACTAAAATTGTGCACGATACCGTGCGCATAGCAAGCAAGTGTCAGAGCAAATAGTTACAGATTTCTCTTTGGATAATTTACAAGCTTCAGTTAATGCTACTAATTCAGCTATTCATACTCAAAACTCCTCAGTTTAATTGCCTAGTTAAAAACTTTGCTGGGTGCAAATGGAAAATTCTGCTTCCAATTCACCATTTTCTCTTCATATACAGAAGCCATCTACAAATAGATCAGTTCTGAATTTTTTTAGAGGACAGTCTCCTAGGAGAAATAGTATTAACACAGTTGTGTGGTTCTGCATCATTGGCTGTAGGAATTAAAGATGCAGGGTTAAGTGGGGACAGCTAACAAAGTTTTAATGATCATACAACTCTTACCTTGTCAGTCTAGATGACAAATATCGAGTTCTCATTCTTAAGGCTTCTACTGCACAAGTCTTGTACCAGAGTCAGTGTAGCTACCATGTTTTCTAGGAGTGCCACTGCAGCCACCACCCTTGGGCAGTGGGGGAAAGCTGCAGCTACCAGATCTAAATTTGTGCTACAATATGCAATGAGTCTATACTCATCTGTTCTGTGTTGTCCTAACATTTCTAAAGCTACTTTTTCTCTCACTACAAAATAGAAAAAAATCTTTATCTGGTAAACCCAATGTTGGTGGATTAGATAAGGTTTTTAATAAAATAAATGCAATTTCATGTTTTTCTAACTAGGTTATAGGCTCAGGTACATCCTTTAACAAAGGTCTTACCACTTCCACATAACTGGATATCTACTGCCAAGCAGTATCTAGTTAACCCAAGAAAAGCACACAATTGTTTGAGTAGTTTGGTGTGCTGCAGTTTGGACGGCAGTGATTTGAGACTGAACATTTTGTCTTGCTCTTTGTGATATTAGATGTTCCAGGTATCAAACCTGCAGCTTCCACAACTGCAATTTGCTGTGTTGACCTTGAAACACAAATCAGCTAGTTTAGTTAGGATAAAAAATGTTAATCTTGTTTGCAATCATTTATGGATTTTGAACCAACTAATAAAGCTACATATTTAATTAATACAGGGTTAACAAGGAAGTTCATTTTTGTCCAATTGTCATTTTATTTATCTAGAAAACAAAATTGGTGACTATGTAACCTTGTGGTAATCTAGTCCAAGTTTATTGTTGACCTTTATATGCAAATGCAAAGATACTATCTGGATGAATCAGTGTAGAAAAGCAGATGAAATCTCCATTACTGAAAAAAATATTAGCACTTATAGGAATCGAACTTGATCTTGTAACAGGATTCAGCTGTCTGCAACCCCCAGAGATCAGTCAGTCCAAATGGATTTCAGATGTTGCATGGGGAGCAGTGCCCGGAGGATTTGGTGCATGGCAAATGGGGACCTTTGGATGCAAAAAAACAAATTTAAAAGGAATGCTAGCAGTGATTCAAACCTTAAAAGTTCACCACTTAATGGTTTCCAGATCCCTTTATAGTGGTCACAGACACCACCAGTCATGGTACCTGAACAAACTTTTTCCAGTTGCCAATGAGAGCCTTCCTTACAGCCTTTTCATGAGGCATCAGGCCTCATCCCATTAGAGGCATCAGGCCTCATCCCATTAGAGCAAACCAAAATGACAGACTAAGTAGATTCTGGACAGACCCTCACAATTGGAAACTCAGGAAAGAAATCTTTCAGGATTTGGTTCAGATATGGACAACACCAAAGTTTTATTCACCTACTTTCTGGTAAAATTACGTTTGACATTTTTGTCACCATGCTTGAGGACAGATGAATTTGTGTTCCCCTGGACAGGGATGTGCCTATGAATTTCCACAGATACCAAAGCAATTTCTGAAAATTCAGAATATTGTGATAATACCCTTTTGGCACAGGCAAAGTTGGTTCTCATTTTTAATGGAATTGCAGAGCTTCCTTGTGCTTGGTTTGGACACTTGTGATTACAAGACATTGATTGCTTCTAAAATCATCTGGCCTTCAAATCTGTTAAGTATTTTTGTACTTGCTCCAACTGTTTCAGTGATATTTAACATTTTTGTGCTACATTTAATTTGGCTGAATTTCACCATTTTTCAGCCTGCACTTTTTAAAGAAACTCCATCTGTTACTGTACTGCTTGTAGGTTTTTACATTTCCAAACCACTTATGTTCTGAGCGAGTCTGCCAAAATACTTCCAAGTTTTGCAAAGTCTGTGTGTTGTGAACATTTCTCAGAGATAATGAACTTATTTCCAAGTATTCCTGATATTGCAGGAATTCTTACTTCTGTTGTAAAGCATTTGTTACTGCACTTGAGCTCAAAGCCAGTTTTACATAAGGGTTCTTTTGCACTCTGGTAGGAGCAGAGAGCAATGTTCAACCCATCCAAGGTGGAAACTAGTGGTCAATAGCTTATTGGGTTTTTATCAGATTGGCCTGAAGGTTTAACTTTAATTTAAGAGACTTTCATCCTGCTCACATAAAAGCCTCACATTTATGCATCTCACAAACATGGTTCCCCATACTTCTATATAAGCAAACCTCTCCAATTTAAAGTCCTGTATAGGAAATGCTCTTCAGTCTCCCACTGTTCACAGTGGCTCGAAGATCTGCCAGTTTGTGCAGAGGGTGGTACCACTGCAGATTATCCAATAGTATACTAAAACTCACTTTGACCTTTAAGTGGCTCTACCTTACTCCTCATCTAGAAATTACATTTCATTGCCTTACATAGCATAGGCTACACACAAACCAGCTAAATCTAGATTGACTGGCACCACGTGCTCTTAGATCAGCCATCTTACAATAAGAGGGCCTTCCTGCACCCTTGTGGCAGAAGGGTGTAGCTCGGAACCCATACGAGTTAGGGATCACTGGAGAAAGGCTCAGCTTGGTGCTTTCCCATTGTAGTTGTGTTAAATTTGCCTGTATACATGAAAGGCATCCACTTAAAAAAAAAAAGAAAAAAAAGTATTTTTAAGCAAGCCAGCACTTGCACTTTAACTGCCATGAATGTAGATTCATTTTTTATTGTGGTTGTGACCCAGTCCAGCTAGTCCACTTCCTTCCCAAATACCACATTCAGAAAAATCCTGCCACAATGAATGGACAGGATCCCATCATTTCTCCTGCCAGCTTGATTGATTGGGTATCTTGAAGCAATGTAGCAACTGCTTCAAATAAGCCCTTAAGCAAAACAAATGTTTTGGTCATAAGCGACTCCATAGCGAGACAAATGCACCCTCCCCACCAGATTGGACAAGGAAAAGGTCACAGTCAGCTGCCTATCAGGTGCTAGGAATCCAACAAATCACTTATGCACTCAGGTCACTCAACAAGTACTGTTATGACTCTGTCACAGTCCATGGAGTGATTACTTGAGATGTACCTCTGGACTATATGAAGAGAGACATGCTGGAAATCTCATTGAGTGTCCGACAGGTACGTCTCCAACCCTAAACAGTATCCTATCTCACCCAGGATGATGTTACAACAAACAAAAAATGATTTCACTTCAACAATTGGCTCAGCTTCTCGTGTCAGTCCAGGGGGTTCAGTATCTTCAGCCTGGGAGATGTGGTAGACCTTGCTGCTTTGCTACAGATGGTTTGCACCTGTACCCCCTTGGCTTTTGGATACTGGCAAAAGCCCTTGCCTCCCCCATAGTGCATTTTTTAGACAGTGTCAAAACAAAATTTTCCATCATAACAATCTAAATCTAGAAACTCTGGGTTGTGCTGCTTAATGCTAGAAGTTTAAATATGAAAATGCACTCCCCGGAAGCGCTCCTTTACCTTGGAGGATGCAGACATATGTGCAGTTACTGAGACATAGTTCAAAGCTGCTGAGTGTACTCTGGTCTTGCAAGACTACAATGCCTTTCACACATTCAGACCTCAAAACCAATGTTGAGGAGCCAAAGGTGGAGGTGTATCCATCTTCATTAAAACCAAACACTTGTCAAAACAGCACGACTCTCTAAACTACTCCATGGCCAATTAACTATTGGGAAGATACCTTACCACATCATTGCTAGCTATATATCATTGCTAGCTATAGATCCCAAACCATGAACTAGGTTAAGTACACCACCAACCTCAAGTTTACTGGAATCTTCACCATACAGCCCAGCATGGTTAGTCATGGGAGATTTCAGCTATCCTTCCGTACACTGGGGATGTTTATAAGCAAAAACATGCTCACCCAGAGGGTCCTGGACTTTAACACAAATGCTCTAGAACAGGTAGTCTGCACCCCCAACTAGGGGCTCTAATGTTCTGGACATAGTACTCACCAACAAATGCTCTAGAACAGGTAGTCTGCACCCCCAACTAGGGGCTCTAATGTTCTGGACATAGTACTCACCAACATCGGTGGGTGGTCACACTACTCCCCATGCATGATGCCCTCACTGGTTAGGTCAGATCACAAATCAGTCTCATTTGAACTACTGGAACACCCTCACAGGAACAAAAGTTATAAAAAACTTCACCAAATTTAAACTGTGTACCAAACAATAGTATAAAAAGCTTCATACCACCCACAATCACAGACAGCAATGATCACTATGCAGACGTGTATGCAAATGCTCTGTACAAACACTTAAGCAACTGCATAAAGTCTGCTGTACCTGACTGGATCAAAACCAGGTCTATCTGTAAAAACAAACCACCGTGGTGGACTTCAAAAGTATAAACAGATTATATAACAAGAAGAAACTTGTCTAAAAGCAAGAGGGATATCACTCTGCAAAAGAGGTCTCTCCTAAGCCTAAACAGGAAACTCAGAAATCTTGTAAAAAGTCTTGCTTAATGGAACAAAAAAAATCACATCCCTAGCCAAAAGTAATCATAAGGCATTATTTACCTACATCTGAAGTATAAAAGGGAATGCCAAGCTATGTGCTTAACTGGTTGTATATGAGATCACACATACTACACCAGAAGATAATCACCAATCTGCTAGCGGACAGATTCAGTGCAAATATCCCCACCTACCATATGCCAAAGCATACCGGACCCCAGTCCTCTGTCTAGTATTTCTAGAGAGCAGGTCATCTCTGTGATTGCCAAGACCAAAACCAAGGCAACAATGGGACCAGATAATGTCCCAAGTTGTTTACTAAATAGTCAAAAACAAGACCTAGCAAACCCACTTATTCTGTTTAATCATGCTTTGAGAACTGGCTATGTTCCTACAGAATGGAAAACAGCAACAGTAATCCCCATCAACTGATCCTGGGAACTACAGACCCACAAGTCTAACCATCCTCATCTGCAAGGCCATGGAAAATCATGGACCTTAACAAGGACATAGGAGACCTCCAAAACACTGGACCCAACCTAGTTTGGCTTCATTAAGGGTAGATCAAGCTCAATAAACCTGGTAGACTTTTTTGAGAATGTCAAAGTCATGGATGAAGGTAAGAGTGCATACAGCCTCTCAACCTTGCCAAGGCTTTTAAGCAATTCCCTACTCTGGCATCACTGAGAAACTCTCCAAGATAGGGATTAACCCTTACATTACTAGACAAGTAGCCAATTGGTTCACCAACAAAACACACTGTCACAATTGGTGACTCCACTTCTACCAGTAGACCAGTCACCAGTGGAGTACTACAGGTGTTGGTGTTGGGCCCCTTACTGTTTGGTATCTAGTTCTCAGACGTCCAGGCCAAAGTAGACTGCCTTTACTGCCATTCTGCAATTGTCAGTGAACTTGGTGAGCTAGAGTCCCCCAACAATGTCAACATATTACAAGGAAGGGCTAACATAAATGATTAGTTTTAGCCCATGGATTTGGAACCAAATGCAAAAAATGCTTCTTTCCCTTTGGCAAAATGGAATTCCCTACAAATTAAAATATGGACAACCCACTCCAGGTTCAAACCCAATAGTTGGAGATTTGGGAACAGGTTGATAAGGATTTGAACTTTGAAAACCAAATCTCCACAGTGATAAGGAAAGCCTTCTATGTAGCACACCTCATAAGCAAGGGCATAGCATTCGGGACAAGGGATGTTAACTCTCCTGTACTCTACTCTCAGACCACTAAGAGAGAGTAATGAACCCTTTTGCATGTACCTCACCAGACACCTGCAGCAGCTGGAGAGACCTCAGGTTTCTCAAAGAAAATACAGGGACTCCAAACAATGACCTACATGGACATGCTGAAAGCCCTGTCCCGTTACTATCATATAGGCTGCTGAGAGGTGACCTGTGCCTGGCCTATAGGGCAATCTCCAGCCCTGCTGTAATGAAAATACTGCACATCGGCAAGTCAAATGGCTCAAGAGTCACTCACTATAGAGATCGCAACATAGCCTGTGATATTAACAGATCATCCAAAACGATCCAGCCACAGCAGGTACCCAATAAATGCAGGCTCACAATATAGTTTCACTTTGTTTATTAACAAAAAACAGGATTGAGCACTTTCATTTCCCTCCAGGAAACTTAATCAGAATCATAATACCAATTGTAATTGTAGTTTAAATAACAATCAAGGTCCTCCCATTGGTCAACAATCTTTTGAAGAGAGATAGAGGGTCAATGGTGCTTCCCGAAAGGCTGCAGTTAGCAGCACCTGTCCACAAATGGAGGCTGTAAAGCAGCAGAGTGAATGGGACAGAGGTTCTGTTCAGAAAGAATAGCAGTTTGCCTACTGTGAACTGCTGTTATGTTAGACAGAGGTAACAAAACTCCTCCACAGCCAAGAAAATACAGGGATTCCAAACCATGACCTACATGGACAGGCTGAAAGCCCTGTCATGTTACTATCATATAGGCTGCTGAGAGGTGACTTGTGCCTGGCCTATAGGGCAATCTCCATCCCTGCTCTAATGGAAATGCTGCACATCGTCAAGTCAAATGGCTCAAGAGTCACTCACTATAGAGATTTCAACATAGCCTGTGATATTGACAGATCATGCTGGAGAGAGAGATGTCTCTCAGAGATGGTCACTTCTCTGAAATAGACTCCCTATTCACATAAAGAGCTCCTCACCGAGCCTATTCAAAACACAGCCTAGACAACCGAATGGTAGACCACAAATTCATCCCTGGGGTGGCACCCATGTCCCTTCATGGACAGGCATAGCTGGTGTTGATCACAAACCTGCTCTTCATAAATTTTTTCTGCAAACTACCCAAAAATAACAAATGGGGATACTTATGGCTAGGCTTGTAAAGGCTCTAGAGCCTTTAACCTAGTGACCCCTTATGAGCCTATGAATTATCACAAGCTTCCAAATACTCTGGATCTGCTCTCACTGTCAGGGGTGACTGCTGCACCCCAGAACAATTGCAACTGATAGCATAGACTATTCTATTTTTATACAGTTTAGGCATTTCAGTACCTGCTGCACATCCACATGGATCAAGGCAAGAAAGCCTGCAACTAGAAAATAGAAAATCTTACATTTATAAGTGTAAGATGTTTTCTACATGGTGTCAAACCAATAACAGAAGGCCCGTTCGTTTAGAAATGTGCAAGAGCTATTCAGCTATGGCTTTTCTTGTGCATCAAGGTGCATCTTGGGGCTTTCTCAGCTTGCCTGCCCATGGATCACCCACTCATCTCTGTGGTCAAATAGTTTAGGAAAGGAGTGTTGCACTTGAGACCCCCTCAAAAGCAAATTCTTCCTTGGGATCTCAACTTTGTTCTCGAAAAATTGACCATCTCCTTTTGAACCAGTCTTTCAGGCAGATTTAAAGTTTACTTGCAAAACTAACATACTACTCTGACATCTGCAAGGCAGAGTCTGAGCTGCAAGCTTGCATAGTGGGCCGACTATCTGCTTTTCAGTAAAGACCGCATTGGGTTAAACACCAATCTTCCATGTCTGAATTTACCCTGAATCAAACCAATCTCCCAGTTTTCTTTCCTGGGGCCAAGGGTTAACCTGTTTTTTTTTTTTGTTATTCCCACCATGGTAAATCTATTCCTGACAAGTACATTCCACCAGAGCCTTATCCTCTTCAGTAGCATACTGAAGTGAGTGGACTCAACACATCCTAGAGACAGCAACCTGGTCCTTTGCTCACACTTTTGCAAAGCACTGATCTAGATGCTCCTACGTTCCACAGCAAGCTTTGCAAGGATCATTCTCCAGTGACTCCTGGATCCTTAACCTTACTCCTCCCAAGTAAAGCTAGCATTGGGAAATCTACGAATATCACTGAGACAGGGTGAATAAAGTGCAAGTCCTACTTTCCTACAACAGTAGTTCGAATTTCACACTGCCTCTGTGCCAGCATCCACCATTCAATTATATACACTATTTTTTTGCAGTTAACCAAAGCAAACCAACAAGGTTGGATATTAGTGTTTTCTGGTTGTAAATCCATTGGTTTCAGGCAATTTTCTTCTAGCCCTTAATTCTTCCTACTTAACAGTAAAAGCCCGGACAGACTTCCTGCGATAGGTTTAGGCTTCCCCAATGGGAGTAGCTTAGCCAATCCTCTGTCATAGGGAATCAGAGGGAATTCTTATCTATAGAAAGCTGCCAATTGTGGGTATGACAAACACAGAACCCATATGCCATTTATGCAGTGTGAAATTCTAATTACCGTTACATGCAACTAGGAATTGTGTGACAGCACTTTACATTTTGTTCACCACTTCCTTATCTACATTGTTACTGCCTGACTCCTACTGTAAAATGCTCCTTTCCTCCATTGTTGCATGACTTGTCACACTGCAGCAGTTGCAGATTATACCTTCCCACAATGTTATCTTGGCTGCATGCATTTCTCCTCAGTTACTTGTCGATTCACCCTTCTTACAGTTACTTGGTACATTTCAGGTAGCACTGTTGTATTGGTTTTGCTCAGTTACTTATGGTGCTTCTCGTTTCATTGTGATTTAGCACTCAAGTCTCATGGTGCCTCTCCAACTGTCAATAGCACAGCTGTCCTATTATTTTAGGTTTCCTTCTCCATTCTCTCATTGTGGTACCTTTAGCAATCGTATTAAATGGTGCTCTTCCTTTTTTCATGGTGCCTTAGCTATCACATTGTTGTAGGTCATCCCACCCCTTGCAGTGCTGCACACAAACTCTGTTCTGCTCGTTACATGCTGCCTATTCCTTCTCTACTTTGTGGGACATTGACATGTTATATAGTACTTCTCCCCTCCCACTGCAAACACAATTTTATTCCAAATGCTATTGTTTTTGCTACCATTTTGTTATTATCTTTCGTTTTGCAGCCAAGCAAAGCATTCTGAATGACTATTCAAAATAATGCATGACAAAGTAGTAAAGTCAGTATTTTTGTGAGATGACTTTGCCCTCCATACCTCTCATGCACAGGAACATACCCACTTTGAACTTGTATAAGCTCCATCACTACATGTTAGAGAAAGAAAGCTTTCCTTGCAGCAGTAATCTTAACTGATGAGTATCAGCACATTTCACCACACAGCTGAGTGATTTGGCAAGTGCGTGTCAACACGTTTCACCACATAGCGGAGTGATTTGGTAAGTGCGTATTAACATTTCACCACACAGCTGACAGATGCCGATTTCCTCTTACACTTACAGTGCATATTGACATGCCAAATTGGACTGCTGCACTTCATGAAAGGTTTGTTGTTTGCAGGTCAGTGAAAGGGCAAGGACTGCCATTGCATCTCCTCGGATTATCCAGCTTTCTCAACCAAAATCCTATGACTCTGTAGATGACCAGGAGTCTGACTACTGGATTCAAAGTGCACGGGCACTGGCCTTCAAGAGGAGCTTAAACACAGAGGCATCTCCCAGACTTTTAGCACTGGCAAGTAAGATGACTTAGCTGCATTTTTTTTTATTTTGTCTTGCCTTGTAGTTTTTTCATTGCAATACCCTCTAAAATTAGCATAACATTTAGACTACAAAGCATGTGTACAGTCTGCAACACCCATTTTCGTTGGATCTTGGGGACTATACGTTGTTTCCTTCCATTACCTCACCTTACACCATATTTACACTTTAAAAACAGAACTGCCTACATTGTTACTGTACTTAACCATGAAGTTAAAGATCAGGAAACAGTACTAGCTCTCAGCATGAAGTTAAAGATCAGGAAACAGTACTAGCTCTCAGCATGCACACCTATAGCACTGGCCTATCATGTCAATATATCATGTATTACTGTTTTATGAAATCCATATTAATGAAACCAAGACTGACCCACATGACTGCTGTCATAAGTATATGGCTTGTATGATGCATCAAAACATGAGTCATGTGGCTTACTCTGAGCCCATGACTCAGGTTCCTGATGAAACTGCATCACTTATCACAAGATTTACTGTCATCAGGAACCCCTGGCTCAGTGTCCTGTCAGGATCCTGTGGCAGCAGCCCATACAATATATTTCTATCAAGGACCCATGGTTCAGCTAGCATTGTGCATCAAAAATTTGCAGCTGACATCTTGGTACTGCTATTGGGAAATAACTTCACAAAGGCCAACCAGCTACCACACAGGAAAAAAGTAACTCAAATGCAATGCCAATAACCCAGATTTGGAGAAAAATGTTTCTAGACGGACAGGCCCTGGCACTGATGGACTGTTCTCTGCCTCCCTGGGAGGCTACTGTTGCTAGAGCTCCATTAACACCCAGAAAAGGGTCTGCCTTGAAGTTTAGCTAGGGGGCACACAGCACAATTGATATGTTTATAACGTACATGTGTTGTCACTAAATGTCTAGCTCTAGATTATTTAAGAAAATATCTGCAGTTAAATGGGAAGGCAACAGTGAAGGCCAACATACCCATTCTGCTGATCTTCCTTATAACGTCTGCCAACAGTAGTGGTAGGCTGTAGGGAGGGGTCCTCCAAGCCTGCCACGCAATGTCTGGCTGGCATAAACCAGCCAGCGTAGGAGCAGGTTTCATGGAAGACAGGGATCAGTAAAGGATAGTTGGAGTCATGTTTTGTAAGCCACCGTAGAAAAAAAAAATGAAAAAGGGAGCCCATTTCTGAGATAGTCTTAACCTATAGATTAAATGCTTGATAGAGCATACTTCCTTCTGGCTCATACAGCATGGTCAGATGTTGCCTTCCATCAAGTATCCATGGGTCTCATGCTGTGCAGCTGTTAGAATATCTTATGAATCTTAGATTTGAAAATGAAGCTTATGAGATGAAACAGGAGAGACTCCTGATGAGGTTTTCAGAAGCTCACAGCTGACAAGGTATTGAATCACATGTATTACTATACAAAGCTTGTGCTGGCATTATATATTGCCATCAGGAACCTGCGTTTCATATCATGCACTCCCATCAACTTATGGCTGGCATGGAGTAATGCCATTATAAATGTACAACTCATGTACATTTACCATTAAAAACTTGTACTTGCATCCCATAATGCCAACAGGAACCTGTGCCTGATATGATGTACTGTCATCAGCAGCTTGTGACCAACATGCTGTAATGCCTTAAAGAACACATAGCTGACCTAGTGTACTGATATCAGGAATATGCGACTCCGTGCAGCTTGGGAGTCAAGTGGTTGATATTACTGAATGCCAACAGGAAGCTGAGGTACATGTGATGCACTGCCAACAGTAACTTGTGGCTCATATGCCAAATAATGCAATGCCATAAGGGGCCCATGACTGACATGGTATACTGCTGTCAAAAAACATCTGTTTTTATGAAAGAATCTTTACACAATATCTAATTAGACACCTAAAATGTGGCAGACTCCTTTCTCCCTCATTTCAGAATGTAGATAGTAAGCTCAAAAGATTGAGTCAGTGTTTTCTCAGATACCACTTTAGACATATTACTGTTTTAACACACAATCACATCAAGGTGATTAATTCTAAAATCATTCAGACAGATCTAATAGCGACCAGCAGCTATTTTCTAGGAAGCAAACAAAGTTAGCAAACTATGGGTTCAGAATGTAGTTAGTTAATTTGCCTAATGTAAAATCTGTGTGTCTCAGTTATGCTGTGGTCTTTCTTTGGTACCTCAACTGCAAAATGCCTTTTATGAAAAGCTTTACCGATATTCTGAAACATAGTAGACAACAGCAGACCAAAGTAAACATGCTGGCCAGCCATGAAGTATTTTTATGGAGAACTAAGGTAGGCCCAATAAATACCAGCAAGTGTAGATACAATAGAATCGGAAGAATGGTGGAAAACTGAATCACTCCTCTGTGTTCCACTTGCTCCTCACAGAAAAAATAGGTTAGCTTCCAAAAAGTCCCATTAGTACAACATGCACAAAAGCATGGTCAGACAATACTGAACACTGTTCATAAGGACAAGCTGTACAATAGGCACACCCCAAATGTACTTCAAAGTTTGTGTTCCACTGACATCCATTACTATTGTGCTGCAGGTGAAAAACTGAAAAGCAACAATGACCACTAGGCAAAAGAAATGTAATGCAGTCCATAGGCATAAAGGTGTACCGTGTAAAAGAAAGGTGCATCAGGGATGAACTACTGGATTTATGAATTAAGATGGCAGAACAGATTTTACAGCAGCATGCATTGTGGGAGGTCACTTATTTTTTATAAAAAGGACAGACCAAAAATACCAGGCAAACATCTGGACAACATGCAACATCCTCACAGCCCTTTATCCCCCAACCTTTTGGTACAAGAATTCTGGACAAAGCAAGAACACATAGGACAAATGCACAACAGGAAAAGCTTTTAAACATTGCTTTTAAAACATGAATGGGTTCCCCATAAATTAGTATTTTCTTTACTTCAATCTCAGGTTTGGGAACAATTTCTTTTTATGAGGAACAGACCACAACTATCAAGCAAATAGTCTGCAGCACTTACAAGCCCCTAACCCCTGAACCACCAACCCCTCAGCACAATTGTGAAAACAAAAAAAAAATTAAAAATCACAGAGCAAAAACATCAGGAATTTATAACACTGTTCTTCTAAACTTGAAAAGATGCTAGAACAGGTTTTGCAGTAGCATGCATTGCACGAACCCACAAAGAACAGACCAAATATACCAGGTAAGCATCTAGACATTCAAAAAACTTCACAGCTCCTACCCCACTCAACCTGTCAACACAAGGCAAAAATTGCTGAACAAAGGCATAACATCAGGGATAATTGTAAAACATTGCTAATATAGTCTTAGAAATATACTAGAACAGGGTCTGCAGTAGAATGCATTAAAACACATTCTCCAGCATTAACAGTTCCAATCCCTCAGCAACCTTTAAACACAATTCTGGACATCAGGGATTTACAACAATCCAATAGATATGCTAAAATAAAATTTTGCAGTAGCATGTGTTGTGTGAACCCACATTTAAGAGGAATAGACCAAAATACCAGGCAAACATCTGGACAGTACGCAACACTCTCAGCCCGTAACCCCAATGTTTCAGCACAAGAATTATGGACAAAGCAAAAAAGCATAAGAAAAATGTAACATAAGGAAACACTTTTAAATTTGCTTTTATAAAGTTATAAAAGTGACAGATCAGGTTTTCCCATAATTTGGTATTACTTTACTTCAAAGTTGTGCAAAAATAATTTTTTTTAATTTCATTTTATGAGGGGCAGACCACAAATATCAACCATTCTACAATATTCTCTTAGCTTGTACCCCTCAAGCATTAACCTCTTAGCACAATTCCGGATGAAAGAAAAAACATGGAACAAACTCAGATTTCTTACACTGGCTTTATAATATTAGACCAACAGGTTTTTCGAGTAGCATGCATTGTACACATTTTTTTTTTTTTTTAAGAACAGGCCAAAAATACCAGGCAAGCATCTAGACATTCTAAAAGACTCTCACAGCTCCTACCCAACTGATAGCACAACAACACTAGAGTTCTAGAACTATATAACTATAATACAGAACATCAGGGAAAGTTTTTTTTTTTAGAAAAATATAGAGACTAGATAGAGAAGAGGGGTCTGCATATTATTAAATAAAAAACAGTTTTTTTTTTTGCAACAGGCCCACACAGGCCCACACACACACACACACACACTTTGCAGTAGCATGCTTTACATAACTTTTTCTTTTTTTAAATGAGGAAGAGAGCAGGACTATCGGGCAAACATCTGGACATTCTACAACATTCTCACAATCAGTATTCCCCACCCAAAGTCTCAGCACAACAATTCTGGACAAAGCAAAAAAAAAATCATAGAACAAAGGTGTAGCATTAGAGGCAGTTGTAAACATAACAAAAGATGCCAGGGTTTTGCATTAGCATGCATTAAAATAACTTAATATCAGTACATTATACATCTTTCTGACAACCTCTAACCCCCCAACCCCTCAGCACAATAATTCTGGACAACTGCATATCAGGGAAAGCTTTGAAACACATTTTATAAAGAGTGCAGTATATGCTTTACAACAATAAAAAAAACTACAATACTCAAGTTTTGCTAAAAAAAATTCTTATGAGAGCCAACTAAAACAAATCTGGACATTATGACAGCCAAGCAACCCCCCCAACCTCTAAACACAATAACTCTGCACAAAAAAATATAATTTTCTTACACCCCCCCCCATGTTTTATCAAGCCAAAAAAAAAAATCAATTTACCTTTTCTGCAGTTACTTCTGCTTACTCTTCACAGTTGTAGGCTGACCCTTGCTTACTTCCACAGACGGACCAATTCAGCCATTTTAATTTGCCCTGTAAAGAACAGTTTTTCAAACCTTTTAAAAACTGCCCTTACAAGAACAGTTGGAAATTCATCTCCCTGGCTTATTCCAACAGTTGCTGGAAGGCTTTCTTCCCAAATCCTTCTCCCACTGCCAGTAATCAAACAAGCCACCAAAAAAAAAAAAAATCCAATAAACTCCATTCTCGATTTAAAAAAAAAAAACTTCCTACACATGCCTTTTTAAAGGCAGCTGACATAGGAAGTGCTTTACAAAGACCAATCAGGTTCTTGCTTCAACACTTTCTAAAAGGAAAAAGAGCACAACTGACTTCCCTGACTACTGCAACCAATCAAGTCCTTGATTCAGTAAAGAATACCAGATGAAGTGCAGCTTTTACCTGACATCACAGGGAGTTAGCAAAAAATATATAATAATAATGAAATGGTTTGGTGTGAATAACCCTATCTGTTGGAACCAGGCAAAGAAGAAGAAAACCGAAGCTGCCTGCGAGTTGGTTGTATATTGTCAGTGGGGTCCCTTGTAAGCAGAGAGATATTTAGGGACCCCTCACAGCCGTGGGTTCAGTGGGTGCCTAATGCCAGATATATGTCTGCCAGACAAATTGCTTATACTAATCTCATTTCCTGTGATCATGATCGGAAATCTTTTGTCAGATCTTGGAAGAAAGTATATTCTTCTATAACTTTAACTTTCAGAATTTAAACTGCCATGCTCATTACTTATGTGTTTGGAGAACATGAAAGAGTTTACTGTTAATCTTCTCTGTCTGGAAGCAAAACAAATCTTTGAATGCCCTCATTTGAGTCTGTTTCAAAGTGTTCTTATGATACTGCTGATACTGGGCAACTGCTTCTGGGCCAGTCATAAGAAGATTTGTTTGGTTACATTATCAAAGTTTTCCTGATGATGTTAAACCTGAAATTTTAAATCCCCCACCCCCGACAAGGCACCTCTGTTTTGCCCTTTTGCAGCTGTGGGCTTTAGAAGTTTCACGAGAAGAAGGTTGATTTAAGAGGTTCCCAAATTTTCCTATCTTCCCTTTTTAAGGAAAATAAAAAACTTTACTTCAAGCTCCGCTCCCTTTTTTAAAAAGCAATTTAAGCAGCAAGGTGCCAATAAACAGGACTTTTAAAAGCAGTAGCAATGGGGCACTACAGAGAAAGGGAAGGTCTCACAAAACCAAGTCCATTAAGTTGGAATGGCTTTTTTCCTTCAGATGCTCTGTTACCCTCTCTGACTGGCAACCTCTCCTACCAGAGTCTTCATCTTCCCTTGTGGTACCCCATTGTTGTAAACAATTGGGTTCTAACACTCATTTAACAGGAGTACACTTGGCAATGGGACTCACTCTCTGCTTTGTAGGTGATCCCTCCTTGTCTAGTAAACCAAATATCTCTGTTTCTTCAATGAGTTACAGAACCATTGCCTGCAGACCAGATGGGCAAAGGGTCTTATTCAGGTATTTTTCTGATGCCAAAGAGAGAAGGGATTTGGAGACCTGTTCTAGACCTCTCCTTTCTCACTTCTTTTGTTAAGGTCCCATTGTTTAAAATGCTGTTCCCTCAGACTCTGTTGCTCCTGGTGCCTTTACTAGCTTCCATGGTAAAGTTAGATTTAAAAGATGCCTTCATCACATACCCATTGGCAAAATTATCAGTCTTTTTTAAGATTTTCTATATCTGGCTCACATAATCAGTGCTCTGTCTTACCATTTGTGCTATCCACTGTACCAAGGGTATTTACAAAATGTGTGGCTCTAGCAATTGCTTATTGCAGACTTCAAGGCATTCACATTTTCCTTATTTGGACAATTGTCTTATTCTTACATGTGCAAGCTCTTTTTCCAGTTGTCAAGAGTCCTTAAAAAGTATTAAAAATATTCTACTCTGTCTGGGTTTTCATGTGAACTTACAGAAATATTCTCTATTCCTGTGCTACCCTATTGTTTTCCTGGAAAATTCAATGGTACCTCAGGTCAATCTGGACTTAGAATCTCCACAATTTCTCTTTCCAGATTCCTGTTTTGGAGGGAGGGATGGGGGTATCTGGTAGATAGATTAGATCTGCCATTCTCCCTTCCTCCTCCTCTTCAGTTTGTCACAACAGATTCTTCAGACCTGGCATGGGGAGTGGTTTCAAAAGGGGTGAAAGTGCAAGGAATGTGAAACAAACAAGATAGACAAAAACTAATAAATGTCAAAGAGATGTTGGCAGTAATGAATGCTTTGAAAGCCTTAAATCACCTCTTGTCTATATGACCTCTGCAAGTTTTCCCAGCCAACATCACAATGAAGTAGTACCAGATCTTATCCCCCCACCCCTGCAGATCTGCTATGATAGCCTGGGAGGAAGAAACTCAGCTCATGTTGAGGTTTCATATATTCCTTCAGGGCAGAATATTGCAGCAGACAAGCTAAGACTTTACCAGGGCAGCCCTTCACAAATGAAAACTTCACACTGGAGTTTTCCAAGAATTGATACAACTGTGGAAAAAGCCTCAAGTAGATCTGTTTGCCTTCTTTCAGAACAGACAACTAAAGAAATTCTACTTCTGGGTTTTTTGCAAACAGGCCTGGAAGACAGATGCCTTCCCATTCCCATGGATTGGAATGCTCCTCTGTGTTTTTCCACTCTTTCCTCTAATACCCAGGGTTCTTCTAAAAAGATTGTAGTGATGACCTCCTTTTGCCCCAGGCACCAGTGATTCTCTCTTCATTTGAAACTGGCCAAGGGGAGTAAACTTAGGCTTCCCCATAAACTGTATTTACTCAGACAAGAGAGGGCTTATTTGGGACACCTCAACCTGAATACTCTTCAAATGTTTGCTGGATGACAAAAAATGATACCTTTTAGGCACCTCTTTCTGGGGAGATGCAACAGGTATTGAAGGAGGTTAAAACACTTGCCAATTAGAAACCATATATGTGTAAGTATATAAAAAAAAAGATTTTGTAGTTGGTGTCTTTCCAAGATTAAGGACACTCTTTAGGCCTGTATGCCCCTGGGTTTTGATTATATGCGTGAATCCTCTGGCCTTTCTTTTTCCTCATTAAGGCTCATTTGTTAGCCATTATTTCTTGTCTGCCCCTGGATCTCCCAATTTCTAACCATACTTAAGTCAAGTAGTATTTAAAAAGGGTTTTACAAATCCATCCACCTAGGAAATGGTGGCTCCTCCCTGGGATCTTAACATTTATGCTTGAAAAGCTTCCTGTGTTTTCCATTTGAACCAGCTCAACATGCTAAATTGAGGTTTTTATCATGTCATTGCTCTGACGTCAGCTGGGAGAGTATCTAAGTTAGAAGCACGTATGGTGAGTTTACCCTACCTCATTTTCCACAAGGACATGGTTTCTTTTATACCTAAAGTGCTCTCAGAGTTTACCTTTGTCCAGTCTGTTAATTTCCCTGTCTTTTTTCCTGATTCCAAGAACAAGGTAGAAAGAATTCTCCATACTCTGGATGTCCACAAGTGACGCAGATACTACCTAGGGAAAAAAATCAGTCCTTCAGGGAAGCTGATCAGCTGATTTGCCTCCCATGAAGGTGAGAAGAAAGGACAAATAGTTTCAAAGCAGATTATTTCTAGACGGTTGTCTTATGCTATTTACTCTTGTCATTCTCACCATAAGTGATTTTCAGGCAGGGTTAGGGCCCATTCCACCAAGGCTTTGGCTTCTTTGGTAGCTTTCTTGAAAGGATTAGACCTAGAAGTATTGTAGAGGCAGACATTTGGTCTCTGTACATACTTTTACAAAGCACTGCAAACCGGATTCCTTTTCCAGGTGCAGAAGTGGCTTTGTTAGGGCCATTCTTCAGGATTCTAAATTTATTTCTTCCTCCTTCTTTAGTTTTTACATAACTGTACTTTCCTAGAATTTTTATTTTGGGAAGGGACATTCACAGAGTCCGTCATTTAAGTATTTTCAAAAAAGTCCTTTCATACATGTTTTGGTCTTTTCTCTTCAATGTAGTTAGGCTTTCATAATCTTCATCTTCATATAAGGTTTCAGAATTAAAAGAGATGTCTAGGAGGACAGCCTCATTAGACTGCAATCAGATAGGAAGTGGGGACTAAATGATAAGGTTAGTTTAAAGTCATTTCTGATAGGCAGACCTCTCAAACACTGATTAAATCTATTAAATACTATGTATTAGTTAAGTAGCTTTCAGTGGAATCAAAGACAGAAAATATATATTTGCAGAAGGGGGGGGGGGTATAGATATATTCACTTATGTTCTTTGAACATTTATTTTACCCGAAACCAACACAAGAACAAATGAAATGAAAATGTAGATGCTGGTGCTGGCTACACAAAATACGGCACAGCATATTTTTACAAATATTTAAATATTTATATATTATTAATGCATTATAGTATTATAGTGTGCAGTTAAATGTATAGTTAGGATTTATATTTGTATTCTTATATAATACGTAGATTACAATTGATTGTGTGCAGTATGAATATGTATTGTATTTTATGTATTTTATTCTATATATTGGTATGTCTCTAAGTTCATCAAAAGTTTTTGGTGCCAAAACATTTATTTAAAGAAGTGATTTTAAATGTTATATGGTTCTGAAGAAGTCTGTAGATTACAGATGAAAGTGCTTAACCAGATGATATCAGATGCTTTGTTTTTAACTGTGTGGAAACCAGATGATTCGTTTTTAACTGTGTTGATTACATTATATTAAAGAGATCTTCTCTGTTCGAGCTGTGCCGTATTTTGTGTAGCCAGCACCAGCATCTACATTTTCATTTCATTTATTTTACCCGGCTTTTAAGTATTGTTTTTTATGTTTTATATTTTTTCATGTGCATTATTGTAACATATATTTATACAAGAATGATGTATGTTTTGTAGTCATTTGTAACATAAACAAGTGATATTCGTATATTACATCAAGAAGGTTATGTTAATGGTGACATCTTGTGGACATTTTAGAAATTAGACTTTTTTTGAAGTATTTGATGTGTGCAATAGAAATTATGCTGTTTTTATATTGTGTGTGTTTTTTCATGAAATACTAAACATTGGATTTATCTCTAATTTGGAAATATTTTTATATATACACATATTCTTTAGAGGATGGACTTCATGGGGTCCTTAAGTATAATGCTTATTAAATCAGTAATATTTGATTTTGTATCTGAATGTGCTGTGTTTTTAAAATTATGTGGAGAAGATAGTTATTGGTTAAATGAAGGATGATGTAGGTATTTAAACTGAGCAGTGTTGAGTTTTTGATATGTCTATTGAAGTGCCCAGGTAGGACACGAAAGAACTTACATTAAAGAAGGTTTTGCTCTGTAGTGGCCATGGGATGTTCTCTCTGTATTGTTACATTGTTGTATTGGACTTTTTGTCTTTGGCTCAGAGAGATCCTTAGTTCTCTGACAACTGTGTATTTCTACTTGCTATGGTAAGTTTACTTACATAATCGTACTTTCCTAGAATTTTTATTTTGGGAAGGGACATTCATAGAGTCAGTCATTTAAGTATTTTCAAAAAAGTCCTTTCATACATGCTTTGTTTTTTTTCCTCTTCATTGTAGTTAGGCTTTCATAATCTTCATCTTCATGTAAGGTTTCAGGATTAAAAGAGACAGCCTAGACATCCTGGGGGTAACCCTGGAGGTTTAGCCTAGCAAGGCGTCTTAAAGCTACACCAGAAGTAGCATAGAATAATGCTGGCAACAAGTCCATTCCGATGCATGGGTATATGTAACGCCAGATGGAATACAGAGTAAGCCCAATACTCCCAGCTGGAGGGTTTATCCTCTGCAGCCATTAAATAATATAACTTGTTTTGAGGTTTCCATGCTGTGTGGTAAATTAAAAATCACTGAAGATTCAAACCCATTTTATGGAACAGACACTATGTATCTGTATGTGCTATAAAGCAGATTATAAAAAGCAGCAGATCTGCAAGATACATCAGAGGCAATGTGAGTGCATTTACTAGTTATCCTTCAATTTCATATTCTGTTCTTTTCAACTTAGTGGGACTGGTCAGTGTCTTCCTGAATCTGGCCAAGAACTGAACCCTGATAAGAGCTAATATGGGAAATGGTATACTGCTCCTAAGTTTAGAGCTACAGAGATATTAACTCCAAATCAACTTGTAGAATACAGGGAAAATATAACTCTTCATACAGATTTTTCTTTGGGTTTCTCTGTATCTCATCCTTTTTGCAATAAATCCCCCTGCATCCCCAACTCTTATTACTGTTACCCCAGGGTCAGAATAGCTTATGGATTGGTAGTACTACTCCTTTATGTTATATCATTTTGTTCAGAACTGAACAATTCCAAATATCAGAACAATTTACATTTTTCATTTATACCGGCCTGGAAATTTGGAGCTATTGGTGCCAAGATGGCAGAAGCATAAAATCTGATGTTGTTAATCTTTGTTCATTCCTTACTGATGGGTTATCGGTTCCATCCTCGGAACTGAGCCGGCCTTATACCAAGCTCGTATCAGCCAAAAACTCTCAAGCTAAGATCCTACCCAGAATGCTCTGCTCCCTGTTACCTCAGCTCTTGTTTGCCGCGTTGCTGTACAGCCGTGTCAAGCCACTCTCTCTCAGCTAAGTGAATAATTTTGAAAGTTTCTGTATTGTTAGTGCTTTATAAGTTTTCAATCAGTTACTATTTCTATACTCCTACCCTATGGTATCATTAAGACTCTCTCCCTATAGTTTTTTTCCCTTTATTACCCTTTTTCTTACCTTTGAGGTAATTCTTCATTACCATCGTTGGTAATCCTTCCTTTCTCTCTTCTTACCCTTCTGGGTAGTTGTCTTAACTCTTTGGTACTGTCGTTTTTTTCTCCACATCATTAAAACGGACAAGAAAAGTAGTGTTGGTTTCAGTGTAAGGATTGCGGCCATAAGTTACCACTTTCCAATGGCCATGACTTATGCATCTATTGCTTGAATGTCTCCTACCTTTCAGTGGATCCTGTGTGGGATTTGTAGAAAGTTTTTGACCAGGACTCTCAGTGAAAGAAAGACCAAGTTAATCTTGAAAGGCCTCCTTAAAACTCCTTTCTGTGAGGCTATCTCTGGGTCGGAGGGCCCACCCCCTCCTGCTAAACCCCGTAAGAGGCATTCTTCTTCTTCCTCCTCAAAGTCGCTCACTTCATCTCCTTCTGGAGATTGCAGGGAGTCGACTCATAAGAAGGTTAAAATTTCCAGTCCGGCGCTGCCACCTGTGACCCTTTCAGCTCCAGGCTAGGCACCTCTCCAGTTGATTCTATGTCCTCTTTATCGCCACCGGCACTGGAGTTCCCGGTGCAGACACTTATGGCTCTGACAGTTTCATCACAGCTTTTACTGGCACCGTCTCTGCAGGTACAGTCTCCTTCAGCACCATTGGTGCAATCTCTTTCGGCCCCGAGTTTGACGATACTGTCCTCTACGGTGCAGACCACTTCGGCATCGACATGCTCTTTGGTGCACTCCCTTTCAGCACCGTCATTACTACCAGTGCAGACACCTTCCTCAACGGCACCGTACTCATCTCTGCAGACACTTGCCTTTATGGTGCAGACACCTTCGACTTCTATGGCACTGCCTTAGTCAGCGCAGATTACCTCTACACCATTCCCTTCAGTGCAGACACCCTCCGTTCCAGGCTCTGCACCACTCGAACTAGCAAGGACCAAGTACTCTCCTTCTTTGGATCCGTATGTTGGTAGCCAATACGGCCCTTTTCTAGAAAGGCCAGAATCGCCTTCAGGTTTCTCCATGAGGTCGACCAAGAGCCTCTCTGAACAAGATGTGTGTTGCTTATGGCTAGGGGTGTCTCTCAACCATCTAAAGCTACGTTCCCTCTTTTAGGTGAACGCATTTCTCAACAGACACCAGTGTACACTCCTCCTTCGACTTCCACTCAAGCATCGAAGCCCCTTCCTCTGACAGCAGCTTACCTCCCTCCAACCCTAACAGTGGACCTCACTTTGGAGCCAGAGTCGTCCTTGTGGTCCTCAGTGCCCTGGGTATCGGGGTCTTCTCAGGTTAGTGGCTGTGCCATGGGGGAGGGCATTCTTGGTTCCACGCTGATTTTTTCTATGGCACCCTCCAGGAATCCTCCCTCCCTCATGCTCCACAGCCCTCTTGAGACTCCTGGTATGGAGGTCTGCTTGTCAGAGCAGGGTGTGACCCCAGTTCCAAGGATGTCATGCTTGGTTCCAGGCTCCCATCACTCTTTGGGCAGTCTGGCCTTCCAGGCCATGGAGAGGGCACTTGCCTCCACTGGCAAACCCCCCCCCCCGTGCCGCAACTGTCACAAGCCAAAACTACCTGACACCGGGCACAAGGGCCTCAGGTTTCTCCCCCTCAGGAGACCCCCTCTTTGCAATCTTCCCCAGAACTCCCCACTGAGGAAGTACCTTGTAAGGTTTCATGGAAGAGGAAGCACATGGACTCAACTGAGGAGTCCTTGACTGAAGATACGGACTTTGATGATGGGGAAGGGTCCCCACGGTCACCCTCTGATGAGGTGTCCTTTGGTGACATCCTCAAAATCCTAAGACAGAGGGGTGACTCCATTTTCCTGCAGGCCTTTTGTGCCCGGCCCCCTACCTTCTGGGTTACCCCGCCGGCCGATGAGCTTGTCCAGCTCATCATCCAGCGTGCATGGAAGGCACCTGACACCCTGGTAGCTATATCGTGGAGGCCTGACAAGATCTTATCTCCCCCAGCTAAGCATCCCCATTAGCCTACAGGTCTTCCAGTAGATGCCATGGTGGTGGCAGCTGCAACCAGCCAAATCTTTCTTGGTTGCAGCTGCCATGGTGGTGGGAGCTGCAACCAAGAAAGATTTGGCAGAAGAGAGCCAGACTGTCCATCCATGCAACAAGGAGTTCCGGGTGATAGACAGACTCGTGAAGTGTCTGTTTGCTTCATCGACCTTTGCCATAAGGTCCTTGAACTGTTTGGCACACTTTACAAGGTTCCAGAGGGATCTTATCAACCAACTCTCTGAAACCTTGGCAGGAGCTGTTTCTGATGAGGTCTGTGACAACACACCTTCTCAGAAAGTGACCCTAGAATCCATATCCAATTCTTCCATGCATCTTATTTCACATGCAATGGAAGGGGTGGCTAGAGTGGCAGGTGCAGGTATAGTCACGAGACGACATGCCTGGATGCGCCTTTGTGACTTTGCGGACTCCTTTAAGGCTTCCTTTATGAATGCCCCCATCGAGGCCGCTTCTTGGTTTGGTCCTAAAGTTACAGATACGCTGGCAAGGTGCAAACAAGATGGCAAGACCCTATCTGCTGTTGGTGTCAGACACGCCACTCCTCAATGATTCTACTCCAGAAATCAGAGGAGCGGGAAGATGTGGCACAGAAAATCACAGGGCTCTTTCCATGATGCACATGCTGAGTTCTCCCCTAGAGACAGTGGGGGAAACTCCAATGGAAGATGCCCCTTTCGGGGCAGAGGAGGTCCGCGAAACCAGGGTTCCAGAGACTCTTTCTCTGGCCAACCCTATCAGTGCTCCTGAAGCATTATCTGACTGCTCACCTCTGGAAGCAGTAGGGGGTCATTTTTCCTTGTACCCAACTGCCTGGCGAAACATAACCACTGATTCTTGGGTACAACAGATAATATCCAGAGGCTATCGCATCCCCTTCCATCTCTGTCCAACCTCATCCAGAGACTTACCCGACGTTCTACCCAGTCAAAAGGAAACAATAGCACATGAAATCCAAAACCTGCTACAAAAAAGAGTCATCCAAACGGTCCCCCCACACCAGATAGGATCCGGTTTTTACTCAAGGTTCCTTTTGGTGCCAAAAAGACAGGGGACTGGAGACCGAGTCTGGATCTCAGCACACTGAACACATTTGTAAAAACAGATAAATTCCGGGTGGTCACAGTTCAGTCTATCCTTCCTCTTCCAGAAGAAGACGATTGGATGTGCTATGTAGATCTTCAAGATGCGTATTACCATATAAAAATGGACAAGTGCTCAAGAAGATACCTCCGCTTCTACATAGGAGCCAGTCACTACCACTTTCGAGCACTGCCCTTCGGTCTCTCTGCAGCCCCCAGAGTGTTCACCAAATGCATGGCAGTGGTCATCGCTCACCTGCGACTTCAAGGATTCCAGGCATTTCCATACCTAGATGACTGGCTCCTCACCGCCCCCACCAAGCGTCTACTGGAAGAAGCCCTAGACTACACTCTCCTCACAGCACAATGCCTGGGAATCACTATAAACTGGGAGAAGCCAACACGACCCCAGCACAGTCTTTAAAATTCATCGAGGTACTGTTGGACACAAGGAATTGCACAGCATCTCTTCTGGATCACAGACTTCAAACAATAAGACAACAGGTTCAGCCACTGCTCTGTCACCACAAGTCTTCTGCTCGGTCCATACTACAACTCTTGGGGTCAATGGCAGCCTCGATCACCATTGTTCCTCTGGCCAGATTCCACATGAGACTTCTCCCAGTGGTTGCTCGTCACTCAGTGGTACTCTCTACAACACCCTTTGTCTTTTCAGATCAGTGTAACTCAGAGATGCAAGCAAGATTTACTCTGGTGGATGTCTCGAAACCCCCAACAATGGTCTCACTCCTTCAGCATCCATCAACTGAAAGCCACGGTGACCACGGATGCCTCCCTGATGGGCTGGGGGGGCTATGTCAGGGAAGCTCGGTTCAAGACACCTGGTCAGAAACAGAGGCCCTTTTCCATATCAGTGTCCTGGAACTGAGGGAGGTGCTACTAGCATTGCAAGGATACTATTCTATCCTTCTGTCAGGGACTATTGCGATCCAATCAGACAACATGTCAGTGGTCTGGTACATCAACAAGCAAGGGGGCAACAGATCTTACCCATTATGCTGAGAGGCCTTGAGAATATGGCAATGGGCGATAGCTTCCAACCGCTTTCTAACTGCAACACACATTCTCGGTAGCTCCAATGTGATAGTGAACAAGTTGAGCAGATGCATTCTACAACCTCACGAGTGGTCCCTCAACCCTGTGAGAGAGGTAAAAATTTTCAACAGCTGGAGCCAGCCTTGCTGCGACCTATTCGCCTTCCCAACCAACTACAAGCGCAGCAACTATTTTGCCCTGATCCCCCCTTGAGGACAGTGACCGAGAGACGCTCTAGTCCATGCTTGGCCCTCAGGTCTACTTTATGCTTATCCTCCTCTCTCCCTCATCTCCCAATTTCTGAAGAAAGCATGACAGTTGAAAAGCAAAGTGATCCTCATTGCTCCATATTGGCCTTGACAAGACTGGTTCCCCTTCCTCTGGTTTCACCTGCTAGATCGACCATGGTTTATCCTCAAACCATCCCCAACACTGATCTCCCATCTGCAGGGTCTGACTCACTCCAATCTAACAACCCAGAAGCTGACAGCTTGGTTTCTCCACTTCCTATGATTGCCAACCAAGATAACCTCTCATCCCCTGTGCGCAGTATTCTTATCGTATCTCATAAATCATCCACCAGACTAATCTATCTCAGTAAATGTAAAAGGTTTTCATTATGGGCAGCAGATAAACAATTAAACCCCTTGTCAACCCCAGTTTTGGTGGTTTTAGAATTACTTATCACATCGTTTCCAATCTAGGGTGTTAGCCTTTACTATTCATGTTCATTTACCCACAGATATGAGGAACCTGGCTCCAATAAAGTTTGTCCCTTCCAAGATTCCTCTTGTCAGAGGAATAGCTGGTCCAAACACTTCCACAAAATGCACTGTTGGATTCTTGTTAAAAGTTCATGGACGTGTTTGTGGAAGTTTGAAGCAAATGAACCAAACTAGTGGAACTTAAAATAGCGAGCGAGAAACCAATGAAGAGCAGATAAACTGTGAAGAGTTTAAAATTTTATTAGCACTTTCAGTGAAGTCTGTGCCTCACCTTCTTCAGATACCATTACAACTAATTAACAAGTATTAAATACAAAAATGAAAACAATTAAAAAATTAGATCTGTCCCTTAATCAATGATTAAAGGAAAAGAACAGAAAAAAAACCAGGACACCATTTGATGTCTGCACGGAAATATGTAATCGTGCTAAAGACAGTCAATGGAACACTACTCAGATTAGACCATAAAATAAAATTGTGAATTGTCTAAAAAAATCTAGTAAACTTTAAAAACATTTAGAACATCATTGTGCCATATAAGAGTCTGATGAGATATTAATACCCGTCAGGTTCCCCTGATTGTTAAGGGTGCAAAAAAGAAAACTAAAATTAAAATCAGTCTACAACATAACAAATGTACTATTCAGAATACATATTTAGTATAACATCAACGCATATATTAATGTTACAAACAAACAAATTCATGCCTTCATTGGTTATATTATCTAAATAAGCTGTTATACGAGATCCATAACAACAAATTATTGCAGATTTTCTAACCAGTTTTAGTCAAGTCCTGAGTTAATATAAAATAAATTGTATGAATTTGCGCAGTTGTATTATGCTATCCATTCATAAATATATGGTAATGGCACGCATAAATAGAAAAGTGCACCACAGACATGCTATTATACTGTGTGCCTCTGTGCAACTATAAAAAATACTTTTAAAGAAATACCATGATCCTAACTGCTGGTCTTATTGGAACCACCAATCTCTTAGTAAGACTAAGAATAAATAGTTTCAAAACGTGATTGTATTGTATTAGGCAATTCAAAAGTGTGTAAATATAATAGTGTGTTAGAAGGTGTATGATATGCCAACTAAACAACCATAATGTTCTTCATGATTATAACAAAGCAACACTAAATGGAAAATGTTAGTTTCTTGTTAAATACCCATAGGGCTAAACTCTATGTGATGGAAGTCCTTTAATTCAAGTATGTTAGATATGTATATATATATATATATATATATATATATATATATATATATATATATACAAGAAGACCATTTACCTTCATAAAGCTAATAATTTCCGTATACTTTTTATAGATACATACTCATTAAGGCCTGGAAAAATGTGTGCCATCATTCTAATTTGCCACATTATCTCGTCTGTTTGTGGTGCTGCAGTAGCGTTGTCGCCTCACAGTAAGATGCTGTGCAATTCTCAGCTAGAGCGTCTTCTGCGTGGAGACATGCGTGAATGGGTGTACCTTCTTTGAAGATTGTGTGTCAGAGCTGGTAACTCGGCACGTAAAAATCAACTACCAATCATTAGCGGACCGGAGTTCTGCTGTGGCGACCCCTAACCGGGAAAAGCTGAAAGACACAAAACATCTCATCTGTTTCTGAAAGTAATTGCCAAGGTCCCTCTCGGACCTCAACTTCCCTTTGTTGTAAAATGGTGAATTTAAACTTGTGATCCAGGAATTCTATAATATGCCTAGCTAAAGCGTTTGTTGAATCACTTTTGTTAATGGCATGTTGGTGTTCATAAATGCGCTGCTTGATTTTTCTCTCGGTTTTACCGATATAATATGCGGCGCATTGGTCGCATCAAGCTGTATAAACTACACCCTTGGATTCACAATTAAATCTACCATTGACGTAATAAGTCCTCTCCCTGATGGTAACTTTGTTGTCAGTACGTATATATTTACATTGCTGACAGGACCCACATATAAACATGTCATGTTGCCTACTATGGTTAGGTTTTTTTCTTTCTTTCAAGTAAGGCTTTTAAGTTAGCCCCTTTTCTATATGTTATATTGGGCTTTTGACCTAATGTTCTCAATAACCCACTGTCTTCCATAATAATTGACCAATTTTTGTTTAACATATCCCTTATATTGAAGTGATCAAAGGAATAAGTGCAAATAAAACTGATCTTATAGTTATGTCGCACATTAGTCGAGACAATACTCTGTTGGCCTTCTGTGCACTCCATATTTTGTACAGGCTTTTTCTGTAACAGGGGTTTAAAGTGTCCTGTGTTACGCTTATAGCTAACTTCAGAAATAATGTTAGCTAAAAGCGGTTTTGGATAACCTCTATTAGTGAACATGGTTTGCAAGAGTTTACATTCGTCAGCAAAATCTGTGTCATCAGAAACCATTCTTGCCGCCCTTACCATCTGCCCTTTAACAACAGCTCTTTTTTGAAGGTAAGGGTGGCTGCTAGTAAAATGCAAAAAAGTGTTAGGAATAAGTAGGTTTTCTGTAAATAATACTTCTGTATCTAGAGTTAGCCGCATCTTTAGTTAAGCTAATATCCAAGAAGTTGAGGCTAGCATCCTCCAAACTGTATGTAAACTCAAAAAAACTGTCCGTTTGAGATATGTCAGCTATAAAGGTTGGGACTAGGGCCTTGGCACCCTTCCAAATAAGGAACATGTTATCCTGGTATCTGGTGTACCTGGAGACGTTTTCCTGAAACAGACTATTGGTGAATAAAAGTTTTATTTTACCAATGGGCCATGACGCAATTGGCAAAACTGCCACCGCACGGTGACCCCATTGCCACCCCAGTATTCTGAAGATAAAAATGCCCATCAAAGATCATGAAGTTGTTGGTTAGGACAATCTCAAGTAATGTTTCAACTAAATATATAGTTTTCTCATCTACGTGCCTCGCTGTCATGAATACCCTAATCCATTCAAGTCCTAGGTCTTGGGGTATCACGGTATATAAATATTTACGTCGATTGTGAGAAAACAGCAATTGTCTTGATATTTCAATTTACTAATATTGTCCAAAAAACTCCATGAATCTCTACAAATTTGGGGCTCTTGTTCCACAAGGGGCTTCAGTATATTGTCTATGAATCTAGCACATCCATAAGTGACAGATCCCCTTCCATCAACAATGGGTCTAAAAGGGGGATTAATAACTGTTTTGTGAATTTTGGGTGAACCAAAAAGAGATGGTATCCTAGGAGCAATCATTGTTAAATACTGATGTATATCAATACCTGTAACTCCTTCCAAAAACAAGTCATCTAAAGTAGCTCTAATTTTTTTGTATGCCATGTTAACCTCATTAATACTGACCTGTGTGTAGGCTGGAGTATTAAGATATTCATTCATACTTTTGATGTATTCACTTTGGTCCATGAAAACCAGCCCTCCACCCTTGTTGGGTTTCATAACCCGAATATTGCATTCATTCAACAAATTTAAAAAATCAAATTTGTTTGCAGTAGTATTATTCTTATTATTAACCTTGTGGTATTTGTTATTGGCTATAGCTCTCAGGTCCATTTTGCATATCTTTTCAAATGAACTAAGATTTGGATGCAGTGGTGGATTGAAAAGGCTTGAAACTCTTAAAGAACTCGTAAGGGAAGAACTCTCCCCCATAAGAGCATTTAGATTTAATTTTCGCACAAAAAGTTTTAAGTCAACAATAATTTTAACCACATCCATTTTCTTGTCTGGTACAAAGGACAAACCTTTAGAAAAGAAATCAACCATGTCCTGTGTAATAGTTAACACTGTATAGTTATATATTTTAAAGTCCCCTTCAGAGCTTATATGTATTTGGGGTTCATGTGCAAGGTCTCTTGTTATCTCCTCCATTGAGTCCGTCGGTTCCTCGTTTGCCTTGGGTTCCTGTTTGATTGACGATTGTTTTGTTAGCCATTGGGGTTCCTCTGAAAACCCTGCTGGTTAGCCGTATTACACCATCTATCATTATTATTAGCTGCCCCTTGTTGCTGAGGTGGGTTATTATTATAAACATTGTTGTTGTTATTATTGTTAAGCCTTTCGCTACGACATAGGGGTTGTTCCTCCCCCACGTGAGTAATGACTTCACCTTGAATAGAGTCATTAAAGCCCTCTTCATTAAGTTCATTATTGATGTTAAGTGTTTGATTTATGACACTTTGTGTGTTAAAAGGGGGGCGAGGGTATGCCTTATTGTTTGCGTATTCGTATAGGTCTCTTGCTATTTTTTTTCTTTTTTGTTACCAGTAATTTGGCCATAGTGGCTTCAATACTGGTGAAGATTCTGGCATACTCATATTTATAGTGTGGAAATTCGTTATCAGTTTTTATAGCATGCTCAAGAATCTCTAAATCGCCTTTCAAGTTGATAATATCAGCTTTGTAATAGTAGATCAATGAGTGCAAGAACTCAAACCCTTGCTTGTCGAAAAGGGCTAGCAACTCACGGTGGAAGAGAGAGTTTTCAACTAGCCCTACTGAGTAGCGCCACTGGCGCAACCCCTTAGGTACTACTTACGTAGTTAGGTACGTGTTTGTGGAAGTGTTTGTATCAGCTATTCCTCTGACAAGAGGAATCTTGGAAGGGACAGCCTTTATTGGAGCCAGGTTATTCGTGCTCATTTAGCTGCCATTTCAAATTTCCACATTGGCTTTCAGGATTCTTCATACATGTCACATAGACTCTGTGAAACTTTTTTGAAGGGTATTCTTCACCTAAAACCTCCCTTTAGAGAACCAGTACAACCTTGGGATTTGGCTTTGGTTCTACAAGCCCTAACAGTTCCCCCCTATGAACCTGAGTCTTCATGTGATTTAAAGTACCTCTCTTGGAAAACTTTGCTTCTGGTGGCAATCACATCGGCCAGACGCTTGTCAGAACTTCAAGCCTTATGTATCAAATGTCCCTACCTTGTCTTCCATAAGGATAGAGTATCACTGAGAACTAATTCCTCCTTTTTACCAAAAGTGGTGTTAGAGCGGTCTATCAACCAGTCTATTGTCCTCCCTGTATTTTTTCCTCACCACTCTAACAAGGGAGAGTATTGCCTGCACTCCCTGGATGTTCATAGGGAAATACGATTTTATCTGGACAGAACAAAATCTACCTGTAAATCAGACCAACTATTTCTGGCCTTTCCTGGACGAAAACTAGGTCATCCTGTCTCAAATGTTACATTGGCTTCATGGTTGAGAAATTGCATTACCTTTATCTACAACAAGAACAATATAACCTTGCCTCAGAGTGAAGGCACATTCTACAAGGTCTACAGCAACTTCAGTAGCTTTCCACGCTAGGGCTTCCCTCAATGATATTTGCTCAGCTGCGAATTGGGCCAAACCTCATACTTTTATTCTTTATTACAAATTGGATGTGGCCTCCAGAGGTAGAGCTGCTTTTGGCTCCATGGTGCTCAGGAATGTCCTTCCATGAGGGCCACCCAGGGTTACAGATAGCTGGGGAATCTGTCCCATCAGTAAGGAATGAACGAAGATTAACAACATCAGATAAAAAAGTTATGTCTTACCATAACATTCCATCTGTGTTGTTGATCTTCATTCATTCATTACTCCCCACCCTCTGTCCCCCTCCGGAGCTTCCTGATTGATCTCATATACTCCTTTATTGTAGGTCTGTTATGACCAGAGGTAACCTCTAATTTTGTTTATCAACTGCAAACTTGATCTGAGGTAACAGGGAGCAGAGCATTCTGGGTAGGATCTTAGCTCGAGAGTTTTTGGCTGACGCGATTTTGGTATAAGACCGGCTTGGTTCCAAGGAAGGAACAGATAACCCATCAGTAATAAACAAACGAAGATCAACAACTTCAATGGAATGTTATGGTAAGACATAACTTCTTTTTCTCTATACTTGTTCAAAACCTGGTCTCCTCTGAAGGCACCAATGAAAAGTCTCTTTCTGTAATCTGATGTTAGATCTACTACCCCAGGATTTGCTTTTTGGATCCTATATAACTGTATGATTTCTTCAGGGACCTAGTATCATTTATCTTGGTGGTATTGCCTGTAATCCAAAATGTTGTATCATTTCTTTCATGCAATACTGTAGCTGTGGAAATCATATCCTGGTGATGTGGCTGATCAGCCCTAATATAGTCAAAGTATTGATATCTGTAATATAAATAACAAATATTACTATTGTTTGCAACTTCTGATCAACTTCTAATTAAAAACTGAACTACTGTTGTTTTGTAACTATTACCACTTTCTCTGCACTCTCTTTGAGCTATTAATTTCCAGAATATAGTCAGACACAGACACACAAACACCGTAATCAGTTATGCACATTCAGTCACTGTACCCACACATACATACATACACAGTACGTAATGCACATCCAGGCTGTCTCATGAGGAACTAAGGATATAGATCTGTTATTCCCAAACTATCCTTGAAACACCACAATCCAAGCTCCATCATTGTGATGTTTTCATCTTATTGAAAGATATAATTAAAATTGGCTTTGGCCAGTCCTTAAGTGACATACTCAGACAAAAATCTGTTGAGAAAAAAATGATTATTATATATTGTAAATGTGTATGTCTGTTGGAAATGTTGCTTGCATAATACATCAGAAAAATCGGGTTTTGTTAGGGCCAAAAAAAAATGTCTACTGCGATAGTTTGTCAATGAAGTGCAACCCTCCTTTTTTGTCCTATGTAAATTTACAATTCTGTGCTACTCTCTTCTGTATGCTGTGAAAATGTTCTGATATTTGTACCTACAAAGAAGGCAAGAAACTGTCACCATTTCTTGTTTTGTACAGTTACTTTTCCGAATTATGTACGCTATTACAGGCAAACACAAGAGGAAAAGGGCACAGTACAGCCCTTGCTGCAGTGGGAGGGACATTGATGAGGAGATGTTTTATTTCTCAGAAGTAGGAAGGTGCCTTATTTTCTAAAGCTTTGTGTCATTCCTAATGCGTCTTAACAGTCCCATTCAGTTTTGTTTATATCCAGTATGTGTAATTATTTTTCATTGGTGAACTTCTCCACAATTCCCCAAACGACTGTTTCAGTGTCAGGGAAGGCAGTTGTTTTGCATTACAATGACAGCCACAGTAATACCAGAAAAAGTTTTCCACTTAAAGCAGTACTTTCCATGTAAAGAAAGACTTCATTCCTGGTTGCTTTAATAATACCTACACATCTGGAGACTTGAGAGGTTTCAGTGTGCCCAACTACATTCAAGGTCATGGAGACCCTGCCATTTAAAAAAAAAAAAAGGATGCTAAATACGGAGTCCCGGAAAAAACAGTAGCTCATTCTAAAATCATTCATCCATTGTGCTCTGTTGTTTCCAAAAACTGATTCACGTTTGTGAAAATTGCCCCAGAAAATACGGACAGAATTTAAACATTGCTCATAGAAATGTTTTGGAAACTGCACAAATTGCTACATATGTGTTACCAACTTGTTTGCAATCTGGTTGCGATAATACACAAGTACCAATGAAACTTCTCAATAGTTGAGGAAAGAAAGTCTTTTCAAAGGTAAAAAGACAGACTTGTGACCATCTTTGGTAAACAGGCCATTAAGTTTAGATTTCGAAACAAAGAAAAATAGAAACACTGGCAATTCTGCATATAACTTTGTGAATAATTCTTATAACAAATTATAAAATGTATGAGCAAAGTGAAAAAAACGCTCCCTGGCTGATTTTAGTGTTCTGTCTGTCTGTTAATATTATTTAAAAGGAACAATGCTTTGGACTTTTTCCATTAGTAAGAAGAGAGTTTGTTTTTAGTGAGTAGTATGTAAATGGGTTTAATATAGCGAGACAGTTTTAAAATAAGCAACAGACATCTCCGCTGTTTATTTTTAATCCGTCTCGCCATGTTAAACTCATTTATAAACAAACAAAAAAAAAAAGCAACGGAGATCTTTCAAGCTTTTTTTGCTTTTGCCCTTTGATGTATGCGCAGCGGCCGCAGTAACATCAGAACTGCCGCGGATGCAGTTTTTTATATAAATAAATAATATAATGTATCTGGGTATCTGTGGTATAACGTAATCCATTGTTGGCTTTTTGGCCGGCTTCGCCTCGACCGCCAAAACCAACCGGGTAAAATTAATTATTACCCACCCCGCGCGGGTTATTGCTATAATATTCCCTTCTCCATTTAAAATGTTTTTCTTTCTTTGGCTTGAAGTACAATTTCCTGCTGCTTTCTAGTTTGGGTAATTCAAAACAAATTTGATGATACCAATTTAAAACTGCAGCACCCAGTTTGTCAGACTCTGTATGTGGGTGAATACCAAAACTTTTTTTTCCTTTGTCAAATTGCATTCCCATACTTATAAAATGTTATTTTGCAGATGTTTCGCGCTGAACAACATGCTGCTTATAATGCACGTGAGCACGTCTACTTTTTGTATCAATTTCAGTATAGTAAATATTGTTCCAATAAATATAAATGTGGTAAGTACTGCTGTTGCAAATATTGAAATGAGCTTTTAGAGTCTGACGTTGTTGGTAAAGTGGTAATATTTTTGTGGCTTCATAAGTAATATTTGGCTTTTTCATGGTCATCACAGTTATGTGTGTTTACATAAGAGCACAGCGTTCAAAAGAAGCATATTCAGTCAATGAGAAAGAATGAAAAAAAAAATTTGTATGGGGGAAGACCCCCCCCCCCCGTACTTCCTAATGTGGGAAAAGGCTCCACTCCAACACACCTGCTACTTATATATATTATTTCTGAGATCACAGTATCTCAGAAATAGTATTGCTGAACTACTGTACTTTTAATCTTTAAAAGCAAAATCTTGGAACTATGAGCTAGAGATGAGACATTCTAGTGCTGACTACTACTGTGTCGTATTGAAGCGCTGACCACTACTGTGTCGTATTGAAGCGCTGACCACTACTGTGCCATATTGAAGCGCTGACCACTACTTTGTCATATTGAAGCACTGACCACTATTTTGTCATATTGAAGCACTGACCACTACTGTGCCATATTGAAACGCTGACCGCTACTGTGCCGTATTGAAGCGCTGATCACTACTATGCCTTATTGAAGCCTATCACCTGTTTTTCATTATACTAGTATATTGGTGATAAATGTCTGATGATGCGGGTAAAGTGATGCCAAACAAAATAATTAGCACTGGGATATAGATTTTTATTGCACTCCCATCCAAGTCTATAGTTAGGCTATCTTGAACTACACATATGCATGTATGTGTACATAAACTTTTAAAATGAATGTTAAGTACACCTGCTGAGTTATCATCAAAGACTACTGATTCAAAAGTTGCTGGTAGAACTAAAATCTTAACCAAAATGAATGAATTTCATACATACATCAAGTATAGCAATAAGTGCCCAGGTTTATAAAGCGATAAATCGATACTGTAGCCAAACGAACAAACGACCAAAATAATATAAATCACTTAATTTTATTGTGAAAATTAAAAATAAAAATGACCAGAGTTAAGCGCTTTCACCCACTATTGCAGGGCTTCCTCAGAACTCACAAAACAGTTAAATTAGGCACTTAAATGCCTTTTTTGGCGCCCAAGCATATTCAAAAATTTAAAGTGACAACTATAATTCAACGTTATACATAAAGCTAATGATACAAATGATGAAACGAGTGTCCTGAATCAAAGTTTTCATCTCTACATAACTGTCACTGGTACAGATCATAATGCATTCAACATAAAACGTTGTACTAAAGATAATATTAACAATGTGTATTATGTTACTTCCTATAAATAAACACGTCAGTATACTTGTCTATTGTCCAATATTAACAGCTGTCTAATGTTCCATAGGAACCTCATATAAATCTTGAATGACAATGGTAAGACTGCACATGTATGTATAAATGACAATACTGTAATGAAAAATGTAATAAAAAATATATATATCTACGTGCAATACAATGTACACAATACCTAAATAATTATTTACAATGGTTGTATGCATGTGTGAAATGTGTAAAATATGTTAAATATAAAATATGAAATTTATAAATATAGAAAGTATTATAAATAGTATAAAAATGTATATAAAAATATATATATGTTATAAAATAATATTAATATTAAAAAATTGCATTCATCATAATGTTAAAAAAGTCTATACAAAAAATCAAAACTTGACAAATTTATATAAGGGTCATAATGATAAATACTTTTATAATGAAATTATAAAATTATTTACTAGTTATAGCGTACAATAGGGGTTTGATTGGTATATGGTCATTTAAACCTGGTGAGGTCATGGCATCTAGATAAATTTGCCACCATACTTCTCTATAACTTAACAGGCTTTTAATATCTCCTCCCTTAGGGTCTATTTTAAGTATATCTAAAATAATAAATTTAAAATGATGGTCCTCTCCTTCATAAAAAATATGCTTGTATAGTGCATTGTTCATGTCCTTTGTTTTTATACTGTATGTGTGATCGTAAATTCTTTTCCTAAAATGTCTCTCAGTCTTACCGACGTAAAAACTGGAGCATTTTTGACATATACTTAAATAAATTACTAGTTTACTATTACAATTTCCTAACTTACTGTACACACAACTTTTTAATTCATTGTTCAAATTAATTATTAACTCATCCGACATGAATTTACATTGGTTGCAGGTACCACATTTTAAACTTCTATTTTTAACTAATTTCCTATCTGTCTTCACTTCTTTCTTATATTCCACCATTTTCTTGATATTTTTTCCCATTTTAAAAATAAAATTGGGTTTCGTACCTATAGCCTTAATAGTTTGAACATCATTAAATACTAAGTGCCATGAATCACATATAATTTTTTTAATAAAACTAGCTGCCATGTTGTACTGAATCACGCATGATTTTTGATACCTTTTGCTAGTAATCAATTCTGTATTCCCATTCATTAAAGTTGAATCTATCTCTTGTCCTGTAGATTTATTTTTGATACCTAACAATGGTTGATATCTAGTATCGCGTAATTCAAAGATATATTTTATGGTAGTATCCATCATGTTACTCGGATATCCTCTTTGTGAAAACAACTTTTTTATATACTCTAATTCTACCCTTAAATCCTCGTCGTCTGAGGTCATGCGTGCTGAACAAACGCATTGACCCTTAAAAATGTTGTTTTTTAACTTCTCAGGATGGCAACTAGTATAATGTAAATAGCTGTTAGAAAATGTGTCCTTCCTATAAATAGATGAAGACACTAGATGTGCTTCATATTTGATTACGGTATCTAAATATGGTACACCGGTATTATTATAAGAATAAGTGAATTTCAAATAGTCACTGCTAGAATTTAAAAAATGTATAAATGACTCTAATAATGTTACATCTGCTCCCCATAGGATATAAATATCATCTAAAAATCTTGAATAATATTTAACATATTTATAAAATCCACTCACAAATAGAATTTTGTCTTCCCACTAGAGCATAACTAAATTGACATAAATTGGGGCACAAGCAGCGCCCATGGCGACACCTCTCGTCTGTTTAAAAAGTTTTCCTTCAAAATATATATAATTGTTGTCAAGAACTATAGACATCATTTCCTGTAATAAACATATTTCATCCCATTCGATGTCAGTGGGTTTCCTTATACTATTACTAAAGGCATCAAGCCCTTCATCCCTCGGGATGCAGGAGAACAAATCTATCACATCAATAGTTAAAAATAATACATTATCTAAATTTATGTCTGTTGGAAAGTTCATTAAAAATATCCAAGAATCTTTAACTATATGGGGAACTTTTTCATATATAAATTTAAGTTTTGAGTCAATGTATCTCCCTATTGGGAAGGTTTTAGAATTACTACCTGACACTATCGGTCTAAAAGGGAGGTCGGAAATATCTTTATGTATCTTAGGGATACCTACTTTAATTTAAATTTATTTTTTTAATTTTCACAATAAAATTAAGTGATTTATATTATTTTGGTCATTTGTTCGTTTGGCTACAGTATCGATTTACTGCTTTATAAACCTGGGCACTTATTGGTGTATTCGCAGAAAAAATTTTACGGAGTTATCTCAGTTTGTTTATTATACATCAAGTATAGCACTGAAAGGTTAATATTCAGGTCTATACATTCCTGTTGTGAGTACTTCCCATTTTATAGCATTTTAGCAAGTCCATTGTTTCTTAACATAACAGATTACCATATTTAACAACAGAAATAGATCTCAAAATCTCTCTAATTTTAAATGGAGTTTCCAGGCCAGTAAATATATATTCAGGTAGTTTCATTTTTTTTTAAAATTCCTCCAAGCACTTACTGCAATTAAAGGGGGTATATTTTAAATGATAAATAAACAAGGGCACCACCAATTCATGACTACATTTGTCTCAGATCTTTATTCTGGTACAATTTCTAAAAGTTGCTGTCATAAATCTCATAATTAAAAATTAAACTGGTTTTATACAGATGGTGCATTTTTAAAATCAAATATGTATGCATTTCATCTCGGTGTCCATTAATGAGTATAGAAATGTTCTGGCACAACTGGATAGGTTAGTTGTGTTTCTGTCCAAATCTCTTTATATTGTGCTATGATGTGACTAATTTCTGTTTATATTTGAATGCTGATGTTATCCCTTTTCTCATACCCCAAATAAATAACCCATACCTTATTTTTAACATCATTTGTACTTGATGGAACCATTCGTATGTGAATATGTTATTACAGATACAAAAACATTTTTCTGCTTGCAAAACAGGATCTATAATGAAATTAAACATAATATTTGTTAGCTTAAGCCACTAATAATCCAGCACTCAATGTAAGACATTAGTCTGTACACTTTACATTTTCATCCTGGCATATGCTTTTAGGGAGGGTCTAGAAGGACTAGATAAACTCAAACTACTTATCAAATCTAACAAACAGCTATTACCACTTGTACTAAAGAGTTCATCCATATAGCAGCACCTTGGGAATAATCTTATCTAAATGGTCTGTACATCTTTGGTATATGATGCACTTCAAATTTACAGGTGCACCTAAAATACCCCTCTGGAGCCCTATGGTTTGTACCCATCTGTGTTATTTCCATCATTTGAGTGTTTATCATCACTTTAAGACAGGCAAAGGCAGAAGACTAAGACTAGGAACACCTTCCATCCAACCATAATCCCCCTTTTCCCCATTTTTGCTCATGGAGTTGGGGTGTCACATCAACAGTGACCATCATCTTGAACCCATGTTCACATAAACCGTTTCAATCCTTATAAATGCCTAGTTTTGAGCATTACATTTCAGATACTACCATCCTAGTTTTATCTTTATTAATCCTTAATCTCACCTCTGCTGTATAGGTTTCCAGTATTTGTATCTCTCCTTTAATTCACCATTTGGCATGCAGCAGTGTGGCATCCACATAGGCAACTCTGCTGTTTTCTTCCCTTTGACAGACTGAGCAAATAACAGAATTACTAAATCGTATAATACTGGGGACAAAGGACATTCTTGCCTGACACTGTTTTTTTGGATTCTCCTCTTCTCCTCCTAGTTTAAGGCTTTTGCCTAGGTATCTTTATCTGGAACTAAGAATACTCATTGTCTGACCTGCCAAGTTGATTAATTACAGATATAATTATGCATAATTTTCATAATCTTTCTTTTTTGTTATTAATCTTAAAAAGGGAAAATTATGCACATTGTACATTAACTTGTTTTCAGTCTTCGACACAGTCTAGTATTTCTTTAACTACCCACCCTGTACTGCTTTGTAAAGGCTGTGCAGCAGAGACGTGCAGGATCTCCAACTGGTTATATAGGAATAATCCAGCGAGTATAAAACAAGTTATTTAATGCAGCTGTAAAATAAAAGGATACGTTTGAAAAGACGAAACCACCCATTTCTATGTGTGATGTGTCAGCCTTCCACTTCAGTTTTCTGAAGAAGCTCAAGTTGCAGTCATGAAGCGCGTTCATCTATGTTAACTTACTTAACGATGGATAGCACAGAAGTGTACTGCTCATGCTGCACAAGTAAATAAAGAAAGCATAACATTGCACTCAACACATTTGTTTTATTTACTACATATTACCCATGAAGATTTTTGGGACTGTACATAGAAATACATTACAAAATAGATCAGGGTATGTAGTAAAAGTTATTGAAGATCGACAGTCATCTCTAGTACACAACTACATGTATTACCATTTGCAAAACCAAGTAAGTAATATAACAGCTCATTTTGTAATAGTAAGAAAGCTGTAATAAGCTGCAAAACTCTGATGCATAGTTTATAATGAGGCCTTGCTTATCAGCTGAAAATGTTGGAGTGTGTTACTGCATGTCTTCACTCTTCAGTTTCCCTGCCTTCGCTAGACTATCTTGGACAGCAGCAACTTTAACATTTCAGTTTCCCAATTCTGTTTAAATTGACCAAGACCACAGACATGCTGGCTATTTAGCTTCTAGTCATTACTACACATTCCTGCAAGGACTAACTCTGAAAAATAGAGCCAAACACATAAGATTTGACAAAATATACAGGGTGGCACAGCAGATAGCTTTGTTGCTTCACAGCAAGAGGATCCCTGGTTCAATTCTTAACTGGGATGACTTCTGTTTGGAGTCTGCATGTCCTGCCTGTGTTTGCATGGGTATCCTCTGGGTGCTATGGTTTCTTCCCACATTCCAAAGACATGCAATAGGTGGACTGGACACTCTAAATTGGCCATACCTGTGAGTATGCATGTATGTGTGTGGTGTGGAAGAAGCAGAGATAGCCACCTAGTGGTATAAACTTTGGCTCTAGATGATTGTCACCGTTTCAGTGACACCCCAACCCCATGTGCAAAAATGGGATAAAGGGTTTGTAGATTGATGGATATTTACACACACACACACACATATATATATATATATATATAGAGAGAGAGAGAGAGATATACACAAACACACAATATACTAACACACTAAGCAAAACAAACCCAGACTTTTCTAGCCCTCCTTCAACAAACTTAGACATCCTGGCCACACTACCCAAACCACCCCTTCTGCTAACTACAGTAATGACAACTCTGCTGCCCATGTCAATGCACATTTTATTAACATAGTAACGTCTCTGTTAAGTAAGTCTACCACCTGTAATACCCCACCTCCTTCAGTGTCAACAAATAATCCCAACACATTTAATTTTGAATCTATCCCCACATTCACCTTTAGGAAATACCTAATCAAACTAAAGCCAACTACACTTGCCCCAAACAATCTTCCAGCAGAGTATATTAAACTTGCAGCAGGCACCCTAGCTTACCTAAGCTCCATCCTAATAAACTGCACCATCACAGAAAGCTACATGCCTAAAATTTGGGAAAAAATCTTATATCCTTCCCCTGCACAAAGGTGGTTCTTCTGCTTATATGTCCAATTACAGGCCAATCTAGAAAAATGTGTCAAATCCCAGCTATGTGAATTTGTTACCACAAACAAATTATAAAGCCCCACACAGCACAGTTTCTGGCCACATCATAGAATATAACAGCTCTCAGCTATACTCAGCTTTGCTACCACTATCAACAGTAACATGAATGCAGTGAACTTAGTAACAGCACTTTTCCTTGACTTGTCAAAAGCTTTCAACACAGTGTCTCACCAAAACTACTCTACAGTCTTCTCTCACCTGTTTCAACAGCTACCTCAGTGCTAGACATCAAGTTGTAAAATGGAAACATGACATCTTTCCATTTCTTTCCGTGCACATAGGGGTGCCTCAAGGATATATCTTTCATCCCTAACTATTCAGTGTTTTCATAAACAACCTGCATACCATAAGCAAACATGCTACCACATTATTCATTGTTCAGTATGCTAAGGACTTCATACTAATCTGTACTGCCAAAAACTCAAACTCAAACACAGGAATCACTCACCTCCATTGAAACACGGCTCTGTACCTTTCAGTTATTATTAAACCCCAAGACCAAACTTATTCTATTCACTTATAAATAATACTCTAATGACAAACCCCTCTTTACCATTGACTTGCTGTTCTCTGCCTAAGTGTTGCTGATCTCTGTTGACATTTGCTTTGGGATTGGAGTTATTTATTTAAGGTTTGGTTACTTCCATTTTTTATCTTTACTCATATTGCATTTTGTTTTCTTTCATTTTTTTAATTTTTTTTTTAGTTTGGCTAGGGTCAGTTAGAAAATAATTATTTTACAGACAGTGAATAAAATCCAGCTAATTAGTGTGAGGAGTTGAGAAATAGCATGTTTCATTTAACTACAAGTATTTAGTGGCATCTTTAGTTGTAGTGCTGTGTGACTTGCTGTTCTCCGCCTAAGTATTGCAGATCTCTGTCTGCATCTGATTTTCCCATCCACCCGCTCTACTCTTGCTGCGCTTTTAAACTTGATGGCTTTTGAGATGCCCGCCACCACTACTACAAATCTGACTTTGGACACTACTCCCAGTCTCATGTCATCAATTCATTTTACTGAGCACTGAGAGATCAGTTGGTAAGCACCCCTCCCCCCCAGTCTGTTAAACTCAAATTATCTTATGTTTCCTACCTTCCCACTTAATAAAAAATTGCACTTTATTCAGCTGCTTTTCCTGTATTAGTGCTTATTCCTACTTTATTTAGCTTTTTGCTGCATATTCTTAAAGTGTTCTGTTGCATTTAATCTGCTGCATTTATTACTGATTATTAGTAACCTGATTACATTGTAGCTGTTATTCTAAGCCTCTTAGTTCTAATTTAAACACTTGGGCTACAAACTAGTTATTTTACATTAAGAAGGTTTTTGGTCTACACTCTTGTGGGATGAGTGGGTAGCCTCCTCCTTCTGAGCTGTAAACTGCTGCTGAAGGCTTATTGTGCCTGTTAAGTGTCTTTGTTCTGGTTTAAGCACTTGGGCTAAAAACAGTTATTTTAAATGAGAAATGTTTGTGGTCTACAGTCTTGTAGCAGGAGAGGATAGTCTTCTGAGCTGGGAATTGCTGGTATGATCCTTACTGTACCTTTATTTGATTGGCTAGATGGCTAGCTTGTTTGAAATTTGAATCTCTCTGCCTAAAGCATTTGGTGACTACTGTATTTGACAAGAGGGTTGCTGATTTTTGTTAAACTTCACAAAAGCAAAGACTAACATTAAAAAATCCACTGTTTCGGCACCAGGGTTGCCACCTTTTAACAAGGGCAAAGTGGGACATGGGGTGTGGTCAACAGGATAGGGGTGTGGCCAACATGACACTGGCCACACCCCCACCACGACATCACCAGAGTTGTTAAAGGAGATGCAGTATTAGTTATGGATGCAACATTGTGACATTACAGCATACTGAAAACTCAAACCATTTAAATGAAGTGAACTATTACTGCACACACACACTAATCAGTTGTAACAATAAACTTTAAAGGAATTAAAAACATACTACTCATTAAACAGACACTTGTTTAACCAACCATTGCTATTCAGAAAGAAAACTAAAAAATCTACATACCACATACAAGCCAAGTATAAAATTAAGACTTTGTCAATTAAAGCTAAAGCAAAGAACACAAAACTACATACCCTAGTACTACATATGCACCCTAGCAAATTAATGCTAAACAAAGAAAAACACAAAATTATGAACTGCACCCTAGTACTTTATACTGCACACTAGTACAATAAATCAACTACCCTGTAACAACAACATGGTTTAGCACAATCTCAAATACATTGCATTAACTTCTGAGCATCCATCCACAAAAAAAAAAATAAACGGGAAAAGTCCATAAACATTTTAACTTTTAAAAATACTTCTTGCAAGAGAAGTAACATAAACTACAATGTACAGCAGACTCCATGGGCTCCTTTTACCTCAAAACATAGCAATTAATCCAGCACAGCAATGCAATAAACAGGCCCAAGTAAAAGTAACACAAGCAAAGCAGTACATTTTAACCTTATTAAAAATGCATAATAAATTAAATGCACACATTTACAAGTATAAATGAAAACAATCTTGAAACAGCTTTGGCAAATTGGCAATGTGTACCTACTAGAATAATAAATGAATTACATTAACTATTAACATTCCCCCTCAAAAGGTAGACTTGTACCACATAGACATGGACTTGCAGGAACAGTAAAACTTACCTAAACAGTATATCGTAACTTCCTGAGAACAGCATTATAGTGCATATTTCCATACAAAAAAAAGTGCAAACTATGCTCAAACATTTCCTATCTGCAAACAGACAATACCCAGAAAAAGCTACGACAATAGAAATGCGTCACACTAAGTTTATATTTCACTGCCCCCCAAGAGAAACAAACAACTTCTATACACAGTTCAGCCTTTTAAAAGTAATGCTTCCAATCATACCCCCAAGAATAATAACAATTACATATACATTCAGGTTTTATATCTTTAAAAACTACTACTCAAAAATATCAAACTAACCACTATACAGATTTAAATACTGCATACTGCACCCACCATCTACATTTAAACATTAAAAAAATTAAACCACAATATATTCCCATTTTAAACTAGTACTCAAAAGTCTCAAAATAACCACTGCACAGATTTAAATACTACATACTACATCCCCATCTACCTCTAAACATTAAAAACTTAAATAAAGCACACTATTCCCATTTTAAATAACTAAAGCCACAAAATGCAATTATCTACTTACCACTCACAGTTATTGCTGGGCTGGCTGGCAGGCTCCCTTGCTGGCTTCTTTCCTGGCTGGCTGGGCTGGCTGGCAGGCTCCCTTGCTGGCTTCTTTCCTGGCTGGCTGGCTGGCTTCAATGCTGGCTGGCTGGCTGGCTTCAATGCTGGCTGGCTGGATGGCTGGCTTCAATGCTGGCTGGCTGGCTGGCTTCAGTGCTGGCTGGCTGGCTTCAATGCTGGCTGGCTGGCTGGCTTCAATGCTGGCTGGCTGGCTGGCTTCAATGCTGGCTGGCTGGCTGGCTGGCTTCAATGCTGGCTGGCTGGCTTCAATGCTGGCTGGCTGGCTGGCTTCAATGCTGGCTGGCTGGCTTCAATGCTGGCTGGCTGGCTGGCTTCAATGCTGGCTGGCTGGCTGGCTGGCTTCAATGCTGGCTGGAAAAAAAAAATCAGATCTTTCGTCGCAGCTGCTATAGAGCTTAGTGCTCTACAGCTGCGACCTTTATGGGGCTCTTCAGAAGAAGTTCCCGCCCCCTCCAATGGCTGCAGCCAATTACTGTGCTGCATTACCACCCGGACCTAGCAGAGAATCCCTCTAACTGCAGGTCCGGGTGGTGACGTAGCCGCATTGCCGTGGAAAAAACGGAAGTATTTTCGGCTTTTCCACGGCAATTTAAAATGCAAAGCGCAAAGGGGAAAAAATGGGACTTTTAAAGTCCCACGCTTGGTGAGCGCGGGAAGCGGGATGAGAGGACTCAAACCGTGAGTGTCCCGCTGACAACGGGACAGGTGGCAACCTTATTCAGCACTTGCTTTTTGCTGCATTAATTGAGTGTTTCCGTGTTGACTATCTGCACTTTTTAATCTGTTTTATAGTCTTTAGTTAGACCTGCTTTGGTTCCACTTTAGTGAGAGTAGAGAGGACCTGATTAACTTTCTGGCCCAGGATCATGCCAAGGAAAGAAGAATATGCTGTTTTTGATTGGCTGCAGGACATTTTTTTTTGTTTTAATCAAAATTGCTCTGCTATTTAAGAGTCACAGTTGTGCAATGCTTAGCTCATAACCTATGAGCAAATCAAGACTTACATTACTATATCCACTGTTCTGGCAATTGTTTTTCGCCTTGTTTTTGTCACAGCTGCATTAATTAAGTGTTTCTGTGTTAAACATCTGAAAGTTTTAACCTTTTTTACAGTCTAATTATAATTGTTGCTCTCCATGCAGCAGCGCCTAGCAATGTTTTGTAATAGATGCCAATATCTCACAGTCATTCCCCCTTATAAACTGTCTAGATGCTGATCTTTCTCAGTGTATGTCAGTATAAGCTTCCCTTAAAATACCCTTACTGTCTAGACAGAGTTTTTTTAACTACTAGATCATCTAGTTTGCATACAGCTGAGCATTGCTCATCAAGGTCCTTCTGTTATCAATCTATTCAGTATTTAAATTTCCCTCACTCCTCCCAGTAGATCAGCAGCCATGGATATGTATATACACTTCTCGACTCTCTCTGTGGCCAAACAGGTTGAGATGGGTATTCTAAGGCATTCTTGCAATTGCCTCATGAACACTGACAGCTCACTTATTCTTAATAAAACAGATAAAGTATGCAAGGGGTATAAATACACTAACACTGGAGCAAAACTGTCTCACACAAACAAAACTAATACTACATAGGATTTCAGTGACACTTGCACAACACTTACTGCACAGGGTAATGACCCTACATATAAAACTACTTATGCTGAGGCACTTACAGGTAACCTTCCTAAAACAGTAAGATCTTCTGCATAGCACAATTAAAAAAAGGGTCCTCGGCCATTAGGTAAAATCTCCATTAAAACACCACCCACAGCAACATATAGTAACACTATATCCACTGCCTCTACTACTAAGCCCTTCAGGCAAACCAGTGCACAACAAATGTCCTGTTCATTCGTGATTCTGTAGTGAGGCACACCATTGTCCCCCTCACCAGACTGAGTAAGGAGAGAGTCACAGTTAGCTGCTTTTCCAGGGCTAGGATCCATCAATTCACACAGGCACTCAGGTCACTGAACCACACTTAGCAGTATGACTCTGTCATAGTCCATGCTGGTGTTAATGACCTGAGATGTACCTCCCTTGACTACATGAAGTGAGACAATATTGATCTCACCGATTATGCAGCATACTACCATCTCCAAGGAACATGCCATTGTTACCAACAGAAAATGACTGATTTTTAACATTTGGATTAGTTTCTGGTGTCAATCCAAGGGGGTACGATTTTGACGACCTGGGAGGACATGGCTGACAGACCATGTTGCTTTTCCGGGGATGGTCTGAACTTATCCCATCTCTAAGCTTTCTGATATTGGCAAATACTTTTTCCACTCCCATACTGCTTCTTTGAGGCAATGCCAAACTGATAAACCTACTGACTTAACTGAACCTATGAAGGAATATCTGAATGTGGTACTACTCAATGCTAGAAGTCTTAACAAGAAACTCTACTCCCTGCAAGCCTTCCACTCCCTGGAGAGTGTAGACATCTGTATAGTAAGAGAGAGACATGGTTTAAAGTCACAGAGATTACGCCAGCAGTGCAAGGTTATAATGCCTTTCACATCTTTAGACCAGCTACTGGATGGGGGAACTGAAGCTGGAAGAGTCTCAGTCTATATTAAAAACAAACTCACATCCAGACTGGTTTGACCCACTAGAACTCATGCATGTGCAACTCACCATTAACAGAGTCATGTATCATATTCTTGCAATTTATAGGTTCCCCTCTATGTCCCATGAAACCCATGCTACCTATCCCAATGCACTAGAGTCCCCTCAGTGTTCAACCCAATACAATCTTCATGGGAGATCTCAACTCCCTCTCTATAGGGTGGGAATTCTACACCACTTCTAATGCACAATCCCAAAGATTCCTAAACTTTGTTAATAACATCTTGGAAGAGTTGGTCCATTCTTCTACCAGGGGTACAGACCTCCTTTACCTTGTACTCATAAACATGGAGAGAGATGTTCCTCACCCAATGTAATGTTTTTGTTCAGTAGATATGACCAAAAGGCAGCATTGCTTGAAATAAAAATTGAATCTGATGACCCAGCATAAACAAAAGCCTTTAGGAACTATTCTAAAGCTAACTTCTCTCTACTAAGTGGCACCTTGGCTAAATTCCAAGCACCCCAAAACCTAGTAAACACCATAGCATATTCTAAACTATTTACAAAATCGAAAAGAAAATCAGACCAACTACCACGGTCCAAAGCATATACTTTAATAAAATAAAAACAAATATGAAACGTAGTACAGATAAGTGCTTTTGAATTAAAAACCCTTCAGATCTGTTAAAAAGCATAAATCATTCCCTCCTATTTAAATACAAACAAGACCAATCAATGACAAGAATTAATTAAAACTATTCTGAACAATATTGAATATTCAGTGTATTCTACTGTTTCATTGGTCAATTAAAATATTAAAAAGCAATTAAAAATAGTCTCTAATACGTTATAACCAATTAAAAGTGTTGTGTACATGGTAAGATAAAACAGGACCAATCAGAATAAGGGGTAATCGGCAATTGTCCAGTCAGTAATTGTAATCAATCTGTATTCCTTTGTGGCACTCTAAAAGTATATTGTGCTGACAATCTGATATTTAAACAGTGGATGATTATAAACCAGTCAAAATCATTCTCCAGGCTCAAATAACCAAAGAAAGATTTAGTCTAAATGGAATCTTACAGGTCAAAATAGACCGTCGCTCACCAGTCATATGTTCATAGGTTCATAGGTTGGTACTAGGCTATCGGCCCTAAGGCCTGTGCAAGCCTAGCCCTAACAATTCCCTGGCAATTTTTTCCCACAATATTTACTTCTCTGGGCCCCTGTCTAACAGGGCGACTGACATGATCCCCGGGGTGAATTTCCTATCTCCCATCCAATCATCAAGGTTCCTTTTGAAGAGGGCCAATGAGGCACTCTGGTTGACATGTATGGGCAGTCTATTCCAGAGTATGGGGAGCCTCTGGGTCAGGAACCTATCCCTCCGGCATGTTTTATTCATGAATAAGACGCCTATCCATATTTATTACAGGCAGAACAGATAACATATTCCATTACATAATTAAAATGAGTTCTTGGATGCCTTTTAAAACAGTTTTTAATATTGATTAGCCATATGAAAACATGATGTAATTTGTATTTGGTCAAGATAAATTCAGGGTGTGTCCCCCATTCTCCGTCTGTGTTCGGTCTAATGAACTCTGTAAGCTGATCCAACATGTTTTCTCTAAAATAACCAGTAGATTTTATAAAATGAATTGTCTCTTCATATTCATTGAGATTAGAAAAGTGTATTAAAGAACACATGGATATTTTGCATTTTAAGATATGGTTGGTCGGTAGGTGTTAAGGTACGAGTCTAGAGGCAGTCTAAACCAATCAAAGATATAAAGCATCAAGGACATTGTATTAGTCAAATAGATTATTTGTAACCTAACAATGTCATATGAAGCACCTCTTATCATTGCTGTATGAATTCCCAAATCAGCAAATTTGTATATGCCGAACTACACATTATCAAACTATTTATTCATCAAATGGATTGTTAAGGACCAATCCAAGTCATTCTCTATACTTGAAAAACCAATAAAGAATCTGTGGTATAGAAGAGATCTTACAGGTTAAATGAAACCAAAATTCACCAATCAGAGATGAGGTATATGTCTGTATTCACTGAAAACAGAACAGAAAACATGTTTCATTGCATGATTACTGTTAATCTGATAAGTTCTTAGGTATGTTACTTGAACCATCTTAATTATTAGGTGACCATTTAAAGATATAACAAGATGCAAAGCTGCCCAAATAATGTAACGTGAGTTAAACATTATGACAAGTCAGAAATAAATTATCCATGTTCATTAAAATAAGAAAAGATGTTTAAGGCTTTGATTACAGTTAGTCTGGGATGTACTTATATACCAATCCGAAAATGATTGGGGTTCTTATGAAGCCAATTAAAAATATATAAACATCTGAGACATTGCAGTGATCAAATGAGCTGTTATTAGATCAATCAGTGTTGTGCAAAACATCTCATACCCTCCATATTTAAATTTATGAATGACAGCATTTTGACCTGTAAGATTCCTTTTAAACTACATCTCTCATTGGTTATTTGAGCCTGAAGAATGATTTGGATTGATTTATAATCGACCACTGGTTGAATATCAGATTGTCAGCGCAATATACTTTTAGAGTGCCACAAAGGAATATGGATTGCTTACTATTTATCGATTGGATAATTGCTGATTACCTCTGGACAATTGCTGATTAACTCTTATTCTCATTGGTCATGTTTTATCTTACCATGACCATCCATACTCTATGGACACAACACTTTTAATTAGTTATAATGTATTAGGGTCTAGTTTTGATTTTTTAAAATATTTTAATTGACCAGTGAAACAGAAGAATATATCAAATATTCAATATTTTTCTAAATAGTTTTAATTAATTCTTGTCACTGATTGGTCTTGTTTGTATTTAAATAGGAGGGAATGATTTATGTTTTTTAACAAATCTGAAGAAGGGTTTTTAACTCAAAAGCACTTAGCTGTACCATGTTTCAGATTTGTTTTTGTTTCGTTAAAGTACATACTTTGGACTGTGGTAGTCGGACTGATTTTCATTTTGATTGTTACTGGTTTTATTCGAGTCCAACTTTTGGTGGCTGCTGATATATTTTTTTGTTTATTACTATTTAGAAAATCCCTGTTCAGCTATACTGATAGCTGTATACAGCGACCTGTGCCTATTCATATTTAGTATAAGGCAACATCAAAAGGCTACAATGATGGAATCACAATATCAATTGGTTATACAGCAAAAGAAAAAAAATCTTGGCCAAGCATAGAAAGAACAAAGCCCAACTTACTAAAAACCCCTGACCAATATAAACCGACTGCTAAAAAGGTTATTTAATACTTCAAAGGCTAAATTTGAAGAAAAAATAGCTTCTCAAGCAAAGGACAACCACAAAGCTTTCTACAGCTATGTCCGTAACCTCAAGGAAAATAACCAAAAATGAGCAGAACTTATTGTAAATGGCATCACACACACTGAACCAGAATCCATTGCCAACCATTTGGCTGAAAGGTTCAGCTTGAACACCCCCCCCCCATGATAGTCCAAAGGAAATACCACATATCACACTCCCACCAACCTTTACTAGGGAATAGGTCTTCAATGCACTTTTCAAGGCCAAAAACACTGCATCAGTAAGCCACAATAACATCCCAGGATGCTTACTAAATAGCATGAAAAGTTATCTCTCTGGTCTACAAAAATCACTTTTCAACTGAACCCTGCAGTCAGGTTTTGTGCCCAAGCAATGGAAGATGGTGTGACACTCCTGCACCGGCCCAGTAATCAAGGAGCGTCTATATTAAATCGGCGAACGCTTAAAATAGCAAACGCTGATTTATCGACCCTTTAAGAGTGAAAGCTAACAATCCCAAAGAAGGCGAAGCCCCCCACTTTATTTGTGTTTTGAACTTTTTTTTTTTTTTTTTTTGTGTAACAGCGATTTTATTCCCTGGGAAAGAAATTGCTGTTCCGTGTCTTCAAGATTGTCAGCTTTAGCTATTAAAAGGTCGATAAATCAGCGTTCACTATTTTAAGCGTTTGCTGATTTAACATAGACCCATCAAGCAGCCTCAATCCTCACCACTAGCACCAGTAAGGGACATATACATTGGGAGAATGACAAGTACACACACAATAAAGTATAATTTCCCTTAAGAGCACACAGAGATCATAGTCAGTTTGGGGCTGGTTTCTCTCTCTTTCTCCAGATCCCCAATAAGACTCGCCATTGGCACAGCTATAGGGTTAAGATCTCAGCTGAGTGGTCAAGCCAAAACCTCCAGCACCCTCTCCGTCCAACCAGTGCTTCGTGTCCCTGCCCAAGTAGCTCACACACACACACACACTTTGAGATTTGATTTATATACAAACACACAGACAGTCCTGGGGAAGTCTGGCACAGGTTTACTAGCTATGTCCCCTTCTGCCCAGACTATAAGGTAGTTATGTATCAGCTACTCTAATGCCCTTATGAAGGGTACCCGATCTTACTGTGTAATGTTACTATTATCCAAATGGTAAGTGTGACCAAGACTAAGGCTATTGGAGTGGCCCATACAGCATCACAAATATATGCAAGTACTCCAAGAGCTTAAATATCTCTAAACAAACCAGCCAAAATTAAAAGGTTTAAATATATTAATAATAAATAATAAAAGAACAAAACAATAGTCAAACAACACATACAGTTATTTCAGAGTTCAGAATCACAGGAAATATTTTAAAATAACATTGCAGGACAGTCAAATAAATATAGAAAACAACTAAACTAATCTTTACTATATTCCTATCTATATCTCCAAGAAATCACTGTACCCTAGTTACTTACAGTTAGCAAGACAAATGCAGATGAGTGGATGTTCTTCCCAGGTCTAAAACCCAACACAAAATGCAAAATCTGTCTCTGAGAGAGTTCTTAAATTACTATCAAACATTACTGCTGGGTCAGCTGGATGACATCACTCTTTGTCACCTGCCTTCAGTTCCCAGGCTAACTATATACTTAACATAATATGTTAAGTTGTCAATCTCGCCTTCATTCTTACTGGATGGTTTCGGAGCAGATCCTCGGCTCCGACTCGGCCAATACTAAAGCTCAAGAGCTTATTCCACCGGCTCGAGGCTCCCCTATATCCCACAATGCTAGGCGGTAACTACTCAGATCTTGTTTGCCGCTTAGCTGACGAGGTGCTTTCTTCTACCGGCTCTGGCAGGTTAGTGAGTTTTTCTAATCAAACACTTCAGATTTCTACCCCTATCCTTTCTATTTAGTTTAGTTTTTAATACAGAGTATCCCTGTAGTTTAAATCGGGTCTCCCTTGTTATTTTTTATCCCCTTTTTATTCCCTTTTAACTTCTAGGCCTTTGGCCCACTTCCCTTTTTTCCCCTGTCATTTTAGTGTGACTGGATTTTTTTCCTTTGGTTAAAGGGTGTGTCTGTGTGTTGTGTCTGTGTTATATACAGTCTCTTTTAGGATGTCTAAAGACTCCAAGGTCTCAGGCTTCAAGAAGTGTTATTCGTGCTGTCAGAAAATGTCTCTGACAGACTGTCACACTTCTTGTGTCTACTGCCTGGGACCTTTGCACCTGCAGGACTCCTGTGCTGTTTGCCATGCATTCAGCCCTAGAGTCCTGCAGGAACGCAAAAATAAACTTATTCTTCGAGGCTTGTTAAAGCCTGAAGGCCCCTCGACCCAGTCTGCGTCAGGGAAGCCTTCAAAGACTTCCAGGCAGTCGGCTCCAGCTTCAGAGCCATCTGCTGGGAGCATTAAGGCTGCTTCGAATCGGCTCTGGCTGGAGTCGATGTTTCGAAGTCTCTAACCGTTACCTCGGCTCCGGCCGGAGCCAAGGTTACTAAGACTCAGTCGGCTCTGATAGTCTTATCGGAGCCACCTTCAAGGAAGAGGTCGAGGTCCCCTTCCATCGGCTCCATACACTTGGCTCAGGGATCCCCTCTTCTGTCGGAGTGGAGCCATAGGTCCCATTCCTCTCGGTCCTCCAGGCTGTCCGACCATGACTTACAAAGGGTGGTGAGTAGACTTCTCAAGTCCGAGGCACTGGCCCAAATGCTGCATAGCCCTACTCAACAGTCAGTGGCTATTCCCATCCCTGCTTCTATTCCTCCTCCGACTCTTTTGAGTTAGGAGCCGGGGCTTGTTGGAGCCGTGGCTGTTGGTGCGTCAGAGCTAATACCTTCCCTTTCAGATCCATCTGCTCCGATTTCCTCCTTGGAGGGATCTCGGCGCCGGGCTTCCCTCGTCGGCTCCGAGGGGGCGAATGGCATCGGACCCTTGTCCGACCCTGTTCTCCCTCTCGGAGTGTCGGCGCTGGTGTGTTCGGCTCCAACATTGGCCTCAGAGCCATCCCTGTCGGTGCCGGGGGGAGGGTCCTTGTCTCCTTAGAGCGGGGACCTTCGGCCTTGGCTGATCGGGGTGCCTTCGAGGTCATACAGAGCGTGCTAGACCCCGCGTCTACCCCACAGTCGGCTCCGTCAGCTCCTCCCTGTTCAGTGCCTGTGGTGGTTTCTACCCACCCCCTCGTAACAGACCGTAAGAGAGCCAGCTCCTCATGTTTCCCCATTGGGAATATCCTCTTCTTCCGAGGCTTCTCCTGATCCAGTAGGAGAACCCCCTCGGAAGAGACAGTGCAAGAGGAAGCACATTGACTTCCCTGAGTCTATCACCTCTGACACCGACTTGGAGGAATCTGAAGGTTCCCCTCGGTCCCCCTCTGAGGATGTCTCTTTTGCTGACATCCTTGAAATCCTTAAACAGAGGGGGAACTGGCCCGCCCTTAACCCTTCAGAGGACGAGTCAGTCTACCTTGAGGCATTTGGCTCTCGCCCTTCCACCTCCTGGGTGTCTCCTCCCTTTGACCCCCTCATGGAAGTGGTGGCAAGGAAGGCTTGGACGGCCCCTGATTCAGTGGAACCTACCCCAAGGAGGCCGTCAAAATTTATTACTGCCCCAAAAGAGAAACAGTTCTTATCCAAAGGTGTCTCTGTTGATGCAATGGTGGTGGCCGCAGCCACTAAGAAGGAATTAGCTGATCCTTCGGTACCTGTCCATCCTCATAATAAGGAGTCTAGGACCATGGACAGGTACGGTAAGCAGATGTTTTCCTCAGCGACCTTTGCCATGTGGTCGCTGAACTACTTGTGTCACTTCACCCATCTCCAGAGGGATTTACTCAAGGATATGGGTGAGGCCATGCAGAATCTAACAGCTGAGGGGTTCCAAGACAAAATGAACTCCCAGTTGGCAACCCTGAATTCGATTGTCAACTCCACCATGCGGCTTATCTCATATGCGGCTGATGGGGCGAGTAGGGCCGCAGGCACAAGTGTAGCTTTACGATGCCACACCTGGATGCGGCTTTGCAATTTTGCGGACCCTTTCAAGGCGTCCTTCACTAGTTCCCCATTTGATGGCTCAACGTTGTTTGGACCTCAGGTGAAGGATACATTGACTAGGTGCGAGCAGGAAGGTAAGACTCTCTCTGCCGTGGGAGTCCATTTTTCTACCCCTTCCAGACCTTATCCCAAAGGTCGGGGGGGGGGGGAATGTGGTTCCGCAAACCACAAGGAGTCTCATCTGATGCACAAAGTCGATTCCCCTCTAGAGGCAGAGGGGGGAACAACAATAGACGCCGCCCTAGGGGCAGAGGTGGTCCACAAAACCAGGGTAGCAGAGAAACTTTCTCTGATAAACCCTTTCAGCATCCCTGAGGAGCTGCCCGGTGTCCACCTTCGGAGGCAGTCGGGGGAAGATTATCACTGTACCCAAAAGCCTGGCTTTCCCTCACTCAAGACAAATGGGTACAGTCAATCATATCCGAGGGTTACAAAATCCCCTTTATTCATGTCCCATCCCAACCCAAAGGATCCCTTCCAGATGTTCCACCCAGTCTAAGGGAATGAGCAGCGTTAGAAATATAAAAGCTGCTGTCAAAAGGAGCTATCCAACCAGTCCCAGCAGACCAGCAAGGATCCGGAATCTACTCCAAATTCTTTTTGGTACCAAAAAAAACGGGACTGGAGACCAATATTGGATCTCAGCAAGCTAAACAAGTATGTGAAGAAAACAAAATTCCGGATGGTCACGCTACAGTCCATTCTACCCTTCTTGGGTCAGGACAATTGGATGTGCTCGATAGACCTTCAGGATGCGTACTACCATATCAAAATGCACAGACGCTCCAGGAGGTTTGTCCACTTCAGAATGGGAGCCAGTCACTACCAGTTCAGAACCCTGCCCTTTGGTCTCACTACAGCCCCCCGAGTGTTTACCAAATGTATGGCAGTGGTTACGGCTCACTTGAGACATCAAGGATTCCAGGTGTTTCCATATTTGGACGACTGGCTCCTTACCGCCACCACCAGGCATCAACTTCTATCCAGAGACTTCACTATCCAAACTTGCCAAGCTCTAGGCATTTCAGTACATTTCGAAAAATCTGCCTTGTCGCCTTGTCAATCTATTACCTTTATAGGCGCCACCTTAGACACAGTTCATCTTTCCGCCAGACTAACAGAGCAAAGAGTATCAGGTATCCACAAACAAGTTTACCTTCTACTTCAATGCAACAAGATCAAAGCCAGGGTAATCTTGAAGGTATTAGGACTCATGGCAGCTACTATTACACTTCTACCCTTAGCTTGTTTTCACATGCGGATCCTCCAGTGGATGCTGTTTTCTCAATGGTCCTTCCAACAGCTCCCGATGTCTCACATCATCCTACTAACCCAATCATGCAAGAATCACCTGTCTTGGTGGATCACATCACCTCAAGTTCTCCAGGACAGACCCTTCATCCCTCCCCTCCAATCGCCACGGTGAAGGCGGACGCCTCCCTGATCGGGTGGGGGGGCATTATCAGGGCAGGACAGTCCAGGGCACGTGGCAATGTCTCGAGTGCCACTTGCACATAAATGTCTTAGAGATGAGAGCAGTGCTTTTAGCATTGCAAGCCCTTCAGGACTCTCTTCCCATAGGGACTATTGCAATTCAGATGGACAACATGTCCGTAGTGTGGTACATCAACAAACAGGGCGGAACCAAGTCCTACCCCTTATGTCGAGAGGCACTCAGACTTTGACAGTGGGTGATTTCTTCTCAGCGTTTTCTGATAACAATGCACATTCCCGGGAAGTCCAACGTGATTGCAGACAAGTTGAGCAGGGCTATTCTCATGCCTCACGAGTGGTCTCTAAAAAAATCAGTGCTGGAAGAAGTCTTTCAAAGATGGGGCCGGCCTTGCTGCGATCTTTTTGCTACTCCCCAAAACAGCAAGTGTCAAGACTTCTTCACCCTCTTCCCTTTACCAGGCCAACCCACCAGAGACGCTCTAGTCCACGGTTGGCTCCGGGGACTTCTGTATGCTTCCCCCCCTTTCCACTGATCTCTCAATTAATTCAGAAAGCTATCGCCTTGAGAGTCACCATGATCCTCATCGCCCCTTACTGGCCTCGACAGATATGGTTTCCATTCCTCCATCATTACCTCTTGGAGCAGCCTTGGCATCTGGACCCAGTGCCAGATCTTTTGACCCACCAGTCAGGCCAGCTGCACCACTCCCTGCAATCTCTCAACCTCACAGTGTGGTTTCAACTAGCTGCTATATCTAACTTTCATGTAGGTGTCTCGGACTCCAGTATCATGTCCCATAAACTCTGCAAAGCTTTTCTAAGAGGTGTCTTTTTGCTCAAGCCCCCAATCAAAGATCCCCCACCTCAGTGGGACTTGAATTTGGTCCTAGCATCCTTGATTCTCCCCCCTTTGAACCTGTGGCTTCATGCCCTCTTAAGTTGCTCTCATGGAAAACACTTTTTCTAGTAGCCATAACATCAGCTAGAAGGGTATCTGAACTTCATGCTCTTTGCAGTCGTCCTCCTTACTTAGTTTTCCATAAAGACAGGGTGTCCCTCCGGACTAATCCATCCTTCTTGCGTAAGGTTTCCTCTGAGGCAAAACTAAATCAGATGATTGATCTCCCCGTCTTCTTCCCTGATTATTCCAACAAGTCAGAACAAAAGTTACATTTTCTAGATGTTCATCGCCAACTTCGATATTATTTAGACAGGACTAAACAGTTCAGGAAATCTGATCAGCTCTTCCTGTCTTACGCGGAAGGGAAATTGGGCCTTCCAGTTACTAAAGTGTCCCTTTCAAGATGGCTTACCTCTATAATTACCTTCATCTATGAAATCAGACATCAAAAACTGCCTTCAAGACCTAAAGCTCATTCAACTAGGGCATTAGCTACATCTGTAGCTTTTCAGGACAGGCTACCAATAGATTCCATTTGTGCAGCAGCCACATGGGCTTCTCCTCATACCTTTATCTCACATTACAAATTGGATATGGCCTCCAGAAACCGTGCCAACTTTGGTTCCACTGTTCTCAAGAGTCTGTTCCGATAAGCCACCCGGGGTAAGGTGCTAGGGACGTGGTCCCATCCAGCAAGAATGAAGGCGAGATTGACAACTTAACATTGAGAAGTTATGTACCTACCATAACGTTCCATGTTAGTTGTCTTCTTCTCGCCTTCTTTCTTGCGTCCCACCCTCCTTCCCCCTAGCCTGGACAGACCGATAGGAATTTTTTGGGATCTTCCATTGGGGTTTTTCCTTCCCACATGTTCTACCACCTCTGTTCTCCCTTTTATGTTTGTGGTAGCTTACATACAGGTTTATATATAGAGGTGGGTTCCTTTTCTCTCTTCTCCATACTATGGAGACCAGAACTGCTTGGTTTTAGCTATCAAATGAGATCTGAGTAGTTACCGCCTAGCATTGTGGGATATAGGGGAGCCTCGAGCCAGTGGAATAAGCTCTCGAGCTTTAGTATTGGCCGAGTCCCACCCAGCACAAAAGAAGGTGAGAAGAGGACAACTAACATGGAACGTTATGGTAGGTACATAACTTCTCATTAACACCTCTGTGTCAAAAATATATATCTGTCAGAAGTGTGCAGCTGCTAGGAAGTCAGAGCAATAAAAACTTTTTACATTTGAAACCTAGTAATTATTTCCGTTTCAAGACAACAGGAAAACCTCTAGCTCTAGACATTCTGTCTTCTTGCTGAAACTGAGACTGAGATAACACAATCATAAAACACTTTGCTTTTCAACTTATTTTCTTGAGGGTTTGCAAGTTAACACTGTATGTTCCAGCATCTACTATTAAAACATACATTTGCACAGGTGTATAGTTTATATAAAGTTCTGTTTTTTTTCCAGTAGGGTACACTGTGGTTACATTCTTGAACATCAGTACATAACATTCAGTTCAATACACACTTCTTCACCATGAGTTTAATATCCACATAACATATAGTTCTCTTACGTTTGTAAGACAAGCATATGAATCATATTAATATTCACAAATGACATATGACTATTTACAAAATTCCAGATAGCTGGGCTGGCAGTGTCTCAATTCTATATAAATCCTATTACTATTTTCAAGTGACATATAATTATTTACAAAATTCCAGATAGCTGGACTGGCAGTATTTCCTTGGTGTCACAGATGGCTACAATCATTCATCCGCACAAAGGAGGTCTAACCATTGATATGTGTAACTACAGACACATAATTCTGACCAGCCGCATCTGTAAGGCTATGGAAAGAATCATCATGGACATGATAAATGAGGACATAGGTAACCTGCAAACACTGGACCCATCACAGTTTGGCTTTGTTAAAGGAAGGTCATGCCTATTAAATCTGGTGAATTTCTTTGAGAGGGTTGCCAAAGCAATGAATGAGGGCAAGACTGTGCACACAGCTTCTCTCAACCATGCCAAAGCTTTTGATGCAATACCCCACTCGGGTATTATAGACACACTCACTAAATTAGGTATAAACCCTTTTATCACCCACTGGATAGCCAACTGACTCACTGATAGGACCCATGAGGTCAAAATATGTGGGGCCACCTCTACCAAGAGGCCAGTCATTAGCGGGGTCCCATAGGGCTCTGTACCAGGCCTGCTCATTTTTTGGCATCTATTTCTCTGAAGTGGAAACTAACACTGAAGGTTTATGGCTGACTAAGTTTGCAGATTATTGCAAGCTGAGGGTTATCATTGACTCCCCTGCAGACACTAGCATTGTTCAAGAAGGCCTACGTCTCACTAACAAGTGATGCCAAAGCCATGGTCTTAAACTCAATGCTAAGAAATGCATAATTGTACCCTTTGGGAAGTCAACCATCCCAGCTAATTACCATGCTGATAATATGCCCCAGGAGTCAACCTAGTGGTCTGGGATGTGAGTATGCACATAGACAGCAGCCTTACTAGCCTTACCTTCCACCATCACATGGCCACAGTGGTATACGTAAGGGCATGGCATCTAGGTCCAAAGAGGTCATTATTCCACTGCACTCTGTCCTTATCAGATCAATCATAGAGTACAATGCTCCCTTCAGTATGTACCTGACCAGACATATGCAGCAACTAGAGTGACCTCAGAGGTTTCTTACAAAAAGAATACAAGGTGTAACAAGAGCACATTAAAGTTCTTTCCCTCTACTCAGTCTCCTACAGATTGCTGAGGGGTGATCTATGCCTGGCTTACAATGCATCTGCAAACCACTTATGGATCTCCTGCATATTCATAAGTCAAACAGTACTAGAAATATAAGATCTAAGGACCTGAATTTTGTCTGTGACTTAAACAGAACATGCTGGAGAGACAGATATATGTCACAAAGGCTCCCCCGTCCTATACACCAGGCTTCCCATCTATTTGAAGCCAAGTTCATCTATTACCCAAATTTAAACTCAGCCCTGACCAATGGTGAGGAATATGAAATTTACACAGGGCCTGTCACCCATGTCCCTTATGAACAGAGGTAGCTTATAAATGCTGGCCCTCCGTGTCCTATTTGGATACAGGATGTCATTATTCTTTCAGGAAAACTTGGCTAGACTTAGAAATCCACCCAGGTTGTTGGCCTAGTAACAATCTATGAATCTATTATTGAACTTGTAACTTATACCAATACCTTAGGTGTCATCATAATGATGCTGAAACATTTGGCCACCACTAAAGCAAGCTATCGGCAAAACACACAAAAAATTTTTCATACTATATTGAGCTAACCCCTAAATGACCAGTCTATGCAAAACATTGCTTCCACTCTACTGATGTTCATCATTAGATTTTGTGATTGGAAGAAGGAAAAACCAAACTGGTTACCTGTTCCATGGTAAAGCCGAGAAAGAAGACTGAAGCCCAGGTAGTGATGACAACAGCAGTTGGTAAATGAAAACTATCAAAAAAGTAGTACTTTCACCAAAAAATGCACCGTGAAAAGCATGAAACACACGCCCTAGCCTCTAAAAACAATTTTATAAAAATATTTTCAATGACATTTAGAGTAAACTCACTTTTGTTATTAAGAAAAGATCCACAAAAAATGGTTCTTTAAATAAACTACTGTTTTTAATAAGAAAATTAAATATGGAAGGTATTATCCCTGAAGGCAACTTATCTGCCCAGTAATGGAAAAACGCTAGTCCAGCATCGATTCATGTAAGCCCACAAGGGGAGCACTGTTCAACAGCAGGAAAGTTCTGAAGGTTTTGGCACCAAGACCACTGATTTTTTTCCAGCTTAGCTCAAACCGTTAATAGTCTGGATGGGTAGAAGGGACCCTTTAGCTTTGGAAGTTGTCCAGCTGTTCTATCCTAGGTAGGATATAATCTATATAGCTAAGCCTATTGCACCAGTGATCTATTTGAACATCTACAGTTATGGTAGGCTCACTTACACAGCTGTACTTTACCCACCATGCTATATGCCACACCTATTTGTCAGCCTGGAAGTTACACAAATAACCATGCTAGAAAAATGTTACACAATTTTTTAGCTGATATGCCTTATAGAATCCCTCACTGCATGGTACTAAAACAAATACATTTGTAAGAGTTGCATTCTAAAAAAACTGTTCAGTCTACTTTTCCAACCTGAAAAATGCCAACACTAAAAAATATTATCTAACCTTACTCCCTATCTAAGACTCTTCACTCTACTGAGAAATTTACTGGACCCAAATAAATCAAACAATACTGCAGGTGGCTCAATGTGTTCACCTCACGTCTCTAAAGTCTGGAACTCCATTCCTTCTCACAAAGAAACTAACAACCTGAAATACTTAAAACTACTAGTGAAACAACAATGAAAGGCCTCATGGCTTTGCTCATGCACTATACCAAGCAACCCCCCCTTAAATCAAACCCCCGTCTATCCCATCTTGCTATGAAATGACTACTTGACCAGTAGTCCTCTATCTTATCTTATATCTACTGGCCACATGCACTGTATCATACTCTCCTTGACTTTACATTGTTATGAAGGTTCCCTTTACCTCTGTCCTACTATTATAGGTCCATAGGTAGGTACTAGGCTATCTGCCCAAGGGCATTTATAAGCCTAGCCAGAGTGTGTCGGCTTTCGCTGCCCCATTGATTAATTAACTGATCCTCCATCAAGCAGAGCCAATGAAGTGATCCCAGGGGTGTATTTTCTGTTACCCATCCACTCGTCAAGGTTTCTCTTGAAGAGTGTTAGCAAGGGGCTCTGCCTAATGTAGTTTGGAATTTTGTTCCAAAGCATGGAGACTATTATATGGGGATTATAGACTACTATGGGTTTAAACTTTGCCTAAACACTCATCCTGATGTACCTTTCAATGATTTCTCATATCATTGTATTGCCTGTATCATAATTATACTATGTCGGTATGTTGACTATTCATATATATCTTGTCAGTATTTTTGTTTCACTATTGATTACTGAAATAATCATTGATTTTTTATTATTATTGTTCGCTCAAATGATTTATCACACTGTGTATGTTCCTTGTGTCTTCCACCCACTCAGATATTCCTGGTCAAAAAAAAAAAAAAAGAAATAAAACAAAATAAAATAAATAGTACACCTGAATTTAACAAGTTTTTGCAGTTGTTTTGTTATACAACAATCATGAGCTATTGAATCATTCTTGGTCCAAGTATTGAGTCAATATATTTTTTGATGTTACATTCACAAGTATGTTTCATTTAATGTGCAAGTATCTGCTATCACAAATTCACCCACTTTGTGTTGATCATTGATATTATGGGCACTCTGAAATGTTGCCTATTCTGTTTAAGAATATATCACTCCATCTTACTTTAAGGTACCTCTGCTCTATGCAAGAGTGTGAACAAAAAACTGCCTGATTATAAGGCTTTTCTGACACCTAAACACAAATATACATATGTAGTCATTGAAACTTGGTTTCATTACACTAGCAGCACTCTCTCCACGCCAGAAGTACTACATCAGTCACTTGTTCAGACCATCTGGAAGCATTAGCAGAATGATCGTAGTTGGCCATAGTCATACTAAGTATAGCCAATTACCACATTACTGCCAACTATAGATCCCCCTAAATGACTACGGATGACCACAATATGTACCCCAGTATGCCTAGTAATCCTGATATGATAAGCCTGTTTGACTTTAACTACACATTTATTAGGAAATCTTTAACAACAAATAAAAATGCTCAGAGGTTCCTCATTTTTACCAATATCAACTCCCTAGATCAAACATACATATAAAAGGACCCAAAAAACAAAAAATTTATTTGACCCAGCAGATCCATCAGAATAGTTAGCAAGGGGAGAGGATGGGAGGATGGGAGTGAGTGGACATTACTAGTTTGCCCATCCTGGAGGAAACAGAGGTAGCTGTGGTAGCATAATTGGTGATGCCTAGCAGCAACATTAAGTGTTCACCTAGTGTAGTTCTGAGATGCCTAAACCCATGCTGCCATACTACAGTTACACCATGGAGCCGAGGGGAAATTAGCATGCTTCTGCTTATGCAGTAGAAGTGGGTTGACTAGACACTGAGAAGGGTGTTCTCAAGGGAATATGGTAGGCATCCCTATGACCAGAAAGCTTGCCTGCTACCTACCACAAGACTCTTGCCAGAAAACAGAGGGCCATCTGAGGTTCCTAGACAGGAAGAAATGAAATGGCCTACAGTGCTTTTGCCTAGCCTGGGAATACCAATCTCATGTTCTGTTACAATGAATGAGCCAAATGAGTGAAGAAGAGACGCCATTGGCCAAAGGACCTGGGGAAAAATGAGTGAAGGAGAGAAGCCATTGGCCAAAGGAGCTGGGGAAGAAGCAAAAAAAAAAACATCATTCTCGCTTTGATGAACTCTGACCACCACATTTGTTCTGGAACTGAGATTAGACAGGCTAAGTCAGGAAATTAAAAAAAAAAAAAACATTTTATGGATGGCTGGAGATGCATATATTTATATAATGTCCATGTGGAGATTAGTAGTCTGGAATGAGGAGCTACAGCAAAGGGACAGGGAATGGTACAAAGGTGGCCAGGACATGTAGAGAGTTGATTGTACAATAGTATTTTTGAAGGTACAACCAGTACCAAGTGCTAGTCCAGCATGGAAGGATAAGATCCAGAACTACAGTGCCTGACTCAGAAGGTGGACTGGTAAACAAAGATATGAACAAGTGGGCAACTGAGAAAGGCATGGCAAAAGAGGATGGACTTCATTTCTGTCTGAATGAGATACCTTTACCAACCCCAAGAATGCAAAGACATATTAGGATGATTATACCTTTAAACTGAGGTAGAAGTAGGCAGGGGTAGACAGGAATACAAAAGAAGGGTAGAAAAGAGCTTGGCAAAGAAAGAAACACAATAACATACAAGAGGAATCAGTGGAGAAGGCAAAAGATAGGACTGTAATGCAAGATATAAGTCAGAAGTTAAAAAAAGGCAAAAAACTGCAAAAGGGACACATAGTAGGCTAGATTGTTAGAACAGGACATGGGTATTCCCAGACTAGGCAAAAGCCCTTCATCCCTTTCATTCCTCTTGGAACCCTGTTTTGCTGGAGAACAGAGAGTCAGAGTCTTGTTGTAGGGGCAGGAAGGAATGGAGGATCATACTGAATAATGCCATGAGTTCAGGCATGAAAAAGGTGGAGCTTCCAATACTGACACAAGATTGGGAAACAAATGTAGTAGATGGCTGTAACTGGGACAAATGACGAAAGGGAATGGGATATAGAGACCCAGGATATCAGTTCTTCAGGTAGGTCAGAAAGAAAAGGGTAGGGGTTGGGGAAGTAGTCTACAATAAGCAGAGAATAAACAGTGTGAGAGTAGGAGGACATAGGAGAAAAGCAGGGAAAAGAGAAACCTCAGGTACCATCAAACGTTTGCAGCCTACCAGTCAAACTAGAAGCAAAAGCAGCTGAGCATTGCTGATTGGATGGAATGTATCAAACAAAGAGTGCTGAACAGAAGGATGATGAACTAATAAAAGGAATGTGAATGTCTTAGAACAGGAAAATGGTATATTACTGGGATACTGTAATCTCCCAGAAGAAGACTGCTGCATTCCTTTATCTAATTCAAGGGTAGAAAATAAAGTGCTAGAGGTATTAAATCATGAGATATTCATTCAACTAGTACAGGAAGGAAAAAGAAAGGGTAAAATATGTAGTCAGCAAGGATGAGATGGTGCAAGATCTAGATGTTAAAGCAACCCTGGCTGTCAGTGGCCATCTTATGCTTCGGTGAACCATAACAGGCAAACAAACCCAGAGTGTGGGAGGGACTTCAGGACAGACTATTTTAACCTAGAAGGAACTTTTCTAAGACCAAAACAAGAGACTGAACATAAATACAAGGATAAAGTACATGCTATGGATGAAGATAAAGAGATGTACACGGATGGCTATGATTGAGTGGCTAAAGATCAAGGCCAGGAGAACAAAGGGGTTGTGCTTTAACAGAGAAGTTGAGTAGGTAATCCATGCAAAGGAAAAGTCATTTTATGAGTTAATGAAAAAATGACAGAAGTCTACATACCAACAGTAAGGAAACTTGAAAAGGACTACAAAGGTAGTGCAAAATGTAATGGCAAATCTAGAAGGGAATCTAAAAAAAGAAAAGAAAAAAAGTGAGAAAAAAAGATGTTCATCATATCCTATATATCATGTATCATAAAGCAAGTGTCCCATTTAAAAGTATGTTACAGCCTCCAAACAGTCCATTGAAACACAATACTCATAGCTTTAAAATACATTTCCTGAAGAGGGAAGTAATAGCACATCAATAAATTTAAGAAAATAGAAGTTTGTTTCTCCCCAAAGTGAACTTATGTGCCCAGCAAAGGAAAGAAGCTGACCAATCTTCAAAAGCCTCAGAGGAGGGTACTGTTCAGTGCCAGTAAAGCTGTGAAGGGCTTTGCACCCAAGCTTGTCTTTTTGTCAGCTCAGCTCAAGCTGCCTGACAGTTTGGGTATGTGGAAGATGCCCTGAAGCTTTAGAAGCTGGCTGGCTGTTATATTATTGGTAGGATACAACCCATATAACCAAGGCTACTGCAGCAGTGATCATGTGAACATCTACTGTTATAATTTCAACTTACACAACTGTACTTTCCCTTCTACATACAGAAAAGAAGAACGTTGTAGGGTCCCGTATACCACTGTCTGTACCTCAGCAGACACTGTATATAGAACAGCAACCATTCTAACCAAAATACACTGATTCATTTTGCATTTACCCAAAAGTGATCATCAGTGCTACTGTCTCACCAAGGCAGGTTGACTTGCTTCAAAGAATGATACCCCTTGTCTCCTGTTCACATATTTACAATTTACTCAGAATGAGCTATTACGCATCCCTGTTATGTTACCTCTTTTCATCCTTTGACTAAAACACTTCATCAGTCAGCCACTGCCTATATTTAAACATTCAAAACTTATCAGTGCAGTAGTAAAGCTTCCATAATCCATATCCCTAAACGTTGGAAAGCAGTTGCTAGCAGCATTAGGTCATTATGTGTTCCATCAAGATTTTTGTCTTTCTTTATACCTATTCTACTAGCCACAGCAGAAATGCAGATCAGGTATTATACAGATCAGTCATATGATAAGGAATCATCTGCCTCCCATTCCTATATCCTAAGACCCTCTTGGTCTTATAGTCAGTGAATTCATAATAAATAATTATGCAACAAATTCTTGTTAGAGTTTTAACTGTGTATAAAGAGTTATTAGCTTGCTACACTAATTATAATCACTTTTTGGTTATATTGATTTTTGTCCTGAGTTATACCTTTCAGTTTTTTCCCTTGATATTCAGCTAATTTGTGATATTTGATGTGAAGCCACTATTATAAATATCAGACTTTTTTGATTAAGTGTGGAGGAGATCCTGGAGAGGTGGAGATATGCTCTAGACAGAAGAGGAATGAAGGTCATCAGGACTAAGACAGAATATATGTGTGTGAATGAGAGGGAGGATAGAGGAATGGTGAGGATGCAGGGAGTAGAGGTGGTGAAGGTGGATGAGTTTAAGTACTTGGGATCAACAGTTCAGAGTAATGGTGAGTGTGGAAGAGAGGTGAAGAAGAGAGTACAGGCAGGATGGAGTGGGTGGAGAAGAGTGTCAGGAGTGATTTGTGATAGCCGAGTACCAGTAACAGTGAAAGGGAAGTTCTACAAGAGGGTAGTGAGACCAGCTATGTTATATGGGTTGGAGACAGTGGCACTGACAAAAAGGCAGGAGTCAGAGCTGGATGTGGCAGAGTTGAAGATGTTAAAATTTGCACTGGGTGTGATGAGGGTGGACAGGATTAGGAATAAGTATATTAGAGGGTCAGCCCAGGTTGGAAGGTTTGGAGACAAAGCCAGAGAGGCAAGATTATGCTGGTTTGGCCATGTGCTGAGGAGGGATGCAGAGTATATTGGGGAAAAAGATGCTAAGGATGAAGCTGCCAGGTAAAAGGAAAAGAGGAAGGCCTAAGATAAGGTTTATGGATGTGGTGAGAGAGGACATGCAGGTGGTTCGTGTGACAGAGCAAGATGCAGAGGACAGGAAGAAATGGAAACAGGTGATCCACTATGGCGACCCCTAACGGGAGCAGCTGAAAGAAGAAGAAGTGTTTTGTAATTCCACCAATGTCTTACTGCTTGTTCTGCTTTCATGTATGTCACACATGCTGTAGCTGAGAAACTGTGTCTGGTCCAGGTCTTGTAACCGCTCAAATAAATAAATAAAACGGTGGCAAATATGGACTGCAGCTTCCATACTAGGACAGAATGAAGGACTGAAATGCAGCACTGTTGGTAAAAAAGTATTTGTGATCTAATTCTAGGCACAAAGGTCGGCAAAGTGCCTCACTAGGGGTGTTAAAGATGGGAAGCCACAAAAGCAAATAGCAGGCTACATTCCATACTGATACTAAGTGAGGAATAAAATTATAATTGTAAGAGTTTTAGGAAGATCTGCATTCCCATCACAGTGGATGAAAAGCCAATAGGGGCAAATGAAGGCTTCCATTTAGTCTTTGTTGGCTGATCATGGAAATGGAAAATGCAATGCTGTGGTGCAGGCTGCCTTTCCATACTCACCCCTTGAAAATTACAAATGTATTTGTAAAAGAAATAAAAGAGAAAATAGTATAATATAATTTATTAAATACATTTTGTGGCGCTGCATATCAGAATAAAGTTGTATTTATAGTTATTTTTTGTATATAGAGTGTGATAATTTATCAACATAAACTTACATCAAGGTTCAGTCTAGTGGCTCCTAGCCATTGAACACCTCCCATCGAACTAAAGTACAAATACACAAAACAAGTATTTTTTTGCAGGATGCAAATGCCCCTGCACACGACCTCCATATAGAAAGGCTGGCCATGCAGAATACTATCTCTAAATATAGTAAATGTGACCCCGGGGATCACATCAGTCACCCTCCTAGACAGCGGTCCAGGGAAGTAAATAGTGTGGGAAGAAATAGCCAGGGAATTGTTATGGCTAGGCTTTTATAGGCCCTAGGGCCGATAGCCTAGTACCAACCTACGAACCTATAAAGCTAAATCTGAAATTGCACAACAATGGGGATAAGGGACAATTTTCTTATCACCGTTCTCACCTGATCTTGCAGAACACATAGAAACTGCTACTGACACCGTTCTCCAATAGTTTGTCACATTTACACACTTTGCACACCAACTAGCCCTCACAATAAAACACAACAGAAACTCCATGCTCATACTGTTATGGTAATAGTTTCTGATAAACATACACTTCAGTGTAATATTTCTGATGAACTAAGTCTTGACACTTAGTTATGTTGCCGACTGCCTTTTGGTTGCATTATATTGTATTCCAGTATATTCACTGTGGTCCCAGTCATGGAATAAACATGTAACTGCAGGTAAAGGGGAACACAAGAATATGGTTTAACTTCATATTGTCGGAAATGACAATATCGATCATGCTTTTGTTCGAACCAAAAGAGTGAATTTTAAACTACGAAAGTCTCCATAGTCCGAAAATCAGCAAATCAAACAACAGATTCACTGATTTTCAAACTACAATGTCGAAGACACATCGTAATGCAGGGAGGCAAGCCCCTTCTGCACCCCCCACACCCCCCATAATTTAATATACTTACTTCGAGATTGCACTACAGTGGGGTAAGGGTTCATTTCCCAATCCCCGCTATAGTGCACTCCGCACCCAAAATGTCAAATCTGCAGTGAGCGAATGCCAATGTACATTCGCTTATTGTACATTCGGACAATTTATGTTCAAGGTATTGCCAATTTGGGAACCTCCTTTCACACACAGTGGATTCTCCTAAGTGCATAACGAACTTATGAAGGTAAACCCAAGAATATATATGATTTGTTACTGTTTTATTAGTTGTATATTATTTCTTTGCCAGGTTTTGTAGAATCCATTTGATACTTACTGAAATACTTCTTCCCTGTAAGATGGCTTATGGTTCATTAGAGTAGCATTAGATATAGTGCATATCATCAGTAACATTTAAGTGTAGATGAGGTCGTTTGTTTTTTCATTTTACTTTATTTAGCTTTTTTGCAAAATACTGACAATCTGATTCTAAGAATTAAGTCGGCGAGACCTTATATGCATTTACAAAAGCTTTAATACCACTTACACAAGCTGTAAATCATGTTCTCATTTGCCATGCAAGATTTAACCCTAAACCATATTTACACTCCTGCATTTTAGCAGGAAGGGTTATGAAATGCTATATCCCTGGATGCATCTTAAATAGCATGAAGCACAATTTAGCCACACACCTAACAAGTTTTCAATCTCAGCCTCCATACAGATTTTGTACCTAGCAAATGGAGAACAACTACAGTCATTCACTTGCATAACGGAGGATCTTCCATAGACCCAGGCAATTACCGACCCATAAATCTGACCAGCCTTATATGCAAAGCCATGGAAAGACTTATCATGGAACTAATCAATCAGGATACAGGGAAACTCCAAACAGTGGACCCATCTCAGTCTGGATTCGTCAAGGGTAGGTCATGCTTACTCAACCTGGTGGCTTTTTCTGAAAATGTCATCAAAACAATGGATGAAGGCAAAATGATACATATTGAATATCCCAACTTGGCCAAAGCTTTTGACACAATTCCCCACTTAGGTATAGAAGAAAATGTAAATAAACTGTGAATAAACCCCTAAGTCACCCACTGGACTGCCGATTGGCTCACAGATAGAACAAAAGAAATCAAAATAGGGGAAGTTACCTCCACAAAGAGACCAGTCACCAGTGGAGTGCCCAAGGGTTCTGTACTGGGACCTGTCCTGTTGCCAATACCAAATTGCTCTGGCTGACTAAGATTGCTAATGACTGCAAGCTAGGAGCAATCCCTGAATCCCAAAAATGACTTAGCCATCCTGTAGGAAGATTTGTCACAAATAAATAGGCGGTGCCAAAATCATAATCTGAATCTAAATGCCAAAAATATGCATTATTGTATCCTTTGGAAGTCATCTATAACAGGGAACTACCAGATTAACAATATCCCCCATAAGAATTGAACCAATTATTCTGGATTTGGGAACTTATGTGAACAGTGACCTAACTTTTGAGCAACATGTGTCCACTGTTGTAAGAAAGCCCTTTTATATTGCACATCATATAAACAAAGGGATTATGTCTAGATCTCGGGATGTCATTGTCTCCCTTTACTCAGCCCTTATTAGGTCAATCATTGAATATTTTTCCCTCTTTGGCATGTATCTGTCCAGACACATACAACAACTGGAATCCCCATGGAGATACCTTACTAAAAAGTATACAAGGCCTAAACAACATGTCCTACATGCTCTAACTCAAAACCCTGTCAGTATACTCGGTATCATACAGACTGCTAGGAGGTGACCTATATCTGGTATACAAGGCATCCTCCGACCGAATACTGACGGATTTACTGCACATCAGCAAGTTAAATGGCATCAGAAATACTTAGTCTAGAGATATAAACCTGTTCTGCAACATCAGCAGAACGGTTTGGCATGACAGGTATATCTCACAGAGGATACTGCTGCTTTCGAACTGACTCCCCACTCAAATAAAAAAAGTTCATCCCTATCCATATTCAGGTGCAACTTGGATCTATGGAAGGGAAACAAAAAATTTACCCCAGGACTGCCCCTGTACTACTAATGGACAGCAACAGCTTCTAGATACTTCAGCCTATGCACGGGTCCCCTGAAATTATATATGGTATGATCCCACTTATTCTCATTAGGGGCAATCTATAATTATCAACCATGGAATGGGTAAGGCCAATCTCTAACCAAATGGGATAGGTTAATTCAAGTACAAAAATGGAAATTGGCTAGGTTTAAAATTGTTCTTAAGGGCAGCAAGCGTAGTACTTATGAACCTATGAACCTATATTAAAGACAATATTAATGCTTAAATATAGCAGAACTGAAGGATTTATGTTTTATTTACATTACTGGCATATTTTGAGTTGTACTTTATTAATTCTAAGGTTTAATTAAGTAGCTTAAAGTATTTTACAGATTGATTTCTTGACTGTGAACATATAGGAAGCCAGGGTGTTATATAAAGGCATATTTTTAAATTTTGTGGTATATGTTTGTTTGTTACTTTGGTTATTAATACATTTGCTAGTTTGGAGTTTGTTTAAACTGCAATATATAGTGCTCCATTTTGGAAATTTCTTTTAGTGTTGTGTTATATTTATTTGGATGTCTCTTGAGGGTTTTAGCAGTCAATGTAAGCAATTTTATTTAGTATGGGTGTTGAATAATATGAGCTTGATATCTTTATCCTTCCATTTTCCATAAGTCTATAGACATGCAAACACACACACACACACACCTGTGTGTGTGTGTGTGTGTATACGCATATGTATGTGAGTGTGTACAGACAGATAGATATGGGTGCATTTCTTTTTGTCAAATTCTCTTTTCACTTTATCACAAATGATTGAAAAAAATACTTGGAAAATACATTTCACTAAACCACATTTCATAGACAACAGCAAATATTCCTTCAAATTTTTTTTTTGTGGGGGGGGGGGGGCAAGTCCCTCTGCACTCCAACATCCTCTTACTTAAAAATACTAACTCCACAGTTGCCCAACAGCAGAAAAAAAGCACCACCCACAGTGACTCACTGATGGAGCACAGACTCCTAAAGGTAAAGATACAACAGTGACAAGGTATGAATGATGCTCTAGACTAAACTGCCTTGTAAATCCTGCTTATATTAAGATTTAAACCACGCCAGCAGTGATTAACTATAGCGTTCAAAGTTTTTTTATGAAATGTTAATAAAATGTGTTTTTGACAAAATATGTTTTATTCATTTTTTTCAATGATTTTTGACTTGATATAAAATGCAACCAGATAAAATGAATGGTAACCACATACACATGCATATATGTAGATGGGTCTGCTTCAACCCATCGAATTTACATTTGTTTGAATTTCACTTACCCGAGTCTACTTCTTCGAATCTTCATTAATCAGAAAGCACGGACTGCTGAAATCCTTTCCCTGTATAAGGAACCACTTGGTCACCATTGTGAACTTTTCCGTTTCTTCAATGTAGTACAATCTCTGAGTTGATATATTTAAGGGGGGGCAATGCCCCCCACTTTGGTGGGTTTAGTTTGGTCCATTTAGGTATTTTTTGTGGTGGCCAAGTAGTTCCTTTCACAGGGAAAGGATTTCGGCAGTCTGTACTTTCGTTTTAATGAAGATTCGAAGAAGTGGACTCAGGCAAGTAAAATTCGAACAAATGTAAATTCGATAGGTCGAAGTACACCCATGTAGATATATGCACACACACACTAAACTTGGACCTTCAAAACAGGATAAAGTATATAACTAGTACACAGTGTAAATACTGAAATTACTTTCATCTTGATTATATCATCCAAAAATATGTATATGTTGGCTGCATCATCATAACAAAAGCAAACAAACCCAGCTAAATCTAATAGGATTATTATAGCATGATAGTTTCATTGGAAACAAATTACATACACTACAATGGTAAAGTACTGCGTAAAACAGATCAGAAAAAGTTAAGCATTCAAGAAAAGCAAAACATACAAAATAACACAAACACAAAAACAAGACTGACAAACAAATTCCAAATATTAGTGTAAATTATTATAACATACAAAATATGTTCCATTCACTTTAGTGGGAAAAAGAAAAATGAGATTACGACCCCTACAGAAACCTAAAATACAGAACATTAACACATGAAATACTGAATTGATTGTAAGCCAGTTAAGGTCACAATCCTTTTGTGATAAGCTTAGTGATCTTAGAGTCGCATTTAGATGTCTTTAGCTGGAGAATAGTTCCTCTCCCGGCTTTCTTTCCTGGGCTGGAACAGAAGAGGTGTCTCTTTTGATCCATGATTCATTTGATAGCATATCGGGTGACTGGTTTGTTAAGAAAGAAAGTTGTTCAAGTTTATTTAGTATATTTGTACTTTTAAGATATGAGGGTTTGAGGAGTGACTTTTGGGTGGGATGTATCGTTAGTGGGGGTTATAAGTTGTTGACATAGATTAGAGTCAAAATACTTATGCATTAGGAAGATATTTAATAACAGGGTGAACATAACAATAACTCTAGAGTATTTAAGAACACGTATTAGGAGGTAATTGTTTTTTTTTTTCCATAAAGATTTGGGAGAGTAGGACAGGTAGAGATATACCTAATAAGAATCTCAATGAAGTGAGGTATGAGACGTTCAAGGGAACATGAGATGTCATCAATCAGAGTTCTACAAATATGTACATGGGAGATAACAGACTGATGCTGTTGTTGTTTTTGGTCTGGGTTGGAGAGTAGGAGGAAGTGATGTAATAAAGGAAATAAAATGGAATGAACTGTAGAGGAAATACTGTAGGGGACATGATATGAGTAGTTGGTCTCTTTTATATGATATAAGAGGATGTGGGATGATGCCTAATACTATAAAGGAAATTTGGACATCTGTGGTTCTTTTCCATACTGGGGGTCCTGGAAAAAACAGTCATTATCTTGTGTTTCAAAGGAGTACGCAACAGAAACACTGGGAACATAAGCCTAAAACCTACACTTGAAAGCATAGCTAGTAAGACTCAGGATCAGTCTGACAAACTACAGCAGAATGTACACTGGTCCTTTTATGTGAAAAGAGTTTTACCCAATGTAAAAGACATTTCCTGATTAATAGAAATAATATCCCATACATATACATGCGTGTGTGTGTGTGTGTGTGTGTGTGTGTGTGTGTGTATACACACATAAATTACACATGTATATATTGGTCTAGAGATACTGAAATTCAACATTTCAGTATTTCAAGATTCCAAAGTGTTTATATATATATATATATATATATATATATATATACATATACACACACACACACACACACACATATATATATATATATATATATATATATACACATATATATATCCTTTGATAAAAATACTGCTTTATAACATTTCAGATTATATGTTCTACTTGCAGCTATGCTGTATATATCAGATCAAGTTACTTTCACATTATGTGACTTTTACTCTGTGTAAATTAAATTTTTATCCTCTGTTTCTTTAGCACCAAAAGACGTACCCAAAGAATACCTTTGTGAGCGCCCAGTACAATGGCTAGTATCAGAAGCTGTAAAGAATGCTGCTGCCACAGAAAGAGTGATCCGACTGGCTAAGCCCAAGACTCGCAGGGAGCTGTATGAGGGGTTTGACCCCTACAAGATTTCTAGTGCTGCAAAACATACTACAGCCACACCCAGGCTCAAGGAACTCTGCATGCCTCTTCCCAGGAAAATGAAACACAAGGTGTGAGAGTTTTTAATGATGGTTTCAATACACAGACATTCAGCTGTTTCATTATCGGGTGATGAGTTTTGGGACATGTTGGCTGTGGAAAAGAGCTGTTAATGCTGATGCTCAGAGACATGCCACATTTCTACCTCCATTTAAGTTGTTACACACTTACCAGTATCTTTATCGCATTAAAACTTCACATCGTTTTTTCTGAAAATGAAAGTACTGATTATAGTCTGCACTTTTTTATTGTTGTTTTGCCAAATATATTTGAGTTTCAGCAAAGAATTTTTACAACATCACTCATTTTCTTCTTTAATAAAATGTGTATTGCTGTGACATCTTGAGGTCTATTTCTGGTTTGGTCAAACCGTATTGCATTTGTTTTGATCAGGAATCATGTAAGTCCTATCAGATGACATGCATTTTTAGTAACAAAGGACAAAAGCAAGCAAATCTGTCAAAAATCATCAAGGCATATATATATTGGCTATAAAAATCTTATTTCAAATATGTAAGCCATAAAGAAATATCACTCTCCCTACATCCATTATAGCACAGAGTTTGGATCTATATTCTGAGAACACGACCACTGCATGGAGTGCTTTAAATTAGGTAATTTCACTGCATATTTTCTGATCACCTACTCTTGAAGCACATATATATTTCATTATATATTGACATTTTGTACAGTACTAACCAATGTACATTACTCTAGATGGTATAATTTTATCATTCTTTGTACTTCAGGAAGGTTTGCCATACTTATATGATTTTTCTGTATGTTCCTTCTTCCACGATGCTTTTTGTGTCCTTATAATATGAATACTATGATGAGACTTAGATACCACCATCTCAAGTGCCTTGTCTCTTCATTTACTTATAGTCACTGAATTCTTAGGCCTATCTGTGTAGACATTGCTGGGGGTTCTTTCCCATTTTTCACACTTATTTCTGTCAAGTGTAAGCTTCTAAACTTCCTTTCATGTTACGTTTAATCCTTCAGGATTTAATCCTTCAGGATGAAGAAGTTAAATTGTAGCTTTTTGTTGTATCTAGCATAAGCTGTCTCATTATATCTTGACAAAGAAACAACTGGGTAATTGCAACTCGTCACAGTTTTGTCGGGGGGACCATTCACTTCTGCAACCCCACATCTACCTTACTCATGGATACTAACTTTTTAGAGCCTGAAACATAGCTCTTAAAGTCTTAGACCAAGAAATCTAGACCAAGCTTAAAATAATGGAGGGGACAAAGGCTCAAAAATAGGGACAGATTTTAAATATTGCTGTTAAAAGCTTAGATAGTAGTTAAAATAATAGGTCATGTGTTAGCATGCATTTTCAAAGGATATGAAGTCTGAAACTCAAATGTATGTCATTATTTAGTGGCTTCAATCCTCCATGATTTGCCAGAAAACCACAAATTGTATGAGGAACAGACCAAATATATGAGGCAAAGATCTGGACATTCTTCAAAAATCTGGAAAGGTGAAAGCATGGACTGAAGTATAAAAAAAGAAAGAAAATGAGCTGAATACCTGTATCAAATAGAGCACATTTATATTTTCAGAATAAACTTATACATTTTACACATATAAATAGCACCAGTTTTACAATTAGTGAGTAAATCAAATGCCTGCACATAATTTAGTTAGTGCACCCTTGGCTTGATCATTACAATTCTTAAGAGTTCTACTACTGCTGAACACAAATGCTAGGGTCAGTGCTGGGGTCATCACTGGTGATCCTGCATGTTCAAAGAGTGAACAAGCAAACCTGTTTATCACAAAGTTCGTATCTTAAGGACCAGAGGGGGTTCTTCAGCTTCAAAGGAGGGTAAACGTGTAGAACTCTTTTAAGGAACTAATTGACCAGCTAGTGTTGGGCCACTATTCTTTCCTTTACAAGTCCATAATGGTCAAATATCTGACAAATGCAGACTGACCATGAAATAACTGAAGCTCTTATTGAACAAGTGTCTTAGGCTGATTAGAATCTAATGTAAGCTGAATGATGGGGGCAGGACAAGGTGCCACCTAACCCAGAATGAGAATCACATCTTCTTGGAAGCACAGGTCTGCTTAATGGTATACTTCCTAACAGCTTCATGAACCCTGAGACAACAGCAGGAATGTCAGGCAAGTTCAAGAGATCTACAGTGGTATTCAGTCCCTGAAGTGAAGTTGGCTGTCTCTTCAGTCGTTAACACATCCCTGTCTAGGACTGAAAGTGTTTTCTCTAGTGCCAGAACCCTGAAAGCCTGAAAGCTTAAAGCTATGTCCCTCTTGACTAATATCTGGTGATAAAAATGAGTTTTGTCCTTCCTTCCTTGAACTTTGTTAAGAGTCACACAGTCAGCAAAAATTGTAGGAAGTGCACAGGAATCTCATATGCCACTGGATGGCATCCACTGCAACCTCTCCTTGATGTAGCAAGAAAAATAGAGGTAGGACTGTACACTTCTAAGTACCAAATAAGTTGATCTAGAGCGTGCCTCACTTGCAAAAAATAGTTATACGACACAGTCCCTAAATCTACAGTTCCAGAATAGTACTGGAAGTGTGGTTCAGATAATCTGCTTTAATGTGAAGTTGTTCAATCTCGCAGTTTGTTCTTTACACGTGGGTTCGGAGCCAATCCATCGGCTCCGAGTCGGCCGCTTTCCAAGCTCAAGATCTTTGAGTAGCTTGAGGCACGGTCCCTATTCCTTGATGCTCGCTTACCAACCCCAGATCTAGTTTGCCACTGCAATGGATCGCACGATCTTCGGAGGAAGCTCGGGCCGGTAACCTTTTTTTCTTCTTAAAAGAATATAAAACTACTTATTTAGACTATCAGGGATCTGATATTTCATATTTCTTGTAATTGTTGTTCAGTGAGTTAACTTGATATTATATTTTTGTCTTTCTTATTCGGAGCGGTTGCTCCTAGGCCTTTAGCCTTTCTTGAGTTACATTTACTTGACAGGGCACTGTCAAATGTAATTCCCTATCCCCTTATTTTTCATAGAATTGTTGTATTTGAATGTTTTTTTTGTGTCAAATAATTCTTATAGTCATTTGCAGTTCAGGGATATGAACTTTCTAAGGAGTTTTTAGTGTTTTTTCGACTTTATTGATATTGTTATCAGGGATCTGATATTTGTGTGTATTTTCTTTATATAATGTCTGAGAAACAAAAATCAGGATTTAAAAGCTATGACTGTGGACAGAAGATGTCCATCACCGATAACCACGTTTCTTGTGTGTACTGCTTGGGTCCACTACATTTGCAAGAAGATTGCTCTATCTGCCATTCCTTCAGTGGCAGGGTTTTATTAGAAAGGCGATGGAAATAGGGCTGTTGAAGTCAGATTTTCAAGAAGCATTAGACAAGACTGACCAGACCTCCAAGGGGTCGAAATCTTCTAAGGTGTCATTGAAGCACAAGTCTTCTGTTCAGAGCACCTCTGGGAAGACTCAGTCACCGGCTCTGCAGCCTTTGGAGCCGTGCACAGAAATCTTACTTCGGAGCCAAATCATAGCGTTGGAGCCGATGTCGGAAGTTTTAAAGTCCTCGATCCTTAAGTTGGTGGCTTCTTTGGCTCCTTCGACCCATTCTTCCGGTACCCTTTCAGACATTGATGAGGACCACGTGGTGCAGAGACTTTTGGTGAACCCGGTCATGGCTAAATTGCTTTCAGCTTTGACCCAGCTGACTTTGAAGCTTACGACCCCCCCCCACCACGCTTTCTGCTACTCCTCTGAGGCCAGTTGAGCCTTCGGAGCTGGAAAGAGAGGATCTGATAGTGGTGGCACCCTCAGAGTCGAGGCCTGTTCCAGTGCTCTCAGCCCCGTCGACCTTGACTTCTTCGTTTCTGATCGAAGAGTCTCAGAGCCAACACTCTCTCGCTGGTTCCAGGACAGAGAGTCGAACTGATGCTTCAGTTCTGACTCTCCCTCTCGGGGCTTCGGCGCAGATGAGCTCGGTTCCGTCCTCTGGTTCAGAGCCCGTGGTCTTGGCCTCTGGGAAGTTGCAGTCTTCTTCGGAACCAGCGGACTCCTTGGGTCGGGGAAACTGGTGCCTTCGATGCCATGAGGAGGGTCATGTCTGCTAAGACCCTTACCTCTTCGGATCTTTCCTCTTCTTCCCCTAAAGGGCCGTGTTCTGTCCCTACACCACAGGTCCCCACCAAGCGTCGAGACCCAGAGCCTCAGGTAACCCCATTGGGTGACCCCTGCTTGACTGAGACTTCACCAGACGCCCCCACTGATGAAGTCCCCAGAAAGAGACTGTGCAAGAGGAGGCATTTAGATTCCCCTCAGGAATCCTTAACATCAGACACCGACTTAGAGGAATCAGAAGGGTCCCCACGGTCCTCCTCTGAGTATGTCTCATTTGCAGACATCCCGGAAATATTAAGGCAGAGGGGTGACTGGCAGTCCCTTACCCCTACTGAGGATGAGTCAGTGCTCCTGAAGGCCTTTGGGTCTCAACCTTCCACCTCCTGGGTTACTCCGCCCATTGATGAATTAATGGACTTGGTTGCTCGAAGGGCATGGGATCTCCTGATTCCATGGAACCGGTCCCTCGGAGGCCCAACAAATTTATCACCTCCCCTCAAGACAGGTCTTTTCTTATGAAGAGAGTCCCCATTGATGCCATGGTGGTGGCGGCTGCCACCAAGAAAGAGATGTCAGAAACCTTGTCTTGTGTTTATCCTCCTAATAAAGACTCTAGGACTATGGACAGGTACGGGAAATGCATCTTTAGTTCTGTGACATTTGCAATGAGATCGCTCAACTATTTAACCCACTTTACCCGTCTTCAACAAGATCTCCTCAAAGAGCTTGGAGATACTCTACAGGGCAAAACAGATGATGCTGTTTCTGAGAAAGTAATGGCACAGCTTAACACCCTTAATTCTATTGTGAACTCATCCATGTGGCTCATTTCTTATGCAGCCAATGGATCGAGCTGGGCAGCAAATTCAGAGATAGCTCTGCGGAGACAATCCTGGATGCGCTTATGCTCCTTTGCGGAAGCCTTCAACTCTTCCTTTGTTAATACCCCATTTGATGGCTCTTCCTTGTTTGGGCCTAAAGTCAAGGAGACACTCACTAGGTGTGAGCAGGAAGAAAAGACTCTATCTGCTGTAGGAGTCCATTTTTCCACCCCCACTAGGCCACACCCCAAAGGGCAGAAAGGTGGAAAAATGTGGTTCCGAAAGTCCCAAGGAGCTTTCTGGAACACACATAGTGAACCCCCCTCCAGGGGCAAAGGAGGGGGGTATAATGGTAGACGTCGCCCAGGCGGCAGAGGGGGTCCACAGAACCAGGGTGACAGGGAGCAGTTCCTTGGCAAGCCCTATCAGCGCTCCTGAGAGGAGGCCAGACCGCCCTGCTCTGGAGGCAGTTGGGGGTCGCTTAGCTTTATACCCAGATGCCTGGCTAGGAATTACATCAGATTCTTGGGTAAAAACAAGAAGTTATGTTTTACCATAACGTTCCACCTGTATTGTTGATCCTCGTTCAATCATTACGTATGGTTATCGGTACCGAGCCGGCCATTTTCTAAGCTCGCGTCAGCTTCAAACTCTCAAGCTAAACTCTTACCCACAATTCCCCTCTCCCTGTTACCTCAGATTGAGTTTGCAAGTTAAAGAAGGTAGAGGCTACCTCTGGTCAAATAACCTAAGAGATATGGATGGTGAGATCCACTAGAAACCACAGGAAGGGGGAAGGAGGGAGGGTTGTAATGACTGAACGAGGATCAACAATACAGATGGAATGTTATGGTAAGACATAACTTCTTTATCTGATATTGTTAATCCTCATTCATTCCTTACATATGGGAGAGAGTCCCTAGCTACCTCTATTCCTGGGAGGCTCTCATGGAAGGACATTCCTGAGCACCATAGAACCGAAAGATGCTCTTTTCCTGGAGGCCAAATCCAATTTGCAATGATTGATGAAAGTATGAGGCGTAGCCCAAGTTGCAGCTGCACAGATGTCATGTAAAGAAGCTCTGGCATGGAAGGCAGCAGAAGTTGCCACCGACCTTGTTGAATGAGCTTTCATGGTAGTAGGCAACGAAATGTTACGTTGTATGTAAATAAAGGTCACAAAGTCCTTCAACCATCTAGCTAATGTGACCTTAGCAACAGCTGATCCTAATCTAGGTCCAGAAAAGGCCAGACATAACTGGTCAGATTTACGAAAAGGGTTTAGTCCTGTTTAGGTAAAAACAGATTTGCCTGTGAATATCAAGGGTATGTAGGCAATACTCTCCTCTGTTTGAATGGTTGGGAAAGAAAACTGGCAATTCAATGGCTTGATTAATGGACATTTCAGAGATCACTTTAGGCAGAAATGACTGACAGATTAGTTCTCAGAGACACTCTATCTCTATGAAAAATCAAGTATGGAGTCTTGATACATAAAGCTTGAAGTTCAGAAATACATCTGGCAGAAGTAATAGTGACCAAAAACAAGGTTTTCCATGACAAATACTTGAGGTCACAAAAAGAGGCTGGTTCAAAAGGTGCCATTGTCAGAGCTTGCAGAACTAATGATAAATCCCACGGTTGAATAGGTTCTCTAAAAGGTGGCTTCAGATGATTCACACCTTTTATGAAGGTCTTGCACAATTTATGGGACATAAGAGAGGAATCTTGGACACCCTCATGAAAATTAGAAATTGCAGCCAAATGAACTCTAATGTTAGAGGCCGATAGACCTGATTGAATGAGGTTGGCCAGATAGTCTAGTATTATCGACACTGGTGCTGAAAAGGGTCTACTTGTTTATCTTTCAGCCAACAGGCAAATCTTTTCCACTTGCTCAGATAAGTAATTCTAGTGGAGGACTTATGAGAAGCAATAAGAATATCACGTACTGGTAAAGACAGATCATTCTGCCTGGCAATCAAGGGAATTGGAGTAGCCAAGCTGTAAGCTTCAAGCTGTTCAGCTTGGGATGAATCAGGTTCTGTGGATGTGAGATCAACTCCGGGATTGGATGGAGGGTCCATGGTCGATCTAGTAGGAGAGGCCAAAGGAATGGGAACCAAATCTGTCGTGGCCAATATGGTGCTATAAGGATTACATTGCTCTTCAACCACCGGGCTTTCTTCAGAAACTGGGGAATGAGAGGAAAGGGCGGAAATGCGTAGAGAAGACCCGAGGGCCAGTCGTGGACTAGAGCGTCCCTGGGTGACTGTCCTGGAGGGGGAATCAGGTGAAGTAGTAGCTGCATTTGTAGTTGGCTGGAGATGCAAAGAGGTCGTAGCAAGGACGGCCCCAGCGGTGGAAGATCTCCGCCGCTATCAAGGGATTCAGGGACCACTCGTGAGGTTGTAGAATGCACCTGCTGAGTCTGTCTGCTATCACGTTGGAACTCCCAGGAATGTGCGTTGCTAGAAGAAAATGGTCGGTAGCCATCGCCCATTGCCATATCCTCATGGCCTCTCGACAAAGGGGGTAAGATTTGGTTCCATCTTGCTTGGTGATGTATCAGACCACCGCCATGTTGTCTGACTGAATCGCAATTGTCCCAGACGGCAGCAGGGGATGGAATGCTTGCAACGCCAGAAGCACTGACCCCTCAGCTCTGGAACATTTATATGCAGATGGGCCTCCGGTTGGGACCAAGTGCCTTGGACTGTCTGTCCCTGACATAGCCCCCCCACCCCATCAGGGAGGCGTCCGTGGTCACTGTGGCCTTGGGTTGCTGGGGGAAATAGGGCGAGACCATTGAGAGAGATTGTGTGTCATCCACCAATTTAAATCCTGTTTGCACCTGTGAGTTACTCAAATCATGGCTGAAAGAGGATGCTGAAAAGGATACCATTGGGTGAGCAGTAGCCATTGTAGAAGCCTCATGTGAAACCTGGCCAGGGGAACTGGTGATGGAGGCTGCCATGGAACCCAACAGCTGTAGAACCGAATGAGTCATGGATTTTTCCTTTGAAAGAATTGGAATTAGTTGTTGCTTTATCCTTAAAATTCTGTGCTCTGGAATAGCTGCTCTGCAGTTTTTTGTGTCCAAGATAACCCCTATGAATTCTGTCGACTGAGATGGGGTGAGATTGGATTTCTGCCAGTTTATGGTTATGCCTAGCCTTTGAGCAGCGAGGAGAGAGTATGCCGGGGCTTTTTCCAGTAGATGTCTGGTGGGGGCGGAAATGAGCCAGTCATATAGGTACAGAAACACATGGAATCCTTGAAGTTGCAAGTGAGCTGTGATGATTGCCATGCACTTTGTGAACACACTGGGGGCTGTAGAGAGTCCAAAGGGCAGTACTCTGAACTGGTAGTGACTGGCTCCCGCATGGAAGCGCAGAAATCTTTTTGATGGCCTGTCCACCTTTATATGGTAGTACGCATCTTGAAGATCGATAGAGCACAACCAATCATCTTTTTCCAAAAGCGGGAGGATAGACTGTATAGTGACCATCCGGAAATTTTGTACTCTCACAAACTTGTTCAATGCACTGAGGTCCAAAATTGGTCTCCAGTCCCCGGTTTTCTTTGGCACCAAAAATAGTCTTGAGTAGAATCCGGATCCTATCTGGTCTGGAGGGACTATTTGGATGACTCTTTTTCTTAGCAGCTTTTCTATCTGTAGTGCTGCTTCTTCCCTTTGACTGGGTGGAACGTCGGGAAGATTTTTTGATGGGACGGGACAAAGATCGAAGGGGATATGATAACCTCTGGTTATGATCCTTTGTACCCAAGAATCGGTGGTGATGGTTAGCCAGGCAGAAGGGTACAAGGAGAAACATCCCCCAACCACTTCCACAGGAAAGGAGTTGGGTCGCTCCTCAGGAGCGCTGGTAGAATTGACCAGGGAAAGAATCCCTGGAACCCTGGTTACACGGTCCCCCTCTGCCCCAAAAGGAGCGTCTTCCCTGTGAGTTTCCCCCTCTGCCTCTGAGGGAAAACTCGGCCTGTGTGTCATGGAAAGGACCTTGAGATTTCTTGAACCATATCTTCCCACTCTTTTGGTTTCGGGAGAAAGCACGTTGAGGGGAAGAATAACGGACACCTATGGCAGAAGGGTCTTACCGTCTTGTTCACATCTGGCCAGTGTGCTTCTCACTTTGGGCAAACAACGAGGAGGGCTCAATGGGGGCATTAAGAAAGGAAGACTTAAAAGGTTCCACGAAGTTGCACAAGCGCATCCAGGCATGTCGTCTCAAGTCCGCAGCTGAACCCGCCACTCTAACTGCTTCTTCTGATGCATGAGATGTCAGTCGCATAGAGGAGTTAGATATAGACTCAGTGGTGGCTAGTTGAGAGGCCACTTTGTCACGGACCTCATCAGACACTGCACCAGCCAAGGTTTCAGAGAGCTCAGAGACTAAATCCCTTTGAAGCCTGGTAAAATGTGCCATATAATTCAGGGACCTGATAGCAAAGGTCGCTGAAGCAAAAGTGCGCTTCCCTATTCTGTCCAGGGCACGGGACTCTCTGTTAGGTAGATGGACAGTCTGGCTTTCTTCTTCTGCCAGATCCTTTTTTGTTGCGGCTGCCACCACCAAAGCATCTACAGGAAGACCCTTGGACCAATGGGAATCTGAAGCTGGAGAGAACAAGATCTTATCAGGCCTCTGGGGAATAGCTTCAACAGTATCAGGGGCATTCCAAGCACGCTGCACGATGAACTTGACAAGTTCATCGGCAGGTGGAGTAACCCAGGAGGTAGGGGGGCTGGGCACAAAAAGCCTGCAGGAACACAGATTCCTCAGGGGTCGGATTTGAGGGCTGCCAGTCACCCCTCTGTTTCAGGATTTCAAGGATATCACCAAAGGATACCTCAGGGGGTGACCGAGGGGATCCTTCCCCCTCATCGAAATCTGTGTCTTCGGTGAGAGACTCCTCTGTGGAGTCCATGTGCTTCCTCTTACACAAACTTTTCCGGTGGACCTCCTCAGTGGGAGAAGCTGGGGAAGACAACGGAAAAGGGGATTCCTGAGCGAATATGTCCTGAGGCCCTTGCACCCAGTGTCCGCTAGGTGCGACTTGTGAAACCAGTGTACCAAAGGAGGGCAGAGGTATAGACAGTCCAGTATTGCCAGCAGCAGCAAAAGCCTTCTCCATCAGTTGGAAGGCTGGTCCACCCAGAGAGGAGTGTATGTCGAGGACAGGGGGCACTCCTCCCCTAAGCAGCTCAGCCTGCTGACTCGGAGTCCCTGGATGGCTGTGGAGCAGCAAGCTATGCGTATCACAGCTGACATCCTGGGTCATAGCAAAACTTTCCTGCCACGAAGGCAACTGCGGTTCCTTAGTGAGATCCATAAAGGGAACCGCAGAAGGGGAAGACTGTACTATATCCATGGACTTCAAAGGCAATGAAGGAGGAGAATAAGAAGGTGTCTTTGGAGATGGGTGATCACCTCCCAAGGAAGGATAGTTCCTGGGGGGTGGAATACCTCTGGTCAAGAATGCTTGGTCCACAAGACACAACACATCATGTTCAGAAAGACTTCTAGTGGACCTCACCGAGACTGAGGGAGAAACAGGCCTGTCCACAAAAGAGGCAGACTCTGTGCCCATCTTGTCTGATCGCACAGAGGACAATGGTGCCAAGAAAGACTGAACTACTGTAGTCTGCACCGAAGGAGTCATTGGTGCTGATGTTACTGTCTGCACTGACACAGGGATCGGTGCCGAAGTGGCTGTCGGTGCCAAAACTGGAACCGACAAAACTGGAGTCAGTAATAAAGGCCTCGGTTCCGAGGAAGATCTTGGAGCCGAAGCGGTCAAGGTCTGTGCCGACTGAACGGTCGGTGCTGATACAGTGGTAAAGATCTGAATCGAGGAGCCCCTCGGTGCCGATATGTAGAAGGCTGCAGGACAGGACGGAGCCAAAATCACTAATGGAGCCGAAGGTCTGGGCACCGAAAGTGCTGGGGCTGACTGAGAGAGCTCCGGAGCTGAAATTGTAGCCTTTTTGGATTTTGATTGTTGAGAGTCCCCAGCCGGGGATGAAGGCAAGGATTTAGCCTTAGTAGAAACATGCATTTTCCTATGACCTTTAGGAGGGGTTGAGACCTCTGACCCAGAAATAGCCTATGAAAAGGGATATTTTAGAAGTCCCTTCAGTATCAGCTTATTTTTCCTTTCTAGCAAAGTTCTATTACAAAAGTTTTCACATATAGTACAAGGTGATTCAACAGATAAATGGGAAGCTCCCAAACAATAAACACAAAGAGTGTGCATCAGAAGTAGGCAGTTTGTGTCCACAATCAGAACACCACTTAAACCCTGGACTACCTTTTTTATCTGCCATATTAACAAAAAGAAAAGTACCAACAATGGTACAAGCGAGTACCCAAAGGTATGAAAAAGAAAAGAAAGGGATTACCAACAATGGTAAGGAGAAATTACCTTGTGGTAAAAAGGGTAAGTAAAGGACAGAGAAGAAAACCTGAAATTATGAACGCTAGATGCGATAGGGCAAGAGACAATAAAATATTAACTTTTCTGACAGAAAAGTAATTTGTAAAGCAATTAAACAACAATTGACTGTACTTAGCTCAAGAGAAGTAGCTTGACACGAATGGATGGCAATGCAGCAAACGAAATCTGAGGTAACAGGGAGAGGGGAATTGTGGGTAAGAGTTTAGCTCAAGAGTTTGAAGCTGATGCGAGCTTGGAAAATGGCCAGCTCGGTTCCGAGCTCGGAACCGATACCCATACGTAAGGAATGAACGAGGATTAACAATATCAGATGCATAATTACAAGAGGTTACATCATTCCCTTTTCAGAATCCCCTTCAATTCGTACAAAAATCCCAGACGTTCCACCCAGTCTGCGGAATCTAGCAACCATAGAAATTCAAAGGCTGCTAGAAAAAAGAGTCATCCAGCCAGTCTCGGCGGAACAGATAGGATCCAGAACTTACTCCAGGTTCTTTTTAGTTCCAAAGAAAATGGGATTGGAGGCCCATCTTAGACCTCAGCAAATTAAACACCTTTGTCAAAAAGGAAAAGTTCCAGATGGTCATGCTTCAATCAATACTTCCATTTCTCGAAACGGGCGATTGGATGTGCTCTATAGATCTCAAGGATGTGTACTACCACATCAAAATTGCCAGGCCATCCAGAGATCACTTGCGTTTCTGGCTGGGGGCCAGTCACTACCAATTCCGAGCTCTGCCCTTTGGTCTCACCACAGCCCCCAGAGTGTTCACCAAATGTATGGCAGTGGTCACGGCTAACCTGAGACATTTAGGATTCCGGGTGTTTCCATATCTGGACGACTGGCTCCTCACCATCACCACCAGGCATCAAGTAATTTGCGCCAGAGATTACACTATCAACCTGTGTTCCAAGTTGGACATAACCTTAAATTTCTAAAAATCTGCTTTACTGCCGCCACAGCATATTTCCTTTATAGGAGCAGATCTAGACACCACCACCACCACCTCTCCGGTCAGATTGCCTCAAGAAAGAGTAATATCTTTGCGAAGTCAAGTGTCCCATTTGTTAATGGAGAGTTCCGGCATTCCAGGTTCTGAAGCTGTTAGGCACCATGGCAGCTACACTCATAGCGGTTCCTGTGGGACGAATGCACGAGGATAATCCAATAGTTACTATTCACACAGTGGTCTTATCAACAGCTTCCAATGTCATACAAGATTCTTCTGACAAATGCTTGCAAAAAGGACCTTCTTTTGTGGTTGAACAGCCACCAAGTTACTGTAGGTTGCCCATTTGTAGTTCCCCCTCCCACAACCTCAGTGACCGCGGATGCTTCCCTGATAGGGTGGGGGGGCTGTTTCAGGGAAGAACTGTCCAAGGCACTTGGTCAGACATGGAATCTCATTTGCACATCAATGTCATAGAGTTGACAGCGGTGTTTCTAGCATTGCAACACTTTCACGGCTCTCTACGGCGAGAGACGATTGCAATACAGACAGAGAACATGTTGGTAGTCTGGTACAACAACAAGCAAGGGGGAACCAAGTCTTACCCCTTATGCTGAGAGGCCCTGAGAGTTTGGCAGTGGGCTGTATCCACCGGGCGCTTTCTGATAGCAATGCACATACCCCGGTCATCCAACATGATAGCGGACAAACTGAGCAAAGCCATTCTGTTGCCTCACGAGTAGTCCCTCAAAGAATGAGTGGCAGAAAGGATATTCCGCAGATGAGGCCAGCCTTGCTGCAACCTTTTTGCATCCCCGATGAATGCCAAATGCAGAAGCTACTTTGCCCTGTACCCTCCACCAGGGGACAGCCCAAGGGACTCACTTGTACACGACTGGCCCTCGGGTCTCCTTTATGCCTTCCCTTCAATCCCTCTGACCCCCAGATTCTTACAGAAAGCCAAAAGCCTGGGAAGGACTGTTATTCTAATAGCCCCGTTTTGGCCTCGGCAGATATGGTTCCCCTTCCTACAGCAATACCAATTGGAAGAACCTTGGGTTCTGGACCCAGTGCCAGACCTTCTGACTCATTCATTGGGACTTCTTCATCCCTCTCTTGTCTCCTTCAAACTGACAGCTTGGCTGCTCCACTTCCCAACCTAGCCAAGTCACATGATTTGTCTCCAGCGGTTCAACATATTTTAGTTTCCTCTCACAAAGTCTCCACCAGGAAACTTTATAACAGCAAATGGAGGCGATTTGCTCATTGGGCTTCTCAGCATGGTATTGATCCCTATGTCACCCCTATTCATAGTATTCTGGAATTCTTGACTTCGCTCTTTCACAATGGTGCGGCAGCTTCTACGATAAAGGTTCAATTGGCTGCCATATCTAACTTCCATGTGGGATGCAGTGGTTCAAATATTATGTCCCACAGATTATGTAAAGCCTTTTTGAAAAGAACTCATCACCTTAGGCCACCTATCAGACATCCTGTTACTTCCTGGAATCTGAATTTGGTGCTATCTCAACTCATTCTTCCCCCTTTTGAGCCTGCTTCATCTTGTCCCTTGAAGTTCCTTTCTTGGAAGACAATTTTCCTGGTGGCTATTACTTCGGCGCCTAGAGTTTCTGAACTAAAAGCACTTTCTATCAGGCCTCCATATCTAGTCTTTTACCCCGACAGAGTGTCTTTAAGAACAAATCCAACCTTTCTTCCTAAGGTCTGCTCCAAGGCAAATTTGAACCAGTCTATTGACCTTCCTACTTTTTTCAGACATCATGCTAATAGAATGGAGTACATGTTACATAAGCTTGATGTTCACAGACAATTGAGGTTTTATTTGGACAAAACAAAAGAATTTAGGAAATCTGATCAACTATTTGTTTCCTATGCAGACAATAAGAAAGGTTTGTCGGTATGCAAAGTTACATTGTCCAAATGGATTTCTGATTGTATAAAATTTGTATATTCTTCAGCTAAACAACCTTTAGAACGTGAGGTGAAAGCTCATTCTACCAGGGCTGTTTCTACATCTTTAGCCCACGCAGCCCGTCTACCTTTGGACACCATTTGTGCAGCTGCTACTTGGTCCAAATCTCATACGTTTATCACTCATTACAAAGTGGACAGGGCCTCCAGGGACAGGGCTTCCTTTGGTTCCACCATTTTCAGGAATATACTCCCGTGAGCCACCCAGGATTAGGGTGCTTGGGACACTACCCACGTGTAAAGAACAAACGACGAGATTGAACAACTTCACATAAAGAAGTTATGTTCTTACCATAACGTTCCATGTGAGTTGTTCATCTCGCCTTTGTTCTTACACTCCCTCCCGGTTATGGAAGAACAGGTATGACTGGTGGTCTGGTTGGTCTTACTAGTGTCCTTCTTTCCAGCCAGATTATTGTTTAGCTATTGTAAATAGTTATGTACTATGTAAATTTTTTTGTAATTGGTTGCTTAGTGTGTTTTTTCTTGCTGGTTCAGCAAACTAGATCTGGGGTTGGTAGGAGAGCATCATGGGATAGGGACTGTGCCTCGAGCTACTCAACGATCTTAAGCTTGGAAAGCGGCCGATTCGGAGCCGATGGATCGGCTCCAAACCCACGTGTAAAGAACAAAGGCGAGATGAACAACTCACATGGAATGTTATGGTAAGACCACAACTTCTTTTTTTCCTGGGATGCAATTTGCTGAGAAAATGATGCCTCTATCTATGGCTCACTTCTAAAAGAGCATAATCTATTTACAGGGATGGCAGGGCCATGTATCCTCTTGCTTAAGACACTGCCACAACAGGGTGGTTTTCTGACCAAATGAGGAAAAGCCCTGGAATCAGCTTTATCTGGTGATCCTTAAAGCTAGGAGAATGCCCATAATTCCAACCTGCTGATGTGGAGTCCTTACCCCAGAGAGGACAACGGGTCTTGAATAATGTGAGAGCCAGAATGGACTTCTCATCCTGTAAGTGAATCATCCATCACTAAAACTTATGATGGACTGCAGGAAAGGAAGGTCTACAAAAAGGATGGTGGAAATTCCCCATAACTTCCAGAAGAATCTGTGAGCATCTGTTGGCTTAGCAACCACAGACAACTCACAGTCATACAAATATCATCAGAAGATTCATGGCAAACATTTACTCTAGAAGACATAGTAGGCTGTAGGCCTCAACCTTGTTCTGAATCATTATTCAAAACACTATGATCTCCAGGGACCTCACCCAGTACAGAAATTATAAGTAGTAGTGAATGTCCAGAACTGTACTAAATGAAGACAGTATTCTGAGGTGTCAGAAATTACTTCATCAAGTTTATAGATACTCCAAAACAAAAATAATAAACAATTCAGCTCACCCGGGGAATAAGGCTAAAACTTTTATTATCAATGAGAAAAAATAATTCACACATCCAAAAATCATAAGGACTTTCGTCTCATCCAAACAAACTTCATCAGATGTTTATACATACTACAAGGCAATGCAGTCACTGAAGCACCTACTAGAGTAAAATGTTTTTGAGAGTCTCTGGTTGGGACAAGAAGGAGCTTAACACCAACCAGGCACCTTGTAGCATCACTGATATGCCTTCTTGTGGAAAGTTAACACCTTGAACAGGCTGTATTAGTTGTGCTCTTTGAAGTTGAGTCCAGAATAGTTTAGAAACCATGCATCTCCATTGGTACTATGAGAAGGCTGGAGTAAAATCCCCAACTCTGTCTGAAATACAGAACAGATGCCTTTCCACTGTAGACTCGGGGTCTGTTCCAAGAGTTTCACTAAGATGGACTGGTTTTCTGTTGGGTTTTCTGTCTTGGAAGAATCTGTGAAAATCAAACCATTATCAAAATTATCAAAGCTAAAACCTACTGGTCCATGGTGAAAGCTGTCTAAGCTGGGACAAACTCAGGCAACAACCTCCTCAAGGACAGCCTCAGACTCCAGTTAGGAATGATGCAGTGGGGCCAAAAAATTAGTCACCTTGGGGAGTTAGTCAGCACCAAATAAACCAAAACTGCATGCCACTCAAAAAAACTTGCTTGGACAGAAAGGGTGCTTCTTCATTTTCTGGCCTAGCTAGTTCTGGAAGGGTAAGAAGAGGAGGATGGAAGGGATCATAAAGGTCTTCTACAGTACTGCTTTCTCTTTAAGATGTTATCAAGCACAACTTGGGAAGTTTGGCAAATGGCACATCATCCTTGAGCAGGTGATCCAGGATATTGTTCCTCAGCCATGCCATCCTGTAAATACACAATATCTAGATAGTAAATGGTAAACATCTATTAAGTGGTATGCAGTCAAGACACCTAATTGTTATTAGAGATATGTATAATATGCCCTTTCTACATAATACATATACACACACACATTTATATGTGTATGCTTGTGCATTTGTGTGTGTGTGTGTGTGTGTGTGTGTGTGTGTGTGTGTGTGTGTGTGTGTGTGTGTGTGTGTGTGTGTGTGCCATTATTGAGTTTACCTTTCAATGCAATGTGAACCATTTAAAAAATCATCAAGACAACTGAAACATCCCGCAAAACTTATTATAAACTAACTCTGCGATCACACAAAGCTGGAAAAAAAAGAAAATATCTTAACCTCACTGTCCACTCATCTCTCCCCAGTTCACTATACTACAATTAACTGTTACTGCAGATGAAATGGACATCGATATAAAAATATGACAATTTCCATGTCAATGATCCAGTCTTTCAACAAAACCTATTCCATCTAGGCATTTCAGCTATTTAAGTGTGTAAGTGAATTCACAATGCACAATATTGCAGCTCTGCTAATCGATCACAAAATGACATCAAAATAAGCATGCTCAAAGACAAACTTGGGGAACTGCAGATCAAAAAAGTGTTTGTTTACATCAGGCAAGTCCCTGCTTCACCTCATTTGCTGTGGAGTGTGCCCCCCACACTCTCTGCTACATGCATATACCAACAGCCCCCCCCCCACACTACATATATTCACCAGCTGCAAGATCGCACAATACTGGGGAGGGGGCATAATCCCAAACTCTGGTATTACAGCAATCTTGCAGCAGTGTCGCTTAGCTAAACTGTTGACCAAATTGTGCAAGCAGGAACACTGTTGACCAAACCAATAGTCAATCTAGATTGTCAGACCCCACACACACACACACACACACACACACACACACACATCAACCTATCTATATATTATATATATATATATATATATATATATATATATATATATATACATATACACACACACACACACACATATATATATATATATATATATATATATATATAAAACAAACTTCTTTCTTATAAACTAAAACAAAGACACTCAGAGGCAAAACTGATACTAAGCGTTTCATTCTTTAATGATATCTAGAACGTCTTCAGAACTGACCTAGTTCTAGATATTATTAAAGAATGAAAGCGCTTAGCATCAGTTTTGCCTCTGAGTGTCTTTGTTTTAGTTTATAAGAAAACGTTTAAAATCTTAATCAAAGTCTAATTAGGAAATTAAAGCCTACCACTCTAGCTGCTGATCTACTCTCTGCAGAGTATTTGCAAAAAGCCACTGATATCATAGCCTGCCCTATCTCAGTCCTGATCAACAGATCCCTTTCTGAAGCTTCCAACCCCTCAATCTGGAAAATATCCCATGTTATACCTCTACATAAAAGAAACAGCTCCATAGAACTGCCAAATTTCAGACCCATAGCCATTCTATCACCACTAGCTAAAATTATGGACAAATGTGTCCATAAGCAACTTATGCACCACCTCATTCAGAATAAGCTGTTAGCTGACTCTCAGCATGGCTTTATGCCAAACCACAGTACCACAGTACCACAGCAGCTCTTCTCTCTTTCTCTAATGTCATTAACCACAACTGTAATAACAACCTACTTTCCTCCGCACTCTTTCTTGATCTCTCCAAGGCTTTTGATATGGTTAACCACCAGCTACTCATGCATACCTTGAAAGCCATCTCCTTAGACTACCATTCTCTTCAGTGGTTTCAATCCTACCTCTCTGGACCACAACAGACAGTCCTGTGGCAGGATTCTGTTCTCTCATCTTTGTTAATGACCTCCACACCGTTATCCCTAAAGCATCATGCATTCAATATGCAGATGACTCCACATCGATCTGCTCAGTCACCTCTCCGACTAATCTACTGACTCTAAACAGAATACTTTCAACATTGTTGAAAACTGGCTCACCAATCACCATCTGATCTTAAAAAATGAAGCTGCTTCTTTTCTTCCCCACCCGTAGTTCCTACCCTCCAACCATTACCATAATATCTAATAATGGGACCACTATCTTCCCTGAAGCCCAAACCAAACTCCTGGGAGTTATAGTAGACAATAACCTTACGCTCGATGTACATGTCAATCAAACTATCAAAACCATAAACAAAAAACTTGGGTCGCTTTATAGGCTCAAACCTTTCCTCACGCCTCTTGCAAGAACTGCTGTTGCCCATTCTCATCTCCTTTCCACCCTTCTCTATACATCCCCACTACTCAGACACTTGCATAAATCAGAACTTAACAAACTATTCTGCTATTACAACCACATTGATAGATTTGCCACTGGTTCTGCATATAGGACACATTACGGTCGCAAACTGTATCTTCTAGTGTGGCTTGAACTACCTTCCCTACTACAGTTTAACCAGCTCATAGTAGCACATAAAGCACTCCACCACCCTGATAATACACCAGCACTCAAAAATATTGTCAGCCCATATAGTAACCTCAGACCACTTCACTCATTCAATAGACTTATGGTCAAAACATTCAAATCCAACAACTTGGCAGGGGACGTCTTGTTTGCCAACTTGGTTGGCAAAACCTGGAACCATCTCCCTGCTGACCTCACTCTAGACTCCTCACTTACACTATTCAAAAAAAGTCTCAAAGAATATTTTAACTCACACTGGCTATATCCTTGCTCTAATCCTGACTAGGATCATCTCTATGGCTCAAGAGCTTTACCACAATTGTATTTGCATTCTAATTCTGCTAATTTAGGATGTCATAAGTCTACCTTATTGTCACATGGCTTTATAGTGTTCATTTCTGATTTAAAGATTGTACTTACAGTGTGTCTTATCTATTGTATAAACAGTGCGTCTTATGTATTGTCTATATCACTTTTCTGTGTTTATATTTGCGGAGCTTTTATCCTGTGGCCTCCGCTGAAAATGGACATCTATCCAGTTGGACTATTCCAGTCAACAAATGTAAAATAAAATAAATAAAGTTTGTTGTTTTATTAGTACAGCTCTTCGTTTATGTTAGTTATCGCAGTTTAGTTTTATATACTTACATATATATATATATATATATATATATATATATATATATATATTTATATATATATTTATGTGTGTGTGTGTATGTATGTGTGTGAAAGTAAATTATGGATAACTGGATGGATAGTGTAAACATATATGGATTTATTTGTCGCTGGTGTAGTTTATCGAATTATGTTATGGTCAAACTTCAGCTGATTGACAGTAGCACAATTCAGGAGTTTTCCCTTTGTTTACGGTTGTGTTACCCTGGAGTTAGAATATCTGATTTTCCGGGGGTGTGGGGTGTGGTGGCAAAGCCCTCTAAATAAAAATTATTTTTTGTCTTACTTTAAGTAATTGGGAATAAAACCTATTGGTTTAAATTTGTGATTACTTTTTTGACTCTTTTAGCTGATGTTTCTTTTCGATATTTTGTGTTTCAAACAAACTCAATGGCAATTATTCATTATAAATTCCTCTCTCTCTCTCACTTTATACATATATATATATATATATATATATATATATATATATATATATATATATGTGTGTGTGTGTGTGTGTGTTATATATATACATATATATATATATATATATATATACACACACACACACACACACACAGATAGATGAGTGTGTGTGTGTGTGTGTGTGTGTGTGTGTGTGTGTGTGTGTGTGTGTGTGTGTGTGTGTGTGAGAGAGAGAGGTGATGGAATTGGTTATCGGCCTTACACTCACTGATTGCTGGGGAATATCTCAAAATCTCCTATGACAAGCACAAACTCATTTAGTATGTATTTGTTCTAGAAACATCAACTCAGATTAATGCAAATTTAATATTTAAATGTTTGCTTTTCTGAACCCTCCATGAAGGGGCTTAAAACACACTCTATCTTTACTAATGAGCAGACACATCTCCTAAAGACATTACCCCATGCATGGGTCCACAAAAAATATCTAGGTTATGATCTGACCTCTGGAACTTTCTGTAAAATGCCCACAGGAAATGGAGGACTAAGAATGTGCCTGAGTTGAGAAGAAAATGATCTAAGGGAAGAGTTGCTTGATTTAATAGAGCTGGACAGATATATTAAGATCAGTGAAAGATGTAGACTACAGAAAATCAGTAAGACAAACTGTTAGAAGCTTGATAAAGCAAACACAGAAATCAGGACTGTTCATAGAAATTCTTGTGATATAACAGAAGTAAATAGGATATATCATTGTGCAACTAAACTAATAACAGATAAATGTCTTACCACAAAAACTCAGGTCTGTAAGAGAAAGGAAGGGAGAAATCAAATACAGTCATGAAAGTATCGAATAGAGAAGACTATAAAGCAATTAAGACAAGAAGTGTCACTGTTAGAACAGTACAGAAGAGGGAGGAGATCAACAAAAGTACTCAGAAAAGGCAGACGTGATAAAAGTAACATGCAGTATCAGGACAGATCAGGATCTATCGTACACTATTTCAAATAATAAACTAAATATACAAGTACAGGGAGAAAAAACTTAGAAGATATGCAGATAAACATAAAGGAAAATACAAAATAAGCAATTTGTTTATGAACCAAAAAGTTTTATAGAGAATTGGGAAGCAAGGCAAAAGGAATAGATACCACCCCCCAAAAAATAGACACGTTTTGGAGAAATATCTGTGAAGATCCTGTGGAACATAACAAAGATGATGAATGGATAGAAGTAAAAGAAAGAATAAGAAGTTCAAATGTAAAGGATATGAAATGGGACGAAGTAACAGCCAGAGAAATTGAAACAAAATCAAGAAAAGCTCCTAAATGGAAAATCCCAGGCCTAGATGCAGTACCTAACTTTTGGTAAAAAGTATTAATATCTTTACATGATTTAGCCACGAGTAAGAACTATTTATATGTGCACCGCGAACAGGCACAAACCTGGTTAGTAGGAAA